>NC_082662.1:153732784-154035814 GCF_025265405.1 Mesoplodon densirostris | reverse complement strand
ATAGTGACTATTTCAACACTTACTCCTACAGTGAGGGCTGCGTGAAGGTAGAATCAGTTAAGGTCCCATTTACCAAGTGGTGAAGTTCTTAAAGGCAGGAATCCATCCTATCCATCTCTGTGTTCCCAGCACTTGGAATAATGTCTGAATCTAACAGATGCTCAGTAAATGTCTAAGACAATTATGAATGAGGAACTACTGCTTATTAAGTATTAATAGTGTGGCAGAAACTGCTCTAAGCCCTTTATGTGCCTCCAAATAGCCCAATATAGTAGGCAGTGCTTTTATTACCATGTTTTTGGATGAGGAAACTGAATCTTAGAAATGTTAAGTACCTTTCTAAAGTGACATAGCTATGAACGGAAGTAGTGAGGATTCACACCCAGAAGTGTGGACTCTAGAGTTCACTCTTCTTTGTAGAATTATTTAAGGTTTCTTTCTTTCTCTTTATTTTTTTATTGTGATAAAATATGTATAACATAAAGTTTGCCATGTTAACCATTTCTAAGTGTACAGTTTAGTGGCATTAAATGCATTCACATTGTTGTACAACTGTAATCACCTTCCATTTCTATAAATTTTTCATCTTCCCAAACTCTGGAACTCCATACCCATTAAACAATCACTCCTCATTCCTTCCTTCCCTAGCTCCTGGTAACTACCATCCTACTTTCTGTCTCTATGAATCTGACTACTTGAGGTAACTCATATAAGTGAAATCATACAATATTTGTCCTTTGGTGACTGGCTTGTTTCACTTAGCATAATTTCTTCAAGGTTCATTCATGTTGCAGCATGTGTCAGGATTTCTTTCCTTTTTAAGGCTGAATAATATTCTATTGTATGTATATATACCACGTTTTGTTTATCCATTTATCCATCAATGGAAACGTGGATTACTTACATCTTTTGGCTATTGTGAATAATACAGCTATGAACATGGGTATACAAATATCTGTTTTGAGTCCCTACTTTCAGGAGTGGAATTGCTGGATCATATGGTAATTCTAAGTTTAATTTTTTTGAAGAACTGCCATACTGTTTCCTACAGTGGCTGCACCATTTTACATTCCCACCAGCAATGTACAAGGGTTCCAGTTTCTCCACATCCTTACCAGTACTTATTATTTCCTGTTTTTAAACTTTTTTTTTTTTAAGATGTTGGGGGTAGGAGTTTAGTAATTTATTTATTTATTTTTGCTGTGTTGGGTCTTCGTTTCTGTGCGAGGGCTTTCTCTAGTTGTGGCAAGTGGGGGCCACTCTTCATCGTGATGCGTGGGCCTCTCACTATCGCGGCCTCTCTTGTTGTGGAGCGCAGGCTCAGTAGTTGTGGCTCACGGACCTAGTTGCTCTGTGGCATGTGGGATCCTCCCAGACCAGGGCTCGAACCCGTGTCCCCTGCATTAGCAGGCAGATTCTCAACCACTGTGCCACCAGGGAAGCCCTAAAAATTTTTTTAATTAATAGCCATCCTAATGGGTATGAAGTAGTATCTCACTGTGGTTTTGATTCACATCTCCCTCATGATTAATAATGTTGAGCATCTTTTCATGCACTTATTGATCATTTGTATATCTTTGGAGAAATGTCTATTCAATTACTTTGCCCATTAAAAAATGGAGTTGCCTGTTTTGTTGCTGGTGTTGAGTTGTATGTATTCTTTATATATTCTGGATACTAAATTCTTATCAGATATATGATTTGCAAATATTTTCTACAATTTTGTAGATTGCCTTTTCACTCTGTTGACAGTGTCCCTTGATGCACAACAGTTTTAAACTTTGATGAAGTCCAATTTATCTATTTTTCTTTTGTTGCCTGTGCTTTTGGTGTCCCATTTAAGAAATCATTGCCAAATCCAATGTCATGAAGTTTTTCTCCTATGTTTTCTTCTAAGCGTTTTATGGTTTTAGCTCTTACATTTAGGTCTTTGATCCATTTTGAGTTAATATTTGTATATGGTGTAAGCTAAGGGTCCAAATTCATTTGTTGCATGTGGATATCCAGTTTTCCCTACACCATTTGTTGAAAATACTGTCTTCTCCCCATTGAATAGTCTTGGATTCCATGTTGAAAATTGTTGGACCGTATATGGGAGGGTTTATTTCTGGACACTCTAATCTATTTCATTGATATATATGTCTGTCTTTATGCCAGTACCACATTGTTTTGGTTACTGTAGTTCTGTAGTAAGTTTTGAAATTAGGAAGTGTGAGACCTCTAACTTTGCTTGTTTTCAAGATTGTTTGGCTATTCAAGGCCTCTAGAATTTCCGTATAAATTTTAGGCTTGATTTTTCAGTTTATGCAAAAACTGTTGTTGGGATTTTGATAGGGAATGCATTAAATCTGTAGATCACTTTGGGCAGTATTGAGATCTTAAGACTCTTAAGTCTTTTAATGTATCTTCTTTAATTTCTTTTAGTAGTGTTTTATAGTTTTCAGTGTATTTATTTAAAATTTCCCCCAGCCACCTAGTTCCCCTCCTAGAAAGTAACCACTGTTACCACTTTCTCATGTATCCTTCCATTTCCATATATGTCTAAATAAAATTTTAATGTATAAGTTTCTCAGAACCAAATAGTAACATACATAACTTATTGTTCCTGCACCTAGGTATTTTTCCACTTAAGAATTGATCTTGGAGATCCTTCCAGGTCAGGACACTGAAATCTGCCTCTCTCTTTTTAAAGGCTATATACATTCCATAATTTATTTAGCTGATGCCCTTTTGAAGGACATATAGGTTTCTTTTTTTGGGTAATATTTTGCTATTAATGCTTCAATGAATAAATATATAAAGATGTCATTTGCACATATGCAAATATACCTGAAGAAAATTTCCTACAAGTAGAACTGTGGAGCCAAAGAGTGAGTTTAAAACTTTGCATTGGGGCTTCCCTGGTGGCGCAGTGGTTGAGAGTCTGCCTGCTAATGCAGGGGACACGGGTTCGAGCCCTGGTCTGGGAGGATCCCACATGCCGCGGAGCAACTAGACCCGTGAGCCACAACTGCTGAGCCTGCGCGTCTGGAGCCTGTGCTCCGCAACAAGAGAGGCTGCGATGGTGAGAGGCCCCGCGCACCGCGATGAAGGGTGGCTCCCGCTTGCCGCAACTAAGGAAAGCCCTCGTACAGAAACGAAGACGCAACACAGCAAAAATAAATAAATTAATTAATAAACTCCTACCCCCAACATCTAAAAAAAAAAAAAAACAACTTTGCATTGTAGTCCCAAATTGCCTTCCATGGAAGTTGTACCAGTTTATCCATTTACCAACGTGGTGGCTGTTTCCTTGCATCCTTGCCAACATAGTGTGTTATCAAACTTTTTTGGTTCTAGACTATCTAAGATATTAGAAATGGTATCTCCTAGTTTAAATGTGTATTTCTCTTATTGTGATATTGAACACCTTTTCAGATATTAAGAGCCCTTTATATTTCCTCATTTGTGAATTGGTCATTCATATCCTTTGTACATTTTTCATGTTAATTTGTCATTATATGTTAAGAAAATTTGTCCTTTGCAGTATAGATGCAGAAAATAGTTTTCTAATTTGTCATTTGGCTTTTGAAGTTGTTTATGTTTTTATGACAGTTTTTATGTAGTTGAATGTATCAGCCTTTTTATTACTGTGTTTTGGTTTTATATTGCTAACAAAGTCCTTCACAACTACAAAAATTAGACATTAAAAATGCTAGCACTTTTATGGTTTCATTTGTTACATTTAGCTCTTTGATTCATTGATAGTTTATTTTGGCATAAGACTTGAGGGAAGGATCCTACTTAATTTTTTTCCCATATGTCTACTCAGTTGTCTCAATACCATTTATCGACTATTCATACTTCCTCAGTGATCTGAAATACAATATTTCTTATAGATATTTGGGTCTCTTTCTACATTTTTAATTCTGTTCTATTGATCCATTTGTCCATTCATATGCCAGAATGCATGTTTTAATTAATGCAGTTTTATAATGTGCCTCAATATGTGGGGACTAGTTATCTTTCGTAACATTTCTTTGTTAGAATTTTCCTGGACATTCTTGCTTATTTATTGTTCCATGAGAACTTTAGATTAAACTTATCTAGCTCTCTCCCAAACTTATTGGTGATTATGTTGGGAATGCATTCAGTTCATAAGTAAACTTTAGGGAGAATTTACGTCTTCAGGATGTTAAATTTCTTTATCCATGAACGTGTTATGACTTTCCATTTGTTCAAGTTCTTTTTTGTCCTTAAGTAGTGTTTTAAATGAAACGTTTCTTCATACATCTTGCATATTTCTTATTAACTTTGTTCCTAGCATTTTAGTTGTGTTTTCATTTGTTGTTATAAGGATCCTTCCTCTTTTACTACTAGAGATCTCATTGTGCTCTTAGAAATTTAGTCATTATAGGTTTCCCACCCTCCTGGCCTGGGGTGCTACAGTGTCCTGAAAGGAAAATATCCTCCCAGACGTTGCCACTTATTCCAAATCTGGCCTATGATTTACTATCTGTTTTTACTTTCTGAGTAATGGGCCTCTTTCAAGCCCATTATTATCATCTTACTACAGAGCTCTTTTATATATGTGATTTCATTTGATCCTTACAATAACCTTGAGATGTTAACAAAGAGGGTATTTATTCATGTCCATTTTAAGGAGGACGTCATTGTCAGTCAGGCAGATTGAGATGCTCTCCTGAGCTCACACGGGTGGGGCTGGACCTGCCCCGCCCCCCCCACATTCTCATCCGGGTTCTTCCAATCATTGTCCTTGCCTTGCAGCCCCACACTCCTGTCCGATCTCCAGGAGGAGTCTTTCTGTCTCTCCTTCAGGGTTGCCCTCCATCCCAGTCTTACCTCCTGAAGCCCCAGACTGGCTGCTCTGGGTCTGTGCAGGGATGAACCCGAAACCGCTCGGAGCATACCCCAGCGCCCAGCTGTGAGATACGGAGTCTGGTGCCAGCCTCTCTGTTGCTCACTGGATGTCTACTGAGGCAGTGGTTGGGAAAGTTTGTCATTTCCAGAGGTCATTCTGGCAGGCTGACAACCCAAATCATCTCATTCTGCTGCCTTGACTTCTCAGAGAGAACATGAAACACCCCCGCCTTCCTCTCCTGTCGTCTAGACACGGATTAAAGTCAGCCGTGCTTATTCGACTGCTTCAGCAGGGCTTGGCTTGTGCTCTGAAGGAGGTTCAGTGTTCCTTCCCTCACAGGGCATCTTTTCCTGGGCTCCAGGATCAGCGGGGCTGCAAGGGGCACGCAGCCCTCCGGCACACGTGAGACCTGGCCGCAGGGGCTAAGGGGAAGCCCTCGGCCCAGGATGCAGAGCACAGAGTTTCAATGAGTGTTCACCTCCTGCCTCGCTTCCTTCCTCTTTTCTTCCTCCGTAATTCTCAAAAATATTCATTGTTTTCTATCTGCCCACTTCCTTCAACTTCCACCAGACCAGTTATGCTGCCATCTTTCCTGGAGATTCATTCATTCATTTGCTCATTCAACAAGCTTTTATTGAATGCTTGCTCTATGTCGGACACAGTTACAGTTGCTGAGGATGTAGCAGCGAACAAGACAAAGTCCCTGAGCTCAGGGAAGTGGGAGGAGATAAACAATAAGCAAGCTACCAGACAGGTAAATAAGATGGCTTCCCATAGTGAAGAGTGCCATGAAGAAAACCAAACAAGGGGATGTGAAGGAGGGAGATGTGGGCTCTCTCCCAAATTAGGTGGTCAAGGGAGTTGTCTAAGGAGGTGTTATTTGGTTTGAAACTTAAATGATAAGAAGCTGACTATGCCAAGATGTGCAATCTAGGGATAGGAGAGAGCAGTGCAAGGGTCCTGAGGTAGGTGTGAACATGGCATGTTCCAGCAACAGACTGATGAGGTGGGAAAGTTGTGAGCAAAGGGAGGAAGAGACAAGAGGAGGGATGAGAAGGAAGCAAGGGCCTTATAAGCCAAGGTTAAGAGTTTGAATTTTAAGTATGAAAGGGAGATTTTGGAGAGTTTTAAGCAGAGGAGAGACATGGTCTGATCCATATTTTAAGGCTATTCTGGCACCAAGAGACAAATATCAAAGGGCTCATAGCAACATTATTCATATTGGCTGAAAAACCAGAAGCAACCCAAATGCCCATCAACAGTAGAATGGATAAATAATGGACTGCCATAAAACAATCGAAATAAACAAACTAGAGCTATACACACAACACAGATGAATCCCGTAAAGAAAATGCTGAGTGAAAGAAGTCCAACGCAAAATAATACATGCAGTGTGATCCCATTTATGTAGAGTTCAAATATCAGCCAAAATCAAAACAGTAGCTTTTAGGGATTCATGGTTAGGTGGTAAAATATAAGAGAAGTTGAAGAAGTGATTACCTTAAAAGCCAGGATAGGGGTTGTCTTTGGCAGGACAGGACGGGCAGTGATAGGGAAGGGAGCACAAGGAGGGCTTTTGGGGTAGGACCGGGAATGTTTTACTTCTTGACATTGGGGGTGATTGCACGTATGCTCATGTTGTGACAAACCACAGAGTTACATATTTTTGTTTTTTGTACTTTTCTGCATATGTGTTATAATTTACAATAAAAATGTGTACACACTGCACTTTGGCTGCCATGTGACAAATGGGTTGAAGGGAACCAAGAGTCGGGGGAGGACTAGCACTTTGCTGACTGCAGACATCCCGGCAAGTGGCGAGGGTGCTGGGACTGTGGTGGTTTTGCTGGAATGGTTTTGGGATGTGCTTTGGAGGTGAAGTCCATAGGACTTGCCAACAGATTGGGTGGTAAGTGGTGGTGATGAGGGAAAGAGCCATCTGGATGCCCCCTGAGTATTTGGCTTGCATGTCTGGTACCATTTCCTGAGAAAGAAGACTTGGGGAGGGGGGTGGGCTTGAAGGGGAGATAAAGAATTCTGCATTGGTTCTGTCAAGTCTGAGATGCAAATTATGTATTTAATGGAGAAACCAAGTAGGCAACAGTTTCCTAACTGGCTAGTCGACCTCCAGCCTGGTTCCCTTCATTGTATTCTTGACCCCGTGGTTCACGCGATCTGTCTCAAGAATGAATCTGGTGATGCTGCTTCTCTTCCCCAAATCCTCCCAGTGACTCTTGCCCAGGGGGTAGAGGCTGAATTCCTCATTGTCGCCTCAAGCCACCATGCCCAGTCGGGTCCTGCCTCTCCAACTTTGTCTCCAGTGGCTCCTCCATCATCCCATACTGGCCAATAAAAGGACGGCAGGCTTTTACATGTACTGTCCTCTTTGTCTCCAGCTTCTTCCCTAGCCCTCACCCTTCATCTTGTGCCCAGTCTTCAAGTCTCACCTTGGATACCTGTTCCCCCAGACAGCCTTTCCATGTTTCTTAGCCCTCAGGACCCAGTGGGGTGCTGTCCTGTGTACTCTCAAACCCCTCCTTCATTTAGCTCTCCTGTTAGCACTCACCCCACAGCCCTGAAATAGCTCTTCATTTCCATCTCCTATGGTTGACTGTAAGCTAGCTGAGGGCAATGGCCAGGTCCTATTCACAGCTGCATCCCACACAGCTGTGCCACACCTGTTAAGGCAAATGCTCAACAAACATCTCTTGATAAGCTAGTATTTAATACACACTCTCTCCCACACACGTTCCAGGCACTTGTTCTTTCTCTTCCACCCACAAAACTTCCTCCTGGACTCTGTCCCTGCCAAGGCACACTTCGTATTGCTCCTTTCACAAGCATCCTGTCTCAGGCTACAGACGTCCCCCCAAGTCTTCTGAGAGTGCAGATGCTTTTCTACCTAAGGGTTTGAAAGGCCACCAAGGAGGAGGCACAGATGTTACCGGAGCAGCTGTGAGAAAGAGAAGAGAGAACAAAAATCAGCTTTTCTGGTGCCTCCCAGACAAAATGATCCAAAAATTGCCTTGGGGGAAACACTGGGTCTAAGTGGCTGCAAATGCTGTTTGTTCTACGAGACATCTGGCAAAGCCAATCAAATGACATTATGTGTATCTTCCCTGCCCAGCGCTCCCACTTCCATTCAGCATGAATTCTCAAGGAGTCATTAAGTGGAAGAAGAGCCCCACAAAGTGTGCGCTGGACGGTGGCCTTTGTGGGCCTGGGATAGGGGTGAGGTTTCTGCGCTGTTTGCCTGGGATCCTTAAGTCTTTTTTTTTTTTTTTTTAAGAATCTGTTGGCATACAACATTGTAAATCAACTATTCTCCAAAAAAAATTAATAAAAAAAGAAATGACCAAAGAATATGCAGCCAAAAATATAGGGAAAAAGTATAAATGTTTGTCAAGTGGTTAATTAATAAAACTGTGATTTTTCTGGGAAAAAAAAAAAAAGAATCTGTTGATGGAGCCCTGAATGCCTCTGTGGTTCACACTGGCCAGTTCAGCCTAAGGATTTAGCCACATCTGAGGTCATTCTTGCAATTTTGCTACTTCCTTCCTCCTGTTCCACTGATACCTGCCATCCCTAGGGATGATAGACTGAATTTCATCCCTGTAAGAAAAAAAACGAGCCAACCCAGACCCTGGAATGAAAGACAGTGGCTTGAGGCTGGCAGAACTGGCCATTGTCCCAGCCAGCTCCCCGTTACCTGCCTCAGCAGAGGTGTCAGAGTAGGGAAACGTGTGGGTGCCCCGGCACAGACTGCAGACTCAGCCTGGGCTCCTGGGGAGCGGAGCTGGGGAGCAGCTGCCTTGCAGGGTGAGTGACCACTTGCCATCCTGATTGAAGGCGGTCGCCTTGGAGGGCTGGTGGCTTATTTCCTTGTAAAGCCTTTTCATAAGAGCTCTGCGGACCCTGGGCTTGAGGTCCCTTGCAGTTGGTGTGAGCCTGGGCAATAGAAAACACCACTTGGGGGGGGGCCTGCAAGACATAGAATCGCTTCATTCCTCCTCACTGTTGGGCGTGGTCACACGCTGAGACGGCAGCCTAGGTGGCCGTACCTGGGGTGTGAGCGTGCCACTGAGAAGGTCTGGGGCCTAAAGTAGCACCTCAGGGTCTGCTGGCTACAGAGGCTCCCTAGGCATCTGGCTGTGTGACTACAGGGCTACTGCTAGAATGTCAGCTCACGGTCTGAGAGGAGACACAAATGGACACATGGGCAAGGCTGGTCTATCAGTAGAGCAGGGGGCTCACCAGGGGCTGGAAGAGATGTCAGAGAGGAGTTACCCAGTGTCCTCACTGAGGTCCAGGAACGTCGGATGACTTGCTCACGTCTTCCTGATTCTTGAGTGACTGAGCCAGGGCTGAGCCTAGACCTTCCTCCCAGCCAGGCGCCCTCTCAACACCTTCCAGGTTCCACTAGAGAGGAGGAGTGGGCTCTTGGGGCCACCAGGTGATACTGGGGGGCAGCGAGGTCACAGGAAGGAGGGGCTGCAGGGCTAGGTCCGCCTCCTCACACCTCACTCTTTTTAAAAAAATTTTTTGTTGGAGTACAGGTGATTTACAATGTTGTATTAGTTTCAGGTGTACAGCAAAGCGAATCAGTTATACATATATCTGTTCTTTTTCAGATTCTTTTCCCATATAGGCCATTACAGAGTATTGAGTAGAGTTCCCTGTGCTCTACAGTAGGTCCTTATTAGCTCACACCTCTCTTGAATGCAGAGCCAGGTGTTCCTGAGGGAAAGCCCGTCTGACATTTTCCATGGGCGATTGGGCACGAAAGGGCTAAGCCTGGGGCTTTGCCCAAAGTAGGCAAGCTCTAGTAGGGTGTGTGCTGGAGACTCCTGCACGGCTGAAGGCTGAAGACAGCAGAGGTCAGTGAGGGCCATGAGCAGCATCACTCCGTTACCCTGCCCGTCCCTGTGCTCCAGCCAGCGGTCTCCTCCTGCCCCTCCTCTCTCCCCAGGCCTGCTCTCACCTCAGGGCACCTGCACTAGCTCTTCCCTTTGTCCGGAATGTGTTTCCTCGCATATCTCCATAGTTCTATCCTCCACTCCCTTCAGAAGTTTACTCAAAAGTAACTTTCTCTGGAAGATCTTCCTTGGTCATTCTTTCTAAACTTTAGGCCACTACATCTCCCTGCCTTATTTTTCTTCCTTAGCCCTTACCACCATCTAAAATGCCATTTGTTATACCTAAAAAATTTTTTTTGATATTGTTTCTATCCTCCATTAGAATGCAGGCGATAGGAGGTCGGGGATCTGTGTCTGATTTGTTACTTTATATAAGCCCAAACTGCCTGGCAGCCTGTGGTCAAAGGGAGAGGGCCACCATGGGTGTCACCAAACTTGGCTGCTGCAGGCTGCTATTGTAGACCCTGTTCTTCCTAATTACTGCAGGTTACTTTAATTTTTTTTTTTTTTGGCTGTGTGGCATGCAGGATCTTAGTTCCCCAACCAGGGATTGAACCCGTGCCCCTGAATTGAGAGCGTAGGGTCTTAACCACTGGACCACCAGGAAGTCTCTCCTCTAATCTTTCCTAAATCTCTTCTTGCAACCTTCCGGACGGGGTTCCATTTGCTCAAGATGCTTCCCCCTGGGGAGTGAGCCAGTCTGGGGTGTGCGTTAATGCCTTTACTTTCTATTGACTTTTAATTGAAGACTCTTGGGACCATGTTCCCTCCATGCAAAGGGCTGGATCTCTAATGGTGGGAATTCCAGGCATCACAGCCAAGGATAGGGCCTTCCTGACTCCAGGCCTCCAGTGGTTGCCTCTCAGATGCCGGAAGGAGGTGGCTGCTGACCCCACCTGCTGCAGGACCACTGCTTGGACTGTTCCATTATATGGAAGCAGACCTTGGGCAGTGCACTCTGAGGGTGACTTGCACCTGGGGTACAGAGTTCTTTACAGACTTCCTGAGAACAGAGCCGGGCACCCAAGACATGCTCGCTGACTGAATGTGGCCTAATCAAGGAGGACCACAGCTCTTTTTTTTTTTTTTTTGCGGTATGCAGGCCTCTCACTGTTGTGGCCTCCCCCGTCGCGGAGCACAGGCTCCGGACGCGCAGGCTCCGGACGCGCAGGCTCAGCGGCCATGGCTCACGGGCCCAGCCGCTCCGCGGCATATGGGATCCTCCCAGACCCGGGCACGAACCCGTATCCCCTGCATCGGCAGGCGGACTCTCAACCACTTGCGCCACCAGGGAGGCCCTGGACCACAGCTCTTAATGGGAACTTCCCAGAATTGCCTTATAGTTGAAAACAAGGAAATATTTACTCTCCCAAATTCCTTGATTCAGTTCCCTTCTCCTCGACTTTGAAGAAAGGCCACTACCTTCCTGCACAGAAATAAAACATCCCACAGGCTTGACTCACAGCCACATTTATTTTAGCTCTAACCTGCTTTCTCTTAGGATTGGTCTAATTATCTCTAAAGCATACCTGTCCAGGAAGCCAGAAAGTTCCAAGCAACTTTCCAAGCTGAAGAGATACAAAGTGAGGGATGAAAGAATAAGAACGTATCTGAATATTCTTCCAACCCTGCCTTTTCTTTCTTCCCATCCCCATATGGTTGTCTGGCACTTTGGCCCCCGAATCAACATGTGGCTTGTTTTTGTACGGGGAGGCAGACAGGTTCCTTCTCAAGAAGGCTCCCATCCAGAGAGCCTCAGAGACCTGCTTACGTCTCCATCCCCAAACTAAAGACCCCACAGGTTCAGGGATGAGGGGCGGGGATGAAAGGACCCGTCGTCACCTCTGATCCTCTTCCTCCTCCATCCATGATTCTGGGTCTTTGGGCCTCAAGCCTTCATTTACTTTACACGTTTTAGTCATTTGTGGGCTCATGAAGTCTAAACTCAGTGTGACTGTGTCCACTGTCCTGGGTGATGGAGTTGGTGACAGCAGATGGCCGCAGCCTGCCGGGTGGAGTGGGGAGTGGCCGTTTCACCACAGAGGGCTTTCCTCGGTATTGTGCTCTGTGGGGTTCTAGTCAGAAGTGTTCCATGACAGTAAATACTTCCCCTTCTTATCAAGAAACAACAAAACCCCAGCTGAAGGCAGAAAAGGCATTTTGCAGAGCGTTAATTATTGACGCTGCAGGACAGCCACTCACCTCAGGGTGCCGGTCCAGAGACACCTGCTCACTTTACAGCCAGGAGGAAGAAGGCAGCCCTCAGGCAGAACCTACTCGGGGCCAGGCTTGGGGCGGTGGGAATAGGAGCTTGGTTCTCACCTGCTCAGGTGACCAGCAGGTGATACTTGGCTATTATTGAGATGGGCTGACTTTTCTGCTGGACCATCTCTTTGGACTGGCACCACCTGGTCACTGATACTTAAGTTGGTGGGGTTGGAGTGTGGGAGGGTGATGGGCAGGGTCACCTTCTCCAGGTGCCTTCCACCTGGAGCAGTGGCATTGATAGTTGTAATAGTAGACTCAGTCCCACTCCTCGAAGTCATTGGTTTCGGGGAGGGAGGATGTGAACGCCAGTTGTGCCCAGCACTGAACTATCCTCTGAGCTTAGGTGAAGTCTAGGGGGACAGGTCAGCCTTGCAATGGAGATGAAGGGTCGCACTTGGGCATACTCGGACACCAGGGGAAAGAGAGGGGCATACATAACTTGGAGCTTCAGAACCCAAGGTCTGCCTATCCTGCGGGAGGTTGGATCTCATCTTCCCCGCCCCACGTCTCGTCCATCCCTCATTTACAGTTGAAGAAAACATCTGTGATCTGAGGTGCTGACTTAGAGAGTCTATGTGGTTTGCTCAGAGGCAGTTCTCTTTGTTATTATCTGAATGATGGGCCTTGATACAAGTTGCTGGGTCCCAGATATGTTTAACCATTGCCATGCTCTTGGGAAGCCGTGCATGGTGGCGATGAGTGTGTATATGTGTCAGGTGGGTGTATTGTTGCCTCAGAGATTTTCATAGCTTCTAGCATTGACTGCACACTCTTCTGGGAGATACAAGCCAGATTTCCAAGAAAAGGGCTGATTTTCCTTCCTCTCCTCTTACGTGCCCAGGACATTTAAGGCCATGCTTTCAGCTGCTCTGCTTGTCATTTGTGTATGGAGACAATGATGTCTACTTAAAGACATCAAAAAGTACGGGGCACTGAGTCTTTAGGGAGCAGCAGTGAACTCTAGCATCCTCATTCAACAGACGTGAGCCTACAGAGAGTGGACAAGGGCACGTGGACAGGCAGTGGGTGTGGGGACAGGACCAGAACCCAGGATCCAACCCAGAGCTCCCGTCCAGTGCCTCCACTGGGTACGCCGCTCCTCGTCATCTCCCGCGCGAGTCCAGAGAGGGCCCTGAAGGCGGGCAGGGAGGACAGAGCGGTTGGTGGACGTGCCTCACGGAGCTCCGCAGACAGCAGCATCCTTGGGAGGCTTTTGGGAACCTGTGGGGAGAGCAGGGAGGTGGCAGGACCGGGCTGGATGCTGTTATGGGACAGAGAGAAGGTCAGAGAGACATCACGGTGTGGCATAAACTTGGCCCTTGGTAGAGTTGATGCCCACGTTTGGGTGGGGACGGAGGCGCAGGTGCACCATGGGGTTTATCCAAGGCCATGAAAGTCAGCAAATCCTGGTCTGGACTTGAATCCCTGTTTTCCAAGGAGCGCGGCGTGACGGAGCTCTCGCTGTGGGCTGGGCTGGGCTGGGGTAGGAGGCAGGGGCTACCGAGAGGAATCTGCAGGGAACTTGCCGTCTTGTTGGGAAGATGAGATCAACACCATAGGATTCAGGGCTAAGATGTGTTGTATGAAAACTCAAAGTGCTGGAGTTGTTCAAACAAGGGAATGGAGCCCTGGCAGGTAATAGAAGAGAGGTCTTGAACTAAAGCTTCCTGGTGGGTGAAATTGGAGAGGGAGGGAAGGTGTGAGGGCTGCCGGGGGGTGGGGGTGGGGGGGAGCATCTCGAACAAAAGCACAGAGTTACTGGGTGACAACGGGGAGACAGGCCTGTGTAGAAAGGATGGATTCATGTGTGTGTGCATGTGCGTGCTTGTATACGTGTGTGTGTGTGTGCATATTGGCGTGTTGTGAATGAGGATCCAAGAAATGTTTGATGGAACCAAGTTGGAAATGTATTATCCTGATATCAGGATATTGAATTCTTAATTCCATTCTTACTTACCAACAGCTTTGTGACCTCAGGCAAATCCTGTCCCTTCTCTGTTCCTCAGTTTTCTGGGGTGTAGTTAGTTGCCTTTCCAGACCACATCCAGCCTTAACTCATAAGAGAGGCATTTTGAGTAAAGACCCTCAACTCCTTGATTTTACTGCTTCTGAGATCTTCCCTGAGGATGACAGGCAGGGGACAGAGAGGAAGGGGGTCTTTTATGATCCTGCACCCTGGCCGGGAGACTGCCTTGGAGCCGCTGATATTTATTGGGAGAAATTCAGTGGCGCTCTCAGGCAAACCAGAGCCTGAATTAATGCCTTCATTATCTAGGCAGCCTTCCCTGAGGTCCTATTCTCCATTTTAATTTTGGGAAGCTCAGGTATGTGATATTCTTCTTCTCTTGATGTGTCATCATTCAGGCTGGAAACACTTCCCTGGAGCCCCAGTGGAGGATGTAAGTGATGGCTCCTGGTACGGGGAGCCCTCCATCACCCGGTGCTGGGAGGGGGCGGGTCCCTGGTAGCTGCTTCCCAAGAACAGGGGTGTCCTGTGGCAGAAAGAAGAGACACAGGGGAGCCCTGCCCTCTGGGGCTTTGAGCAGCCTCCTCTTTCCTCCCCCCGCTTCATCCCTCCCTTCACATCCAAGAGTGGGGGGACTTGATGTGCCCTCTGGTTCCATGTCTCTTATCTAACCTCACATGGGCTCGTAGATCTCAGCTCACCCAGGACGGAGAGAATCTAAGACTGAATGAGCCCTCACACATGTCATGTGCCTGCACTGACCCTGACCCCTGGGCATCAGAGTAGCTCTAGGACAACAGCCCTGCATAGAGGCACATTCAACCAGCTGAGGAGGAAGCAAGGATTATCATGAAGCAGTTAACCAATGAGAAGGCACAGCATTGCATTAAGTGGCCCAGAAGGTGTATGTGGAAAGAGATCAATGCAGAAGTGGCAGTGAAGTATTAGGGCTTTTTCAGTTAAAAGAGACAGAAATTCAGCTCCAGCTGGCTGAGAGTAAAAATGGCAGGTTTTAGTTCATGTAAATGGGAAGAAGAGGGGTGGATCTAGATCAGGTTCAACTGGGCCAAGAGTTCAAACACTGCCGTTCTCCATTTTTCTCTTGATTGCTCACCCTCACTCATGTTTTCTCCTCTGCTGCTTTTTGGGTATTGACTTTCTTTCTCAGTATTACAAATACACTTTGAATGGGGAGAAGGATGGTATTTCCAGGCTCCTTAATCTGAGTGTAGCAAAAGAGAGAGTTTTTCTCCTTCAGTACCCATAAATAAAATCTGAGGGAAGCACTCTGGCCCAGTATGAGAATGAATGACTTTGGTTTGGCCTCCATCTCATGGCCAACGCTGTGACCCTGGTCAGGTAGGTTCTATGATCTCCTTTCCCATCAGAATCACATGACTGAGGTGGGAGGAACAGTGCCTCTAAAGAAGAGGGGGTGCTGGCCAGACAGTAGCACCAGATGCCCACTGTGGGGTTTCAGTGGCCCAGAGGTAATGATAGTGGCTCAGCTCTGAGGTGCCCTGGGACCCAAGCAGAATCGGATGAGGGGAGGAGGGAAAACTGGGACTGGGTGATTTGGGCTGAAAGGAGCTCCCCTGGTTCAGGTCCACATCACAGTGTCCAGAGGGGTCTGATGACTTCAATTCTGGTCTGGGTCCAAGAGCATGTGATGAGTGTGTGGGCCTTGCAGCAAGAGTTTCTAGGCAGTGGCTGTGCTCATCAGGTAGGGGTGAGTGTGTGTGCAGGTGCCGTGGTTCCTGTGGTCAGCTGTCTGGATTGGAGCAGGACAGGCACTAAAGTGCAAATCAGGAAATGGAGGTAGCCTTAAAAATTACACCAAAGTCTAGCAAAGGAAGAGGGGACACTGCCAGTCCAGAGAGCCTGTGAGGCCAACCCTGGGTGTATATATCCTTGGTCTTACGATGGCCCTGTTCCTTGAAGCTGCCCTGATCTTCTCTGTCATGTTGTAGTCTAGGCAGGGCTGAGACTATAGGAGACAGGCTGAAGGGGCTGGAGGAGCTGCGAGCTGATGGGCCTTGAAGGATGGTGGAGAGGATTTAGGGAAGGTGGAGAAAGGCACAGAGTTAGAACAGGCATGCAAGTAAGAGTCAGGGAGCACATACAACTTTAGCCATCCAGACTGGGTTCCTGTCTCAACAGTCATCCCCCATGTCTCAGACTTGGAAATGGTCAGAAATATCTCCCCACCTCCTTTGCCTTATATGTCCCTATTTTTTCTATCCATAACCTCTACAGTTAAGGGATTAGTTAATTCAACAATGTTTATTAAGTGCCTACCATTTACTAGGCACGTGCTGGTGCTGAGGATACAGGGGAGAACAAGACAAACGCAGTTCCTATACTTTGGGAGGGAAGCAACCAAACAATTAAAAAACCAACTAAAGAAACCAATAAATGAAATAACTATAATTGGTGGCAAGTCCTATGAAAAAAACAAACAAGGAGCTGGAAGAGAAAAACGGGAGGGGAATTCTTTTTTTTTTTTAATTGAAGCACAGTTGATTTACAATATTGTGTTACTTTCAGGTGTACAGCAAAGTGATTCAGTTATTTGTATATTTTTTCACATTCTTTTCCATTAGAGGTTATTACAAGATGTTGAATATAGTTCCCTGTGCTATACAGTAAATCGTTGTTTATCTATTTTATTTATGGTAGTGTGCATCTGTTAGTCCCATACTCCCAATTTATCCCCCCCCACCTTCCTCTTTGGTAAGCATAAGTTTGTTTTCTATGTCTGAATCTGTTTCTGTTTTGTAAATAAGTTCATTTGTAGTAGTTTTTAGACTTCACATATAAGTGCTATCATATGATATTTGTCTTTCTTTGTCTGACTTACTTCACTTAGTATGATAATCTCTAGGTCCATCCAGGAGGGGAACTCTTTTTGATGTTGTGTTAGGAAAGAATTCTCTAAGAGGTGACATTTAAATTTAGATTTGAGGCAGGAGCCAGCCATTTGAAGAGCAGGATGAAGAGAATTTCAGATAGAGGGAGTGGCCGGGAACATTGGAATACCTGAAGGAGGACTGGTGTGCCTGGGTTCCTCACTCATGAGCAGCGATGGAATTAAGGCAGGGTGGGTCGTTCATGCAGTAGGGCGGGAATGTACTGAGTGTCAGCCGGGACCACCTCTAGGGCTGAAGTCCCAAGGCCCACAAGAAGTGCTCAGGGTCCACGGTGTATCATGGAACATGGCCGGTAAAGAAGGGTCCCGTCCTGGACTCTCCAAGACTGAGGCAAATGGCCTCAGTCCTGGAGCTGCAGAACTTTGGATTTTACTATGGAGAAAAAGTGATTTGGATGTTATATCAGTTTTCTGCAGTGGCAGAACGCTTAGAGCAGCAGAAATCTGTCGTGTCACAGTTCTGGAGGCCAGAAGTAAGAAATCGGAATCACTGAACTGAAATGAAGGTGTCCATAGGGCTGATCGCCCTCTGGAGGCTCTTAGGGGTTGGGGGGGGGGGATCTGTTCCTTGTCTCTTCCAGCTTCTAGTGGCTGCTGGCATTCCTTGGCTTGTAGCCACTTCCCCTCCCATCTCTGCTGCCTGGTCTCACTGTCTACTTCTGTGTCAAATTTCCCTCCGCCTCCCTCTTATATGGACACTTATCATTGCATTTAGGCCTACCAGGATAATCCAGGTGAATCTCCCTTCATCACATCTGCAAAGTCCCTTTTGCCATATAAGGTAACATTTGCAGGTTCTGGGATATTAGAATGTGGTCATCTTTGGAGGCTGCTCTTTAGCCTACCCAAGATGCGACGGAGAAGGAGAAGGAGGAGGTTGGGGAGGGCGTGGGCAGGGTCCGGGCACCAGTGTCTGAAGTGGATATGCTTGGCACCTGGTTTGAAGCCCCACTGAGAACTGGTAAAAATACTTAATTATACCTCCAGCTATGATACTTCAGTTTTTCATTATATCTTAATCCTGTCATTCCCAGGAGAGGATTTGGCCAGCAGGAAAGAGGGATGAGAAGTTTGGGGTGGCAGAAATCCTGGGCCTCTCAGTTACATCAACTTTTTATGTTTTAAATAAAAAGCCTCCTGACATGGAATGAAAGGGCACAGAGCAGTGGGGAATGACGGTGTCCAAGCAAGTGCGGTTGATGTGGAGGACGGAGGGTGGTGTCAGGGCGGGGGGGACTTCCACTGGCATTAACGGGGGGGGGGGGTCCTTGTTGCCTTCAGTTCTGAGTTTTTATTGTTAGATTCTGAGAATTCATGGACTTGAATACTTACGTAAGATACGATTAAGTAAATAAGAACGCTGTATTTCCTAGAGCTGTCAAAGGAGCATTAAGGCCTCCTACCTAGACAGTCTTTCCAGAAATATTGAATTTCTTTTTATTATTTCTGAAGTTAAACAAGAATACACTTGAATACTTAATGTATTGGTCTCTCTGTTCACTGCCTCCTCTGCCACTTGTTAGCATCTATATCATCTGAAGGTGCTTGAGCACAAAGAGATAGATCAGAGACGTGGCAGCGCAATTTGTAGACATCGGCTAAATTGCTCGTTTGGCTTGCAGGTCGAGGTGGTGGTTATGATCTGAGGGTGAGGGTCCTCGTCTCTAAGCTCCTGGGGGTCTGTGCCAATGTCTACTCCCGTTAATCTGTCTCAGTGCAGGACTCAGGTTGGTGAGCCCTTTAAAATAAGGCATCGTTTCTGATTGGGAAGAAGGAGGGTGGGGTTAAGTGCGGGCTGGGGTTGTCCCCAGGCAGGACTAGTGAGCACTGCTCTGACCCGAGGGAGGGCAGGACAGGGACTTGGACTGACTCTCAATGCCCCTGTCAGAGTTGTCTCTGGGGCTTCAGTCATGCTGCCCTGGCTTCCGGACAGCAGCTTGGTATTGACTGTGCCACTGTCTGTTCTGTTTCATGCAGATCATTGCCAGCTACACATATTCGGAATTAATGGGACAGGTAGCTGTTTGGTTTCTGAAGAACTAAGGGCTTCCTCTGCTAAGCTAGAAGGGCCTGCAGGAGATCATCTCTCTGAGGTCCTGCGAGGGGTCTTCATTTATATATCCCACAAGCATTTAATGGTGTCTGCTCTGGGTCAGGTTCTGGGGGTACCACGAGGCATGGCACGAGCTTGGTCCCCAAGTAGCTTTTGTCTAATGGGAGAAACAGACAAGTAACGGGCAATCAGAATAGAGTGGGATAAGGGCTGCTACCAGCCTGAGTGCCGGGTGATCTGAGAGCACAGAGTCAAGGGTGGCTTTCTGAAGGCAGTCATGTCTACTGTGAAGTCTGAGAGAGAATTTGGGATTAGCCAAGTAAAAGGTGGAGGTGAACATTCCAGACAGAGGGAATAACATATGGCCAAGCTCTGGAGAGAGAGAGCATGTTGTGTTTGGGGAACCATAAGCAGTTTGGCATGAATGTAGTGTTGGGTGAGGGGTGGGGGTGGGAAGAGTTGAGGGTGAACCAGGTACAGACTCTTCGGATGGGGCATTAGGGCAGTGGATCATAAAAGGGTTTAAACATGGGAGTGACATGATCAGACTCACACTTACTATTATTTTAGAAAAATCACTCTGGCTGTCGTGTGCAGAATGGCTTGGGGAAGCGTTAGGATTCTTTAGTAGGGACACCAGTTCAAGGGCTGTTAGTCATCTGGACAAAAGACATTAGTGGGATAGACTAAGGTCTTGGCAGGGGGGATGGTGGGAAAACAAGATATTTGAAATGTTAAAAGAGAAGGAATGACAGGGCTTTGCAATTGTGAAGGGTGAGGGAGAAGGAGGAATAGAGGATGGCACCCAGACTTCATTTTCTGAGCAACAGGCCTGAATGATGATCTCATTTGCTCAGATAGGAAATACAAGAGGTGCAGCGGACTTTTAAGGAAAGATACTGGGCTTGAGATGCTTCAAGTGGAGATGACACTGGTCTGGAACACAGGAGACAGACTCGGATCCTCAGCACGTAGATGGTAACTGAACGGATAGAGAGATGAGATCTTCCAGGAATAGCACTGAGTGAGAGGAGGTGAGATCATCTATTGCTGTATAAAAAAGAGAAACTTAAGGGCTTAACACAACAACAGTGATATCTCACTGTTTTGTGGGTCAGGAATTTGGGCAGGGCTCAGCCGGGAAGTTCTTCTGTTCCATGTGGGGTTGACACAGGTCACTGGTTGTACTCGGCTGGCAGATGGGCTGGTCTGGAGGTACAAGAGGCTTCACTCACACGTCTGCCACCTTGGAGGTGGCTGGAAGGTCAGGCTTGGCTGGGACTCTCCAGTAAGGTCACCTCAAGGTAGCTGAACTTCCTACGTGGAAGCTCAGGATCCTCAGAGAGAGAGTATCCCATGAGAGGAATTAGAAACTGTCAGTTTCTCAAGGCCCGGGCCCAGAAATTGGCAGAGAGTTTTTGCCAATGCATTTCATTGGTCAAAGCAGCCATAGAACCACCCACTGAGGTTCAAGGTATGTGGTAAAAACTCTGCTTCTTGATTGGAGGAGTGTCAGATATTCAAGTTTGTGGCCAGCATACTGAGGATGGAAGGTGATGGCAGGGCTACCCTTATTTACGGGTAAGGAATTTGAAGAGATCCCCTGACTCCTAAAGTTGATAGTTAATTGGTAGGCACCAGTAATGCTATACTGGGTTGTGAAAAATGAAATATTTCCATACATATTTGGTAAAGAGCCACTTCCCTGAGCTCCTGAGTGCTGTCTAACTGCCCTGGCTGACTTGGTCCCTCTCCTGTACACAGAAATTGCAATTTTACTTTATTGGTGTATTTGTCAAGTGTGATATTTATCTCCATATCAGACTGGAAGCTGAATAAGGATGCAAACTTTTTTTTTTTTAAAAACCAATGTCTATTGTAATCACGTTTGCCACATAGTTAATCCATGTTGCTCAATGAAAAAAATGAGTGAAATCAATATCTATCATGGTAGATATACATAGCTACCATGTGCCAGCCACATTATGGGCATCGAGAGAGACACATGACAGAATACATAAGTAAAATCTGTAACACGTCAGATGTTGATAAGTGCTACGGAGAAAACCCAGGCAGGAGAATGGGGAGTGCCAGGGAAGAGTTGCTCTTTCAAATAGGGCCCTCAAGGAAGGCCTTGATGAGGAGGTGACTTTTGTGTGAAGATCTGAAGAAATGAATGAATGAGCTTACATGGTTTGTTTGGGGCAGTGGGAACCCACCTCATCAAAATCCATACCTTCCTTGCCAACTTCCCAGGGTCAGAAAAGTCACAATTAGAGATTCCCTCCTGCAGCTTGAGTTGTCTGTACCTTACCCTGTTCTTTTAGAGGGACACGGAGCTGTGACTGTGAGAGCTCAGTGTGGGAGATTCAGCCTATCCCACCCCAAGCGTAAGTTTTCCTAGAGGGAGAAGGGGCAAAGCTGCAAGGCCCTGGCTGCCCCAGAGTGTTCCGGCGAGGAGATAGCATTGCGGGGCGTGACGTGGGAGGGCCGGGGGCTGAGTTCCTATGGAAAGAGGAAGGCGGGGGAGGGAGAAAAAGGAGGGTTTTGCCCACGAAGAAACCAAAACAGAAAAATGGAAACAGCCAACCCCAAGCCTAATGAGTAGCATTAGTAAACGCGGTTCAGGATCTTATGACCTCCTGTCCAAGACCTCCAGAAATCCCAGCTGTGTTCCATTGTGTGAGGAGATGGAAGAGGCCAGTGTCTGCTGGGACCCTGTTCCACGAGGAGGGATGAGCCCCACTTGGAGGAACCCCATAGAGGAAGGGGTGACTTTCCTAAACAGGACAGTTTCTAGGGGAAATGGTCCAGCAAGGTGATTGAGCTGGGTGAAGCCCTGAGCGGACGGCTTGGGTTTGAATCCTGGCCCTGCCGTGCTGGTGACGTTGGGCAAAATCAGTATCCTTTCCACATCTGTTTCCTCATCTGGAAAATGTGGAGAAATACATCACAGGTGGAGGTGAGGGTTACATGAGGCATTGTGTACGGAGTTCTTAGCCTGGGGCACCCCGTGGACTAAGGACTCATTTTACTAATAATTAGAACCCAAATCTGGAAAGGCTTCCTTTACAAGAGAGCTCTCCCCCACCATGCTTGTTTTCGGATCAGTAACTGATGGACAGTTGCTAGAGGACACAGGATGTTAAAGCTGAGTTGACAGAAGGCGTTGCCAAGTCTGGAGCATCAGAAATGAAGGTGCAGCACGTCTAAGACTGTGCGGCAAACCAGTGGGGCATCGAGGCCTGCTTCATAAGACAATTAATTTGCACACTACTTGGTGATCCAGAATTTCACATAAGATATGCCGAGTTGGTGTAAGGGGTTCACTTCCCCCCTTCCAGTTTTGCAGTACCCCTCTTTTACCTTTTTATTGGCACCCTTGGAGCACCCTCCCTCCCCGTGTTTACAACCTGAAATGCATCTTTTGTGCCCTTCTCTCTGTGATGCTATCATTTTTAAAACAGAGGCATGTATATATAGATCGGGGATTGTTTTCGTCAGCATCTTATAAAAAGGTGATCATCGTATATACACTTTTCTGCTTCTCGTTTTTCTCGTTTACTAATACCTCCCACAGCTCATTTTTCAGGAACACATTTATTGATGAACCGAGGCACCTGTGCAGGCAGGGGGTTCCTATGACGTAACCAAACAGTGGTGAGGGCGAATGGGTGTTTCTCGTGAGAAGTGGGCTGAGCACCTGAGCTGACCCTACTCTGCTAAGGTCAAGGACAGCCCTTACCTAACGACACGCTGGCCTGTGAGCAAAAGCAGGTGCAGGCAAGTGTTCTCACCTTGTGCTCCCAGGGCTGTCGCGGCACCCAGTGGTAGCAGGCATGTGGAAAAGGCGCGGAGACTCTTGATTCACTGACCGGCCTGTGATTTCCTTCCCTCACGCAGGTGTGCACCTGCGGACAGATTTATCAAGAATGTCTGGGATGACTTAGAGGTGCTTGTGGTGGAGTTCTGTTTCCTTGAACTGTTGGAAAGTGGAGCAGGAGAATGCAGGGATGGAGACGGCTAGCAGGACTCTCTAGTCATCTTATTCCCTGGCTGTTGCCTTCCAGTTGTGTGTGTGTGTGTGTCCAGGTTGATTGTGACATTATAGAAAGTGGTTCCTATATCATCTATTTGCTCTGTATCTAACCCGTAGCATCTCCCCTGCCCCTATTTTAACATATGACTTTGTGCCTGGTGCTTGGGGCACAAAGATGCACGATAGACTCTTGGTTTGATTTGGTCTCTTAGTGGCTGGACCCTCCCCAGAGCCCTGCTAGACCTAGAACACATGCGTGCTCTGGCCTTTGCACCGCCTGGTACCAGGCCTTGCTGGGAGAAGATATCCAGGCCCTGCAGGCCTCAGCCTTGTTTAGATTCCTTCGCCACTGGCTTCAGTCAGCACCGCCTTGGAGGCTATTCCAGGGTCCACTGCTGGCCTCTATTCCTCCCAGGGCGACTCCTGCTATATCCTGGGGGTTCCCTCAACCCGGAGCTCCAGGTCGGGGGAGGCTGACGTCTCAACCCCCTGTCCCCTCCTCCTCTCTACTCCCAAGCCCTGGTGGGAGCCCTTAGAGGCTTCTCTGGCTCCAGTGGACAAACTAACTGGTTGCTCACATTGGTTCTAAATATAACCAGTTCAGCAAAGAGGCTCAGCTAGAGGGTATGGAGAAGTTGTACTTGGGTAAACGACTGTTTATTTCTGATTATTTTACCAATCATCGGAGCCGCCCTCTCCCAGGCTTCCTCTTTGCCTCTCTTTTAGCAGCAAATGTAATTGTTTCCACTGAAGCTGCTCCCCTCCTGCCTTCCCACCTGTTGCTGCCTCGACCGCCCACTGTTTGAAAGGAGTCTTTACTCTTGCTCTTGTTCCTGGATTAACCCCAACAGCTCGCTCAGCAGAAAGATGGGCAGGTCCCTGGGAGCCCTGGCTGACGGCACTGGCGCCCACTCCTTTGCTGGGCTCAGGGCCCCCAGGAATGGGCACGACCTCCCATTGCCATGCTCAGAAGTCCTCAGCGAGACACTCTGGGGACTTCTTAACGCCCAAACCATTATTTATTCCCATCTCTGTACGAGAAAACCAGAGGTGCATAATTCTGACTCTTCTCAGGGCCCCCGGTGATCAGAGCTTGTCCCTCCGGGGCCGTTAGCCTCTGTGGTGGGACAGACTCCTGTTCTGGTTTTCCTATTTTTATTTGTTTCTCAATTTGAAATAAAGGACGCTGCCAGGCACGCTGTGTGAGCTCAGTTAGAGTCGGCTGATGATGATAATTCACAGACAGGATTGCCTGTGTGTTACCCAGAAGACACCTCCCCCTGCTCTACTGGGAACTTCAGCCCTGCCTAACCCATCACTGTTCAGTTTGAGGCAAATAAGAGGGTATTTGGTTTTTCCTGGATTTCGAAGCTATATCGATTAACCCCCAAACAGGTGAATGATATTTGCAACCTACATGCTATGAACGCCCAGCCCCTGAGGTGTCCCGGTTAGATACCATCCCTGGAATCTCTGCCCCTTGACGTTGTCTATCGCAGGGCAGAGAGGGTAGCAGAGAGGTCGATTGCACTCCAGTGAGGGGTATTTTCCTGCAGTTCATTCCTGGTGAGAGGAGGAAAGTGAGAGGTGGGCTATGGACATCTGCCTCTCATGGTGAGAGGTGGGCTATGGACCTTTGCCATGGAAGGGAGGGAGAGAGATTTGCTGGTAGAGGGCTCTCTCTGTCACAGAGTGGGAGGTCTGGTCCTCTGCTGAGTGGAAGGGGAGGTGGAGTAGAGAGGGCTTGACATGACTTTCCGGAGGGCAGGGAAGTGCTGGCTCTAAAAACAGACTCGACTGCGTCTGTCCACAGCCGGCTCCACGTGGAGGGTCGGTGCTACGTCCTCCTCAGTGCATGACCCGAGCAATCTCAAATTCCTCACATTTTGCGGGGACCAGGGAGAAGCAGCCTTTCTTTCATTTGGAATGGGTGAGTGCTACCCATTCCTCCTGTTCCTTGGTCAGGAGCTATTTCTTGAGATTTAGCTAAGACCTTGGAAGCATGCAAAATCATGCTAAAGGTCACACACTCAGTTTGGTTTTGCTGCAAGATGCAACAGTGGGGTTTGTGATGATTTCTACTCTAGTGTATAAAGGAACGTTTGAAAGAGTTATTCAACGTATAATCTTATGAAAGTTGACAAGGTTGCAGGGAGGATTTGTTTTAGATGTTTGAAAGAGCTTTCTTACTGTGGGCTGGTGATCAAGTGAACCAAGGAACACTAAGGCTACTCGTTCCATGGAGATTTCTTGGAAAAGCCTAGATAGTTGCTTTTTTGGAATGAGTTGAATGGCAGCGTCCTGTTTTGCAGAAGGAGTGTTGGTAAGTGGAGAATCTGGCCATTACAGAGCTGTGTGTTAGATCTGATTTATTCATAACGAGCTGTCATTTCACATCAATGTAAAGTAGGCTTCTAGAAACTGTCCTCCTTCAGAGGTACACCTGGCACACTACATAACGTCCTTGTAACATTTCCCCCCACATATCTCTCCCTCAAATACCAGTCTGATGCATATGCCAGCAATGTTCCCCACTTACAACACTTCCTTACTTTTATCATTTTATCAGAAACTCAGGGAAGCAGTTGTGGGACCAACCGGTATTTTGGTTGACACTAGAATATTTATTTGGATGCAATTTCTGGCCATTCCTTGGAAATCACCCTGAATGTGCTGGGTTTGAGCACTGGCTCAGCCATCCGCTAACTGTTGGAATCCTTAATAAGTCCCCTACCCTTCTTGGCCATAGTCCCCTATTTGTATAATAGAGGCTTGGCCTGATTAATTCACTCAACAGGTATTTATGGAACATTAGCTACGTGCTAAATGCATGGGATGCCCAGTCAAATAATACACTGCCCTTTAGCTGGGTGGGCAGGTGGTGGTGGTTGGAGGGGCTTTAGACAGAAGACAGAGACAAATAAACAAATAAATACAACGCCAAGTGTGCAGCATGCTCAGGGGCATGGATGAAGGATGGATTAATTCTGCCTGAGTGGGACAGCAAATGAGTCACTGCAGGAAGTAACATTTCTACTTGGCCTTGAAGTAGGATTTTTTTTAGTACACAAGGGGGAAAGGCAGAAAGAACAGTGTGGGCAAAGACACAGAAGTTCAAACATACATCATGGATGTGGGGAACAGCAAGCAGTGCAGTGTGGTTGAAGGGGTATGTAATGTCAGAGAGGAAGCTGGGTTGAATAGGCCAGTCTAAGGCATGTGGGCTTGCACTCCCACTAAGGGCCTTCTAGTTCTGATAGGCTATGGATCTGAGCTTACTCTTCCCTTTTGGATAAGTACCCAGAGGCTTGGGGGGTGGAGGGTTTTACAGCTCCTCATGGGCTTCCCTGGCTTCCTCTCTGAGATGTTTCCAAGGTTCAGCTGTGTAGTAGTTACTTATCTCAATTCACCAATTTAGGTATGCAAGAAATGTAATTTTATTTCTCTATAATTGAACTTAATTTCTATAATAAATTTCCATTCTGCTAGAGAGGAAAGTTAATCTTACTTAATTTGGAGCCCTCTCCTTTCTTTAGGGTTATAGCTAAATCTGGGGTGCATGGAGGGAGCTGGCATAAACATTCACCCTGGTAGTTGCTGAAATGTCAGCACTGCTGACCAGCCTTGCAACCCACTGCTGAGTGGTTTTGACTTTCCCTCTCTCAACGATAAGATCTCTTCATGTCTGGCTCTCTCCCTTGGCAAATAGGAATCATAGTTATTTTGCTGCATCCATGACTCATTAGGCCATGGGTAGCTCCATGGGTAGCTCCACGGGTAGCTCCACAGGCTGTCGAAAGCCCTATCTCTGGCGCAGCCTTTTGTGGAAAGGAGTCTTGGCAGTTCCCCCAAAAGGTAAACATAGAGCTATGACTCAGCAGTTTCACTCCTAGGTATATAACCAATAGAATTTATGTGTTTTGTGGACACACAAAAACTTGTACATGAATGTTTATAGCCACGTGATTCATAATAGCCGAAAAATGAAAACAACACAAATGTCCATCAGCTAATGACCATCAGCTCATGAATATATAAACAAATGGTGGCCTATCCATATGATGGAATATTATTCAGCCATAAAAAGGAATGAAGTATGCTTACATGCTATAACTGGGTATAAACCTTGAAAACATTATGTTAAATGAAAGAAGCCAAGCATAAAGGTCGTATATTGTATGATTCCATTTTTATGAAATGTCCAGAATAGGCAGATCCATAGAGACAGAGAGTAGATGAGTGGTTGCTAGGGGCTGCGTGTACAGGGAGCGGGCGGGATTGGGAGTGACTGCTAACAGTGTGGGGTTTCTTTTGGTGGGGGAATGGAAATGTTCTGGAATTAGGTAGTGGTGTTGGTTGTATAACATTGTGAACATACTAAAAACCACTGAATTGTACATTTTTAAATGGTGAATTTTTTTAAGTGTGTGGACACATCATTTTTACTGAGGTTATGATGAAAAAACCCCAGAGATGTTAATAACGTTTTCTGATATCAGTGCGTAATTGTGTGCAAAATAAATCTCTATGGAATAACAGGTAGCAATTTTTAATGGATCATTGATTGCCCTGAGCCATGTGTTTCTTAAGAAAAACCATCATTTTTAGTGAAATATCAAAACCCTTAAAGCAACTTTTTTCTACTTATTTCTTCATCTGTAACAAATTATCACAAGTCACTGCCTGAAGTCAAAAGATTTTTCTGTAGAGTCATCCTCACTTTCATTTTAACCACAGATCTCTCATATGTTTCTTTTGGCCAAATAAGGTTGGGCTAAATGGTGAATCTTATGTGAATTATATCTTTATTTTGAAGATTAAAAAAAAAAAGAGAGAGAGTGAAAAATCCACTCTCTCTCTGCATACCCTATGCAACTATTTCTTCTCTGAGATCTTGTAGCCTCTTTAGGACTCTACCTGGGTAAGGGGGCAAGGACCCCTGATGTTCTCATATCCCGTAAACTCATGGGGAGGGTGGTACAAGGACCCTCAGGTGGTGCGAGCAGGGCACAGCGTTCCCCTTTCTCAGGGACCCACTGCATCTCTCCATCTTTGCTTCACCCCTGATGTCTCCCAGATCCCCCAGCATGGGAAGCTCTGAGCTGCTTCTTCGTGTAATTCCCTTCTGTCTGTGGTCTAGCTGGTGAATCCTATCTGCTCCTTCCTGAGGGCTGGGCTTGGAAAACTCAAAAGCTGGAACGAACTCTTTCTTCCTCTGTGATTCTTCTGTTCTGTCCTTCCCGAGGCAGCGCACACAGACTGTCTCAGCGGACCCAGTGAGGGAAGGACCGAGCAGTGCAGGGAGATACGGAGCTGGGTTTGGAAACCTCGGTTAACATTTCAGAATATCATCCTACCACATGCCGCCTAGTCTTCTACTTTGTGTGAGGCCCCTGCCCGATGTAGCAGGGAAGGTCTCAGAGGTTCACAGACCAGGAGATTCAGCTGCTAGATTTCCCCATGACCCCCTGGAAGCCTCAAGGATTGTCACTGGGAGGGGCTGGCCTTGGGCAGAGGCAACATGAACAGAGGCCTTTTAATGCCCCTGAAACCAGCCCCATGGAGACAGCTGTTTACTCTCCTCCCCCCTCACCTGTAAATACATCTTCCTCAGCCACCTGTCCCCTCCTGCAGCTGTGGGCCTCGGTGGCCCACAGAGCAGCCTGTGACCGATCACTGCTCTATACGTCTCTGAGGATGTCATGGGGAAGGAAGGGGACTCGAATTGATCTTGAAGTCCTCAGGATGGCTCTGCTACCCACAAGCTGACTCCTTTGGGCAAATTTCTTGACAAGACTCAGTTTCCACATCTGGAAATGGTAATTCGATTACTTAATGCATTCAAGCCTCTCCGGCCTATGGCTTAAGGATTATTAGAATTATTAAGTATCTTTATTACTCAGCACAGTGCCTGACACACAGCAAGTGTCAATAAATGGCTGATATGATATTGACTTATTACTAGCTGGGTCATGAGCTTGAGCTACTCATTTACCCTCTCTGAGCCTGTTTCCTCATCTGTCACATGGGGCTAATATTACCTACTTCACAGGAGAGTTTTGAAGGCTGGTTGCATGCCAGCATCTGGTGTTCAGTAGGTGTCAGATGAACCTTAATCCACCTTTTCCCACGTCTTCTCTAACAGCTTCTGGTCCTTTCTCATCAGAGACAGAAAAGGGAGGTTCCTTGTCCCCATCATGGTCTCACAACTCTGGGTCTGTTTTACTCCAGACTCTTTTTTTTTTCCCAGAGGCCCAGAGTCTCATGTGTTTTCCCAGTGGCTGCAGAAATGGAGAAACGGACTCACTTGTGGTCCTGTCTGCCTTGGCTGACAGCAAGACCTCCTCATTATGGGAACAATCTTTGCCTTTGTCGCTGTTCCCCACACGGTACGTTCCTCACCTAGCCTTAGCTTTGTTGCTTGGTGGGTGTGTGTAGTCTTAGGTGAGGCTCCCAACCTCTCCAGACCTCAGTTTCCTTATCTGTAGAATGGGGTGATGATGCTCTTTGACTTGCCCCCCTTACAGGATTGTTACTGGCATCTAGTGGAACACTGAATGTGAAAATATTACATACTTTGTAAAATGCTGTACAGTTGTAAGGGATTATTGTTTTAGACTCCCTGACTACCGAAGATTTTACCACCCCTCTTGAAACACAAATATCTCCCAGAGGCACCTCACCTGAAGCCTTATATCAGTAGGTTAGAGCAAGGCATGATAGGAATAAGATTTAGAAGCGCACATCTAGGAAGGGAAACTGGGGAATTGGGAAGGACTATGAAAGAATGGATGGGAGAATCCAGAGACTCTTTTGACTGTATAGTTTGTCTCCAGCTGACCCAACCCCTGGCCTGAGGCCTCCTCAGACACCCCATTATGAGTTTACCAGAGAGGCCAGGAGGAGACTGCAGGGGTTAAATCTTTCATCTCAGGTCTGGCATCAGGCCTCTTATAGGCCCGCAAAGGCCACAGTTTCCCTGGGGGGATGCAGCTGTGTTTCTAAGACAGGTGAGCTGTGCAGATGGTCGCCTCTTGCTGCTTTCTTTGAAACCAGATTGCTTCAAAGCAGCCATGAACAGGAGACAAATAGACCTGCATTCATTTCAAGTTTCATTCAGTAAGTTGCCAGGACATATTTTGTGCCTGGTCTGGTACTGAAGGTTACAAGGAATGCTCTCAAGGCACTCACAATCTCTTTAGGAAGATAAGAAATAGATCTATGAAAACTGTAACAAAACACACCCCTTCGGAAACACTTGCCAAAACGTGTGTGAGATGTCTATTGCTGTCATCCAGAGGGGAGAGATGGTACTGCCAGGACGGCTTAGGAAGGAAGGAGAGAATCCATGTTTGGAAGTAGTGGGAACTAAATTGGAACGGCTTCTTAGGTCACTTTTACTTCTCTGGAGACAGAGCCTGAGTTAAAGATTTGTACGCAAGTGACAATGAGATACCTCACACCTGTTAGAACGGCTGTCATCAAAAAGACCACTAATATGGTTTTCCTATGGAATTTAAGAAAAAAAAATGTCATGAAGAACCTAGGGGTAAAACAGGAATAAAGACACAGACCTACTTGAGAATGGACTTGAGGATATGGGGAGGGGGAAGGGTAAGCTGTGACAAAGCGAGAGAGAGGCATGGACATATATACACTACCAAACATAAGGTAGACAAGATAGTGGGAAGCAGCCGCATAGCACAGGGAGATCAGCTCGGTGCTTTGTGACCGACTGGAGGGGTGGGATAGGGAGGGTGGGAGGGAGGGAGACGCAAGAGGGAAGGGATATGGGAACAGATGTATATGTATAACTGATTCACTTTGTTATAAAGCAGAAACTAAAAAAAAAAAAAAGACCACAAATAACAAGTGTTGGCAAGGATGTGGAGAAAAGGGAGCCCTCGTACACTGTTGGTGGGAATGTAAATTGGTGCATCCACTGTGGAAAACAGTATGGAGCTTCCTCAAAGAACTAAAAATAGAGCCACCATATGATTCAGCAGTCCTACTCCTGGATATATATCCAAAGAAAACGAAAACACTACTTTGAAAAGATACATTCCCTGGTGGCACAGTGGTTGAGAGTCCGCCTGCAGTATTCATGGCAGTATTATTTACAGTTGCCAAGATACGGAAGCAACCTAGGTGTCCATCAAAAGAGGACTGGATAAAGAAGATGTGAGATTCATACATACATATATGTGTATATGTGTATATGTGTGTGTGTGTGTGTGTGTGTGTACACACAATGGAATACTACTCAGCCATAAAAAGAATGAAATTTTACCACTTGCAACAACATGGATAGACCTGGAGGGTATTATGTTTAGTGAGGAAGGTCAGACAGAGACATACAAATACTGTATGTTATCACTTATATGTGGAATCTAAAAAATGAAACAAACTAGTGAACATAACAAAAAAGAAACAGACTTGCAGATATAGAGGACAAACTAGTGGTTACCGGTGGGGAGAGGGAAGGGGAGAGGGGCAAGGTAGGGGTAGGGGATTAAGAGGTACAAACTACTATGTATAAAATAAATAAGCTGAATACTGTATACTGCAGCACAGAGAATATATATAATATAGAGCCAATATTTTATAATAACTATAAACTTTAAAAATTGTGAATTGCTATGTTGTACACCTGAAACATATAATATTGTAAATCAACTATACCTGAATAAAAAAAAAGTAAAAGAAAATACCTAAAAAAAAAAAAAAAAGAAAAAAATGCTTCCAGGAGAAACTAGTAAGGGACCAGGGGGAGCAGGACAGGGCAGGGAAGGCACCAAGCAAGGATGCTATTCCAGGTGACATCCCAGCCTCCGCCTGGTCCCTCTGGGAGCTCTGGAGCATAAATGACACGGCTGACTCTGTCCAAGCTCTAGGCAGGGACCTGGCCCTTCACAGTCCCACTCAGTGTCTGTAGGCTGCTGCAGGGCAGGTGACTTGGACCCCAGGTACTTCTGACTTTCTGCGTGGTGGTGGCAAGGCTCTCCATAATATCGCAAGTACCAGCCGTCAGAAACGAGACAAGGAGGGAGGTGCACAGTAGCGGTGACAGGGATCCGGGCAGAGTGCCAACAGCACCTACAGATAGCGGGGCGGGGCCGGGGTATGGGATGTCTTCAGTACGCGAGTAAGCAGTCCAGACTGGGTCCTCTGTTCAACTGGAAGCCCTTATAAATTCCTGAGCAGTTGGATGGCACAGGGAAACAGAAAGATGAACCCAACGGTGATGCTCAAGGAGATGGAGGTGGCAGAGCCCAGAGGCCGGGCAGGCCAGGCACGTGCTTCCCCTTAGGGGCTGTGCACTGGCTGTTCCCCACCGCCTGGAATGTTCTTCCCCCATGGATTGGTGAATTCCCTGACCTCCTTCAGGTTTTTGTTCAGATTCCATCTTCTCACCGAGGTCTACCTTGACCCCTCCCCTGATTTCTGCACTGTGCTGTCCTGTACCCTATGCTGCCAGTTTCCTTTATTCCGCTCTGCAGTTTCCTTTTTCCATAGCACTTAGGAGCTTTCAACACACTTTGTAACTTACCTATTTATTGCATCTCTTGTTAGTTGTCTCTCTTTGTGATGGGAGCTCTGTGTGGACAAGGACCTCTTTTGCTCACCAGAGGTAGGATGGAGGCTACCAGGGAAGGAGCTAGATGGGAAGGCTTGGACCTCAGAGATATCTTGGGGAAGAAGTAACAGGGATGGAATGGGTCGACACAGGGGTTGAGTGGAAGGAGAATACAAGAAGGATCATGAAGATTTGGGCAAGGAAAGTAGAGTGATGCTGTGTCACTGGTGCATGGCTCTGCCCCCGGGGCAGGATTCTAGGTGGAGCACGTTGGAAGAATACACAATGCAGTTGACGGTCTAGGGAGCAGGTTTTCCCAGGAGTGGGCAGGGGAGTGGGGAAGGGGAAGTCTGCTCTATGATGCACTGGGGCCTGAGTCTGACTCCTGTGCTGGGGAAAGCCAGGTGCACAGCAGGGCGGACAGAGGATTTTCCCACCCTCCTGCCCGTGGCCTCCTTCCTGCTGACAGGGCTGCTGGGATAATGAGTGGCTCCCGGGGCCTTTCCTCTGTACACAGCCCTTGGCACCATCAGCCAAGCCCCCTGGCATGGTCGGGGAGCAGCACTGAGCATCCAGCCAGCTAGTAGTGAGTGCATGTGAGTATGAGGGAAGGTGGGGACAGCCCCTACTGGGATGGGGATACCCACCTTTAGAGCTACCTGGAGTTCAGAAGCCTCAGGTAAGTCTGAGGAGCTGGGGTGGGGCAGCTGCAGCCTGGTGGCATGGTTTGTTACTGTTCTCCTGAAAAATTAGCAAGGGGAGTCCTGCACTGGGGTGGACAGTTCAGAGACCGCCTCAGTCACTGATCTTTCTTTCTACCCCAAACCCGGGGCATGTGGTCTGGGCAGCAGAGGGAGGGGTGCCTCAGGCAGAAGCTCCAGGAGCTGTATTTGCCTTGGTGGCAGGAGAGGGCTTTCTCCCTGTGTCTGGGGGCCACGAGCCCCTGACATCTAGCGGGAAATGGCACCCCAGGCACAGGGGAGAGTCTTTTGAGGCAGACACTGGCAGTGCTCACAGCCACAAGCATCGTCATGGGAGGAAGTGGTTGAGGGGGCCAGAGTGGGAGGGGAAGATCGGGACAGATGCCCTGTGGAAACTGGCTGGTGAGCATAGTCGAGATGGCTCTTGGAGCCTTTCCCCTGTGATTGGGAAGACCCTGTGAGGACCAGAGGCCTGCCAGAGCCTTTGAACTTGGGGTTATTGTTGTCACTCTGACTCCACACCCACGGGCTGGTGAGAGCTGGAGTAAAGGCTGTCACATGGAGCCTGGGATTGGTGTCCCCAGAGAATGAGCCTCCCCATTCCCTGCCCTGGACCATAGTCTCATTTGACTATCCTCTGTGGATGTTGTATTCCCATCTTACACCTTTTGTTTTAGGGTCGGGGGAGAGGACGGATACCTTGCACGTATTACAGCTGTTGTGTTGCATCTTCCCCTCCCCCTCCCCTTTTCTTACCACAGGGGCTCTGATGTTCTGTGATCCCTGTTACCAGACACTGGGCGATGCCTTGTGCTATAAGTTGACTAGATCCACTTGGGTTTCAGGTTGCATGAGACCCAGTTATCTCAAGGGTAGGACTCAATATCTCCAACTGACTGATTTGACCTATGGCCCTTTGAGGGTTCCCAGCATAATCTAGTCATTTTCCTCTGCTTTCCCAGTAATCTCCCCGCTTTTCTCCCACCTCTTGAGAGGTGAGCCACCACACAGCTGCCACAAATCTAATCCTGCAGGGACGGCATTCACGGGAGCTGCTGCAGGAGGAGAGGGCATCCTGCACGTGGGTGGGCTAAGGGGCAGACTGCAAAGGCAAGGAGCAGCAGTGTGAGCCCTGACCCTGCCACCCATTTGCTGTGTGACCCCAGGCAATTTACCTCACTTCTCTGAACCGGAGACTTTTTCTCACAAAAATGGAAGAGAAAACATATGCCTTTAGGTTGGGTAACTGAAGAGATGATAGACTAATACTGATAATAGTAATTATATCTAACATCCCTTAAAGGCCTGTTTTGTGCCAGATGCATACCTGTATCCTCTATAATTCTCACAACAGCCATTTGAAGTATTTTTATTTTTATTTTTTTTTGCGGTACACGGGCCTCTCACTGTTGTGGCCTCTCCCGTTGCGGAGCACAGGCTCGGGACGCGCAGGCTCAGAGGCCATGGCTCACAGGCCTAGCCGCGCTGCGGCACGTGGGATCTTCCCGGACCGGGGCACGAACCCATGTCCCCTGCATCGGCAGGCGGACTCTCAATCCCTGCGCCACCAGGGAAGCCCCATTTGAAGTACTTTTAGCTCAAGTTTATAAGTGAAAGGATGATGGCTTGGAGGCTGGCGTCCCTTAAAACTTCCACCTCTTTCCATTATGTGATCCTGTGTCTATATTGAAGGAGGTACCCCTCTGCCTAACACATCCTATTAGCTCCTTTTAGCGCTACCCCAGGTGTGAGCCCCACCTGGGCCCAGGACACCCCGACTTCCTGGGATGGATCTGCATCTCCTGCCTCCCCCATCCCTGGAGAGTTGTTCAAGGGTATTGCGGTATCACCTTCAGCCTGTGGAGACCCTGTTGCTCCTCAGGATGGAGGCAGATTCATAGCAAAATTTAGAATTTGTCAAAGATCTCTGGCCTGGTGCCCGATCCAAAGTGCTGCTTCAGAAACTCTGTTTTGAGTTGAACTGTCACCATCTCATCTCTCCTTTCACATTCTCTCTTTCCCATCTTGGGCTTCAAGATTTTTTCCCTTAGTTTGTTCTAGGACCACCTGGACATTTGTTTTTGTTGTGCACTGCAACCTTGAAAACCATTTAGGAAGCTTGCCCCCTCAGAGGGGTGCCGAATGTACAGTTGTAGAAAAATATGAATAAAAAATAAATCAAAGCTTGAAGCTCTCCAGATGAACTTGATTTGGGATAATAATTATGTTTGTACTAGTTAGAAGTGAAAATAACAGAGTCACTAGCTAACTACTTCAGAGATTGTTTCATAAGGGATGGGTAAGATATGGTAAATTAGCTTTTATATTTTAATTATTTTCAAATGCAACAAATACGATTCTGCTCCAGAACCATGAGAAATATGACCACTTATTTGTAATTTTCTCTGCTTTCCTTGAAAATGGGGCTTTATTTCTCATAGAGCTTTCAGAAATCCTTACCAGTGCTTTTTTTTTTTTAACATCTTTATTGGAGTATAATTGCTTCACAATGGTGTGTTAGTTTCTGCTTTATAACAAAGTGAATCAGTTATACATATGTTCCCATATCTCCTCCCTCTTGCGTCTCCCTCCCACCCTCCCTATCCCACCCCTCTAGGTGGTCACAAAGCACCGAGCTGATCTCCCTGTGCTATGCAGCTGCTTCCCACTAGCTATCTACCTTACGTTTGGTAGTGTATATATGTCCATGCCACTCTCTCACTTTGTCACAGCTTACCCTTCCCCCTCCCCGTGTCCTCAAGTCCATTCTCTAGTAGGTCTGCATTTTTATTCCCGTCTTACTCCTAGGTTCTTCATGACTTTTTTTTTTTCTTAGATTCCATATATATGTGTTAGCATACGGTATTTGTTTTTCTCTTTCTGACTTACTTCACTCTGTATGACAGACTTTAGGTCCATCCACCTCACTACAGATAACTCAATTTCATTTCTTTTTATGGCTGAGTAATATTCCATTGTATATATGTGCCACTTTTGATAGACAGCCGTGTGAAGCTCTTGGCAAAGAGAAAATGCATCACAGATCTGCCAGAGTAACTGAAAAGGAGATATTTATAACTAGGTGACAAATGAAAACTATTTCCACAGACAACCTGGGGTACAAATTTTATTGTCAAAAAGATTTCTAAAAAGTTATTAAAGACATCTGAATTAGAAGTAATAAAAGCTTGCTGAAAATCACAATTAGCCTGAAATAAGAATATCAGTTTGAGCAAGAAAAAGGCGGTTCAGTTGTGTGACAGAAACAATTCAGACAACCTTATGGGGCCTTAATAAAAGGCACTTTTCAAAATTTACATCTGATGTTTTTCCTCTTGTGTCTTCTGAGGACAGAGGAAAGCCGATGGGGGCGGAGACAGGACCAGTGAGGAGAGTGGTAGTATTTTGCCCACAGTCATCATTAATACAAGAGGCTGTGAAACCAATTTTATTTTTCTTCTTCTTTCTAAATTAATTTTTTTCAGGTGTACAGCAAAGTGATTCAGTTATACATACACATGTATCTATTCTTTTTCAAATTCTTTTCCCATTTAGGTTGTTACATAATATTGAGCAGAGTTCCCTGTGCTATGCAGTAGGTCCTTGTTGGTTATCCATTTTAAATATAGCAGTGTGTACATGTCAATCCCAAACTCCCTAACTATCCCTTCCCTCCACCCTTCCCCCTTGGTATCCGTAAGTTTGCATGGAACCAATTTTGAAAAAGTTGTTGTATAAAGAAAGCAAAAAAAAAAGTTTTTTTGATCGGTCTCTATTTACACTAAATTTGTTTCCAACTTTCCAAGGGGGAGAGAATCGAAATATTTTGGAGGCAGTGGTGTGAATGGCTTGGGCTTTGGAGTCAAATTGCTTAGTTCCACGTCCACAGAGTGGATCTTATAACACTGTCCCTGTGTATTCTTCAAGGAGTACAGATGATGTATATAAAGTACTCAGCACACAGTAGGTTCGTTTTAAATTACCACCAGGATTTGTATTGATGCTGATTTGTCAGGATTCTGACTCTATACTAACGGAAGCATCATGGAGACAGGTTGAAGCAGATGCTGTAGAAGAGAGTGGATCCTTTTGTCTAAGTGGTTCTCTAGGTCAAGTTGGGACACTCCTCACTTCATTAGAAAGGCCTAGCAAGTACACAGGTGAATAGTTGCATGTCAACATTTCAAAGCTAGTTGACTCCGAGATATTTCTAGCTTGGAGATTTCCACTAATTTAAACCTTGCACAAAATGCAGGGTGGCGGTTGAGAACTGGAGAAATTACGTGGCTTCTGACCGAGGCTTTTTAATGGCAGCATTCTCCAGTCTCTGTTTCCTGGTCTGACTGGGCCACAGGAGAAAACTGATGCCTGTTATGTAACAAGCCTTGCTCTGACTGTCAATCAGAGTCCCCCTAAGAAGAAATGGAATTCTCCACACATTAACTAAGGCATTCTGGGATGCAGAAGTCACATGAGGCTCAAAAAGCCACATCACAGGGCTTCCCTGGTGGCGCAGTGGTTGAGAGTCCGCCTGCCGATGCAGGGGACGCGGGTTCATGCCCCGGTCTGGGAAGATCCCACATGCCGTGGCGCGGCTGGGCCTGTGAGCCATGGCCGCTGAGCCTGAGCGTCCGGAGCCTGTGCTTCGCAACAGGAGAGGCCGCAACAGTGAGAGGCCCATGTAATGCAAAAAAAAAAAAAAAAAAAAAAAAAAAGCCACATCACCGAACTTTCTCTCCAGTGAATTTGTTGAATGAAAGTTGTCCTATAGTTCCAATACATAGGCCTCAAAGATGGGGCCCTCACTCCTGGAGGGACTCCCTCAGCAGCTGGTGTCAGCATGAAACATGAGCTCAGAAGAGCCAAGAAGTTCCAGCTCCCCAGAGCCAGGCTGTAGCTGCCACATTGCACTGGAGACCTGTGAAGACCACGGGTCCCTTCTCTAAGACCATCAAGATGCCTGAATGGCCTCCTCCATCTCAGACATCATCTAATTAGTAGAAGTAGCCTTGGTAGGAAATTCAACTCTCAGTTGATTCAGATTTTGCCCCTAAAAGCCTGAGATAACCTGAAAGAAACGTTTTATGTCAGTAGAGTCTAAAATAACTAGAAATGGCAAGTTAAAAATTTCCCCCACTATCCAAGGGTTGGGGCTCAATAATAAAAATGAATTCAGTTTTAAACTTAAAAAGGTATATTTTTTTTGCTGTGCACCTGAAACTATCACAACATTGTACTCGACTATACTCCAATATAAAATAAAGTTAAAAAAATTAAAAAGAAATACTTTTTACACATCTAGGATTTGTGTATAATTTTTGCACTTCTGGGTATATCAAGTAATAAAAGTAAAAGACATAAAAGAATGACTAAAGTGAAGGGAAAAATAATATAACATAGTTAAGACCAAACAGAAAGCTGGTGCACTGCATACCCTAAGCGCCTTCACAGTTAGAGGGTGGACTTCAAGTTTGGCTCTGACCTTCTCTGAAGCCGGAGTAAAAAGAGAAGCACAGTGAGTCATAGGTATCACATTTTCATAAGATGAAAGAAGAGCAGTTGCTCTGGAGAAAGGTTTCCAGATACCAAAGATGGAGAGACCAGAAGGTGCTGAGTGATGTAGTGGATGAATAGCAATATGATGGGCATTTGTTAGTTCATTCAACAAATATTTATAGGATGTGCACAGCACGCTTACCATGCCAGGGGCTGGGGATGAAACAAAGAATGAGACTCAGGCCCTGCCCTCACAGAGCTCACAGCTGGATTGAGTTTCAGGGAGTTGTTTCCTATAGGTTTGTCCATGCAGGCTGGGGGCACAAACCTTAAAAGCAGTTCTGGCAAAAGAGGTTTTATTAGGGGTCAAATTCATGTCGGTTGCATTTGTAGCTCTTTAATCATCTCGTCTAAATTTAAATTTAAATTTGATAGGAGCAGCTATGAAACTGAAAAGGAATCCATTTATTCCTTAAATGTTTATGAGCCCTTATTTGTGTCATACTATGGGAGACCCTGAGAACATAAAGATAAATATCAGATGGAGTCAAGGCTTTCTAGAACCTCCCATGGCCGTGAAGGTAACACACATAGGCAGGTTAGTCAGAGTGGATTATGGTGGGTGCTATTACAGAGGTACAAGCTGAGATTTCTGGAGATGTCTGATTCTCCCAGGGTGGGTTAAGGAGCGGTCTACCAAGAGGAGAAACTTGAGCTGAAGGGTCAGGAGCAACCCAAAGAACAACAGCAAACACTTGGTACTTACTCTGTCAGGAATTACTCCAATCACTGGGTGCATATAAAGTGTGTTGAATTAACTCACACTCCTCACAAGAGCTCTGTGAAGTAGGTATGACCATGATCCCCACCCATTTCACAAATAAGGAGACCCAGGCGCAGGGAAGCTAAGCAACGTGCCCTGGATTTCCTTGTTGGGAAGTGATGTCAAGCCTGGAGCCCCTCATCCTTCTTGTCTCCTCTGGGTGACTTCTCTTGAGACCCCAGATGAGGCTGGGTTTCCTGGCTGCAGGCTCTAACTGCACTGTATACTTCTCCTTCTTAGAACTCATTACATAATTACACACTTATCCGTGAAATTATTTAATGTCTGCTTCTCCCTGTAGACCACAATCTCCATTGGGGCAGAAGTACTGTGTGGGCATCTTTTTTACTATTTAATCTCTAGTGCAAGAGTTTGGCACATGTAAGGCACTCAACAAATATTCGTTGAGTGAGTGGAGCCTGGAAGGGGCCTGAGCTGCATGAAGAATGTGTGGTCAAAACCCAAGGTGGCAGGGAGGTGGGAGCAGGCTGTGGAGATACATGGGACAAACCTACAAATTATGCCTGCCACCTATACGGATGCCTCTCTTTTTGTTGTTTGCTTTAAAATAAACCTCAGCCTGGATGACCCACCCAGGAAGGTAAAACTGTTTACTTTGCTGGGGCAGAGACGAGAAACAGGGAAGGAGCTTGGACAGGGCCAATTTGCATTCTTTGACAGCCTTGGCCTATTGGATGTTTCCTGAGCCAGGCTAGGGGTGCAGAACCTGCAGGAACAGGTTTTTATATCTTTTATTTCTTAGATGTTTATTTAACTGTAGTTGATTTACAATATTGTGTTAGTTTCAGGTGTACAGCAAAGTGATTCAGTTATATATATATATATATATATATATATATATATATATATATTCAGATTATTTTCCATTATAGGTTATTACAAGATATTGAATATAGTTCCATGTGCTATACAGTAAATCTTTATTGTTTATCTATTTTACGTATAGTGGTGTGTATCTATCAATTCCACACTCCTAATTGATCCCTCCCCCTGCCATTTCCCCATTGGTAACCACAAGTTTGTTTTATCTGTGAGTCTGTTTCTGTTTTGTAAATAAGTTGATTTGTATTATCTTTTTAGATTCCACATTTTGATATCTTAATTCTCTTTTCCTCCTTCAGTCTCTAGGAGACAGATGCAGAAAGGACCTCATGCTGGGAGGTGGCTTGTGACGTGCCTTCCTTTGTTCCGTCCTTTCCCAACCTTTCGGGAAAGTCCCTCCAGCTTGAGGTGGGAGGGGATGGGGAGTGGTTTCCACCCCTGGCTTCTCTCTTGCTGCTGCAGGGATGGCAGGAATGGGCCAGTTTCCTGTCCTGTGACACCATGTCACTTTTCCTTTGCGTCCTGAGCTTCTGCTGCTTCCTCCTTTCTATTTCCAGGGGAGGACGGCAGCAGTCTGTATTTGGTGCGATGTTCTGCTTCTCTTTGGCACATTTGACTCTGTGAGGCTGTGTTAATTAGACGAGTTCAAGAGCCCGGAAACTGGCAACTGAAGTTTTGTGGCCTTTGCTACTTCTGTACCCCCGGGGGCTGCCAGGGATAATGTGGCTATTTTGGGCTCAGTTCTTCCTGCCATTTGCATGTTAGGAGCTCAGCTTGTCTCAGGAAGAACTGGCTAAGGAAAGAACTGACTGTACAGTTCTTTGCCTTGAATGTCCCCATTAGTCCTCTGAGTCAAATTAATTTATTTGTTCAGTGAGTGGTTGTTTATCGAGTGACTGCTAGGTGAATAGGTCTATAACAATTACTAAAAAAGGAAGTCAACAGGGGTCCTTTGAAAATCATGGACAGTGTGGCCGAGGTTGTTGAGAGGACACAGAGATTGAATATTTTGAGAGTGATCAGGATAGGCTTTATAGGGAGATGGAGTTTGAGTTAGACTCTTGAGGATGGATAGGATCTCGATTAGAGTGGACTTGGGTGGAGGGGGCTGTAGAGAAATTCCAGGTGGAGGAGATTGTGTGGGCAAAGGTCAGGAGAAAGATGTATTTGGGGTCAGGCAACAGGATCAATAGTCTTCGAGCGAAGAGTTGATGTGGTAGTGGTGGTGGGGAGATGAATTTAGAGATGAGGGCTGGGGCTAGACAGTGGGAATACTTTGGGGGTTACGTGGGGAGCCACAGAGGATCTTACAGTAGGGATGCATTAGAATAAAACTTGGATTTTAGGAAGCATCTTCTATTAGAAGTATCAACTGGGGGATAAATTAAAGGGAGGAGAAACTGAAAGGAAGGAGACCAATTCAATTCAAGTCAGTAATACTAGCTAACACTTGCACAATGCTTATTGTGTACCAGGCATTGTTCTATGTATTTCACGTATATTAAATCATTTAATCTTCACAACAGTCCTCTGTGTTTGATACTATTATCTTGGTGTTACAGGCAAGAACACAAATGCGTAAGGAAGTTAAGTGAGTTGTCTGAGGTCATATAGCTAGTGAGTTGTGGAGTCAGGATTTGAACACAGGCAGTCGGCCTCCAGTCTTACGTACTCTTAATGCTGCACTGTATATTTTCCCTAGATGTATTGAACCCCAACAATGCGCAAGGAGCTGCTAGCAACATATAAATGTAAATAAAATACACATAGTTTTGTTCTTCATTACTTAGTTAAGAGGTAAATATTTTGATAGTTCAGATGATAATTAAGTCTTAAACTATGATGACGGTAATTAAGAAAGGGAATAATTGACAGAACTTGGTGCTAGATTTGCTGGGAAGCTTAAGAACACTTAAAATTTGGAATCTTGGGCCGATCCTTTCTTCAATTTACTCATTCATAATACGGGTATAATAATAATGACAGAGATTTTGCTTCTTGTCAAGATGGAGTAAAAGGGATCATACTTAACTTACACTTGAAACACCAAAATTCAGAAACAACATATGAAATAATTATTTGCAAGAAATTAGACGTCAGGCAGAAAAAGACAGTAATTCTTTTTTTTTAAAACAAGATATTGAGTACACTTCCCTGTGTTGTACAGTAGGTCCTCGTTGTTTACCTATCTTATATATAGTAGTGTGTATATGTTAACCCCAAACTCTGAATTTATCTCTCCGCCTGCTTCCCCCACTATCCCCTTTGGTAACCATAAGTTTGTTTTCTGTGTTTGTGAGTCTATTTCTATTTTTAAAATAAATTCATTTGTATCATTTTTTAGATTCCACATATAAGTGATATCATATGATATTTGTCTTTCTCTGACTTACTTCACCTAATGTGATAATCTCTAGGTCCATCCATGTTGCTGTAAATGGCATGATTTCATTCTTTTTTATGGCTGAGTAATATTCCATTGTGTGTGTGTGTGTGTGTGTATACACACATATACCACATCTTCTTTATCCATTCATCTGTTGATGGACATTTAGTTTGCTTCCATGAGAAAAAGACAGTAATTCTTGAGGGATGAGAAATACATGAGGTGAACTCTATCACTGTCCCAGCTTACTGTCTTGAGAGAGTTTCCAGGCCACATACAGGAAAGGGAAACCCAGGTAGATCCCAACCGACTCCCTGAATTGAAGACACAAAGCTGAGAGTCCAGGGAGAGGAAGGCAGTTAGAGTTCTCACGACAGAGTAACAGAGAAGAGAAAGTTGCAAAGAGAGGACTCCAGGAGTTTGTAGAGAATCCCTTTTGAGCTTTCAGCTGAGGACTTATGAGTACATGTGTGTGAGGAAACTACCCAAGGCTGGGGAAAGAATCGCCGAAAGGATTAGAGGTAACAGTGCCCAGCACTCACACAGGTCCAGAAATAGTACCTGTTCTCATTAGCCTAGCTGGAAACCTCAAGATTCAAGGGCATTGCTCTGGTTCCTCATAACAAATTTTAAAAGCAAGACACAAAAGGATCGAACAGTTTCCAAGGTGCTGCATCCCGGGAAAAAGCTCACAAATAATTATGGGGAAAATGTTTTCAACATCCAATAAGGTAAAATTGACAATATCAGCCATTCAATCAAAAATTACCAGGCATGCAAAGCAGCAGAAAAATACAACCCACAATGAGATAAATTTATGAACTGAAACTGACCCATAACTGACCTGGATGTTAGAATTAGCAAACAAAGCCATTAAAAATAGGTATAATAGGTATTCCATATGTTCAAAAAGTTAATTAGAGACATGGAAGATATAAAAATCCATCTTCTAAAAATGAGAACTACAATGTGTGAGACGAAAAATACACTGGATGAGACTAATGGTAAGTTAGACTTTGCAGAAGGAAAGTTTTGTGAACTTGAAGTCCTACCAATAGAAAATATCCAAAATGAAACACAGGAATAAGAGAGAATTTTTTTAAAAGAGCAGAGCATTCGTTAGCTGTGAACAACTTCTAGTGGCCTAACATACATGTAACTGGAGTCCACAAAGGAGAGGAGAGGGAGAAGGGACAGAAAAAATATTTGAAGAAATAATGGGTGAAATTTTCAAATTTGATGAAAATGATAAATTCAGAAATCCAAGAAGCTCACAAACCTCAAGCACAAGGAACCTGAAGAAAACTATACCAAGGCACATCATAATCAAATGCTCAAAACCACTGGTAAAGAGAAAGTACTAAAAGGTACCAGAGGAAAAAGATAAGTTATGTATAGAAGAACAAAGATAGGGATGACAGCAGATATCTTTTGGAAACAATGCAGATGAAAGGTTGTGGAACATCTTTGAAAGAAAATTATCCCTGTCAACTTAGAATTTTACGTCCAGAGAAAGTATCTTTCAAAAATGAAGGAAAAATAGGGCTTCCCTGGTGGCACAGTGGTTGAGAGTCCGCCTGCCGATGCAGGGGACACGGGTTCGTGCCCTGGTCTGGGAAGATCCCACATGCTGTGGAGCGGCTGGGCCCGTGAGCCATGGCTGCTGGGCCTGTGCATCCGGAGCCTGTGCTCCTCAACGGGAGAGGCCACAACAGTGAGAGGCCTGTGTACCACAAAAAAAACCAAAAAAAAACCCAACAAAAAAACTAAACATATCTACAATACGATACAGCTATTCCACCCCTAGTGATTTATGCAAGAGCAATGAAAGCATATATCTGTCAATGAAAATTCAACTAGCTATCAAGCTGAGAAGAAAAAAGGGGAATTTTATTCAACCCAAACTGAGGATTATAACCCAGGAAGCAGCTTCTCAGAAAACTCTGAGAATTCTTCCACCTGTTAGAAGGCGAAGGCACAGTCATATACATTTTTGAGACAAAGGATCATACATCAAAGTGACATACTGATATTTTACATAAAGGTCACCAAGGATACCTAGTCCAGGTAAGCACATACAAATCGAGCAGCAAGTCACCATGACTCCCTTACAGAGCTGGGAAAGAACACTATTCTTTTAAGAAGTTTCATTGCTAGAGCACAAGAAAGAAAAGAAAATCTTTGTGGTTGAGCAGGCACTCCCGTCTTTGAGGAGCTCTGGTTAATGTGTAATGCAAATGCACATTGCGCATTAGGGAGGGAGGAGGCCCAAATAAACACACAGAGCGAATTTTGTTTAATTTTTTCTTGTTGTGCCTTAAAATATACATTTTATTTCATCATATCCGTATAATGATTTGCATACAAATGTTCCTAGAAGCTTTATTTGTAATAGCCCCAAGGTGGAAACCCCAAATATTCATCAACAGATGACGGACAAACTGGTACACCAATACAATGGAATACTACTCAGTAATAAAAAGGAAATATTGACACAAGTTACAACATGGGATGAATTTCAAAATAATCATGCTGAGTGAAAGAAGCCAGACAAAAATGAGTATATAAAGTATGATTCCATTTATGTAAAATTCTAGGAAATGCACACTAATGTAGTGACAGAAAACAGATCAGTGGTTTCCAGGAGAGGATGGAGAATGGGGTGGGATGAGTTAGAGATTACCAAGGGACCCAAGGCAGCATTTTGGGATAATGGATGTATTCATTATCTTGATTTTGGTAATGGTTTTATGTTTACTCAATTCTGCTTCAATAAGCCTGTTAAAAATAATATTGATCACCTAAGTGATTAAGAAGATGACATGTGAAAGTCTTTTATATACTGTATAACACTACAGAAAAGTCAGTTTTTAATTATATTTAAGGAATTAATTAAAGAAGACCGTGTGATTATAAGCTTAGGAAATTGGAAGGGTGATGGTAGGAGTAGCAGAAATAAGGGAGAAAGGAATAGGAACTGGTTCACAAAAGATAGTGATTTCTGTTTTGCCAAACGTGACCTATAGGTGGGAACACCCAGGAGCTAGTTGGGAATGTGGCGCTGCAGCCGCAGAGGTGAGTGCTGCCACGTGTATGTGTAGATGGGCTCAGAGGTGAGAGCCGGAGACAGGAGAGTGGAGGAGATACCTGGAAGGACAGCAGGGAGCAAGGGAAGAGAAGAAGTCTGCGGACACTCCCAGCAAATTTTATAATAGTAATTGGGGACAGGGGCTGTTGGGATAGGGCAATTAGAGGTCATCTGAAATGGTGACGTTTGAGCTGAACCAGCCGTGTGGAGATCAAAAGGAACAGTGTCCATTCTCTGCATCTGCGTCTTTATTCCTGTCCTGCCCCTAGGTTCTTCAGAACTGTTTTTTTTTAGACTCCATATATATGTGTTAGCCACATAGCACAGGGAGATCCGCTCGGTGCTATGTGACCACCTAGAGGGGTGGGATAGGGAGGGTGGGAGGGAGACGCAAGAGGGAGGAGATATGGGGATATATGTATATGTATAGCTGATTCACTTTGTTATACAGCAGAAACTAACACACCATTGTAAAGCAATTATACTCCAATAAAGGGGTTAAAAAAAAAAGGGAACAGTGTTTCCAGGCTGAGGGGAAGCAACTGCAGAGGCCTGGAGATGGGAAAGACCTTGATGTGTTCTAGGAGCTGTTTTTGGAGACCAGTGTGGCTCACGTTGGTCAGGAAGGAGGAAGGTAGCATGACCTGGTTGGGCTGGAAGGCTGCAGTGAGTTTCGTTCAAGGACACCCCGAGGATTTATTTATCCTATAATTGGAAGTTTATACCTTTTGATCATCTTCACTCATTTTGGGCCCCTCCCAGCTCCCACCCCCTCTCCTACCTCCAGCAACCACCAATCTGTTCTCTGTATCTATGAGGTTTTTTTTTTTTAACATTTCACATGCAAGTGAGTTCATACAGTATTTGTCTTTCTGTCTTATTTCATTTAGCATAATGCTGTCAAGTTCCATCCATGTTGTTGTAAATGGCAGGATATCCTTTTTTTCTGCCTGAATAATATTCCATTGTATGTATATACCACGTCCCATTTATCCATTCATCCATAGATGGACACAGGTTGTTTCCATGTCTTGACCAATGTAAATAATGCTGCAGTGAACATGGGGCTGTCCATATATTTTGGAAATAGTGATTTCATTTGCTTGGAATAAATACCCAGAAGTGGAATTGCTGCATCATATGGTAGCTCTATTTTAATTTTTTGAGGAAACTTTATATTGTTTTCCTTAGTGGCTGCACCAATTTATATTCCCACCAACAGTGTACAAGGTTTCTCTTTTTTCCACATCCTTGTCAACACTTGTTATTTATCTTTTTTTTTTTTTTTTGCTGTACGCGGGCCTCTCACTGCTGTGGCCTCTCCCGTTGCGGAGCACAGGCTCCGGACACACAGGCCCCGCGGCCATGGCTCGCGGGCCCAGCCGCTCTGCGGCATGTGGGATCCTCCGGGATCGGGACACGAACCCGTGTCCCCTGCATCGGCAGGCGGACTCTCAACCACTGCGCCACCAGGGAGGCCCTGTTATTTATCTTTTGATTACAGCCATTTTCTAACAGATGTGAGCTGTTATCTTATTGTGGTATTGATTTGCATTTCCCTGATGATTAGTGATATTGAGCACCTTTTCCTGAACCTGTTGACAATTTGTATGTTTCCTTTGAAAAAATGTCTATTCAGATCCTCTATTTTTAAATTGGATTTTGTTTTTTTTTCCTATTGGTTGTATGAGTTCTTTATATATTTTGGATATTAATCCCCTATGGGATATATGATTAGCAAATATTTTCTCCCATTCAGTAGGTTGCCTCTTCATTCAGTTGATGGTTTCTCTTGCTGTGCAGAATGAAGCTTTTTAGTTTGATGTAGTCTTGCTTGTTTATTTTTGAATTGTTGCCTCCCCTGTGAATGTTGATTCAGGTATCTCTGTATCCAGTATAAATGATGGGCTGGGAGTGGGGGGCACAAAGGAAATAGAGGGCACAAATGGAGCAGTTGGGGGTGCTTTGAATTAGGAAGGTATGTGTATTGAAATGCCTTCAGAGAACCACGACTCTGAGCCCCATCTTAACTCTAACTTACTTAAAATTTAAAACAGTCTATGGAGAGGTATTCTCCTTTTAGGATCATCAGTCTGATTTTATTACAGAACTGTAGTTGGGAAATGAGTTTTTGTGTGTGTGTGTGCGGTATGCGGGCCTCTCACTGTTGTGGCCTCTCCCGTTTCGGAGCACAGGCTCCGAACGCTCAGGCCCAGCGGCCACGGCTCACGGGCCCAGCTGCTCCGCGGCATGTGGGATCTTCCCGGACCAGGGCACGAACCCGTGTCCCCTGCATCGGCAGGCGGACTCTCAACCACTGCGCCACCAGGGAAGCCCGGGAAATGAGTTTTTATTTTAGGAATTTTTTAGAATGTATCTGTGGAGGAAGCTGGCAAATGCTCATTAAACCCATTTCCTCTTCCCCCTGGGCACACAGCTTGACTGCATTTCCCTGGTCCCCTTGCAGTGATGTGTGGCAGTGTGACTGAGCTCTGGCCAGTGGAATAGGGGCAGAAGTGCTGTGTGGCACCTTCTGGCCTGGCTGATAAAACTCCTGCATCCTTATCCAAGCTCTTTCTCTTCTTTGCCTGCTGGCTGTATGCCAGAGCTCCAGTGGAGAGCAGCCCTATCCAGTGGAACCTTCTACGATGATGAAATGTTCTAACTCTGCTGTCCAATATGGTAGCCGTGTGCTCACTGAGCATTTGAAATGTAGCTAGTCTGACTGAGGAACTGAATTTTTTATTTTATTTACTTTTAATGAATTTAAATAGTCACAGAGGGCTATGGCTACCACACTGGATAGCCCAGCGTTGTTTAGAGGGAATCTGGTCCTTGAGTGGCTGGGTGGAGCAGAGTTCCAGCCTATCTGCGTTACCTGGTAAAGTGCATGAGAAAGAAATATTTACTGTGCTAAGACACTGAGGTACAGTATCTCTTCCGTAAAGTGAGGGATACCTGCTGATGCAGCTCCATTAAAAATTCATATGGTATCCATCTTTAGCTGCTCAGCAGTGTGGCTGGACAAACTCAATATCTAACATCAAGCCCAGTTATCTAGTGTCATTCTTAAATGGGCAATCCAAGCTCCTTTCTCCTCTCTTGAGCTCCCAATCTTGCCCCACCCTATCTTGCTGCGGGGGTAAGGGGGTGGGGGGGTGGGGGGGCTGGGGGCTGGGAAATGGAGCTCAGGAGGCAAACACTACTTCCTTTCCCTGCACAGGGTAGCAGAGACTGCTCCATCCTGGCTCACCATGTGGGCTCGGGCAAGTCACATTTTTTCTCTGGTTTGACTTCCTCACCCATAAAATTGTGATTTCTGGGTGTGCTCACCCACCTTTTTTTTTTTTTGTCCCTAAAATGCTTCTTTTAAATATCTGCTCTCTCATGGATGGATAAACAAAATGTGGTCCATCCAAACAACAGAATATTATTCAGCCTTAAAACGGAAGGAAATTCCGACTCATGCTACAACATGGATGCACCCTGAAGAGCTAGGCTGCGTGAAATAAGCCTGACACAGAAGGTCAAATCCTGTGTGATTCCAGTTATGAGGTATCCCAGTTGTCCAATCATACGACAGAAAGTAGACTAGAGGTTCCCAGGGGCTGGGGAGGGGAGTTACCATTTATGTCTAGAGTTTCAGTTTGCAATGTTGGCAAAGTCTGGAAATAGACAATATGATGGTTGCATGGCACTAAATGTACTTAATACCAATGATTTTTTAAAATTAATTAATTATTTTTAGCTGTGTTGGGTCTTCGTTCCTGTGCGAGGGCTTTCTCTAGTTGCAGCGAGCGGGGGCCACTCTTCATCGCAGTGCGTGGGCCTCTCACTATCGCGGCCTCTCTTGTTGCGGAGCACAGGCTCCAGACGCGCAGGCTCAGTAGTTGTGGCTCACGGGCCCAGTTGCTCCACAGCACGTGGGATCTTCCCGGACCGGGGCACGAACCCGTGTCCCCTGCATTGGCAGGCAGATTCTCAACCACTGCGCCACCAGGGAAGCCCACCAATGATTTTTTTTAAAGCCACAATTAAAAATAAACACACAAAAAGGAAAAAATGATAAATATCTGCCCTCCTCTGCCCCCTCTGTTTCTCCTCCTCCTTTGAAAGTGTTCTCACTCCCAGTGGCCCTGGCTCCAGCCACCCTACGCCCACCCCACCAAAGGCCCTTCCACATTCTGTTTTGTGCCCCTGTCTTCAGTCTTAGCACTTAGCCCTCTTGCCTCGTTCACTGCTTTTGTTTTCTTTACCAACAATTACGTGCATACCTGCGATCGCTACCGCCTCACGCCTTGCTCACCTTCAGCCTCTCCAGCCCAGCTTCTGCCTCAACTTCTCTGCTGAGGTGGCTTTTAGTAATATCGCTATAATGATTCTCTGTTCAGCTTCAGAAGGGTGGGCTCTGGGGACCGGGTGAGTCTCTTTTGTCTGGGTGCCTTACTCCTGTCACATGGCTCTTCTTCCCCACCTCTACATTCTAGGCTCTCACCTCCTGCACTCCCTGGGTGTCAGGAGAATTAAAAGTTTGTAAATTGCCTTGAGTTCCTTGGGGATAACTAGCAAGTGTAAAGAATAAAAATCATTTCACATAAAGCTGTTGAAAAATGGGCAGTGAATTGATTCACAGTCTCCCCCATTGGGCTATGATTATGAGTGTCTTAGATGAAATATCACATTTCAGCAAGACAGGCGATGCCTGTGTTAGGCTGCTAATTGTAATAAAAAGCTGAATTTGCACTTCTATTTCTCACTCCACTGGGTTGGGGAGTAGGGGTGGCAAGGATGGGGCTATTCAGGGAGGCTTTATAAGCCTGTCCTTTAGTCGGTGATGGGAAAATAATCGTTCCTACATTGTGTAGTCAGAGCTTAGTTGCCTGGTGCCATTAGCTCCCAGCTATTCTGTTACTCAATAATGCCTTCATTTTCCCTGTCTTCTAAGGCAGAAATGACATCCATCATTCATTCACCTACCTCTTCCTTTTGTTTTTCTTACTTTTATTTCCCTTTCTCCCTCCTTTCCTTCTCCTCTCCATCCCTCTCTCCTTCTCTTTTTTATTATTTTTTTATTTTTTGCGGTACGCGGGCCTCTCACTGTTGTGGCCTCTCCCGTTGCGGAGCACAGGCTCTGGACGCGTAGGCTCAGCGGCCATGGCTCACGGGCCCAGCTGCTCCGCGGCATGTGGTATCTTCCCGGACCGGGGCACGAACCTGTGTCCCCTGCATCGGCAGGCGGACTCTCAACCACTGCGCCACCAGGGAAGCCCCTCTCTCCTTCTCTTGTTCCTTCCCTCCCTCCAGCCCTTCCTTTCTTATCAATAATTCTTTAATAATTTTGATCATTCACTATAATGAAGAGACTGGAGATAAGGTGGTAAATGAAATAAACAAGGTCCCTTTTAATTGCAAACTACAGTGGTTGACAAACAATGAAACAAGGAATTCTAACAAAGAGTTATTCATTTGTTCATTCGTTCAGCAAATAATTACGGAGAGTTTCCTGTGAGCCAGGCAGTGTACTAGGCCCTGGGATACATCCATGAACAACTGATGGTAGGGCCATGATGAGCAAAGAACAGACTTCTCTGGGATTGCAAAGCAGGGGACTTGGTCTCATCTGAGGGTTCAGGAGGGGCTCCAGAGAAAGGGTTCTTTGACTGAACCCTGCAGGTTGAGAAGAAATTAAATTGCCAAAAGGGATCGTGGTTCAGCTAGCTGCTGCTGGAGGGAGCAGCTTGTGAGAAGAATGGAAGGGAGCTTGCTCAGCACGGCTGGTGCCTGTGGCCTGTGGAGCCCGAGTGGCAAAAATGAGTCTTGAGAGCCAGGCAGGGGCTGATCCCTAAGGGCCACCTAAGCCACGATAGTGAGTTTGGCGTTCATTCTAGGGCATCTGAAGGATGCTGGAGAGGGTATGGACAGTTAGGATCAGAGCTGTCCAATAGATCTTTCTCTGATGGTGGAAATCCTGCTCTGGCCAACATAGTAGCAGCTAGCCACAGTAACTGTTGCGTACTTGAAATGTGACGAGCGTGACCAAGGAACTGAGTTTTAATGTTTATTTTCTTTACATTTAAATAGCCACGTGTGGCTAGAAGCTACCATATTGGACAGTACACATCTGTATTGTCTGCTCATCATACCCAGAAATATAATGGAATTTCTTCTGCACAGGACCCCCATGCTGGCCCTTCTGCTTCTCTCAAACCCTCCCCAGCCACTGAGGCCTGTTGTACCAGTCGAATCTCCTGGTTAACTGGGTTTTCTACCAGTTTTTATGTGTCTCCCTTCCTCTTCAATGAGTCTTTATATTCTCAGAGTAGGGACTGCTCTTGGCTTTTGTTTTTGCCCCATGGCAGGCCACATAGCCTGTATTCATCGAATAAATTTTGTTTCACTGATTGGCTCTTGTTTTCCTTCGTGAGCTAATGGATAGAAAGCTCTAAGGGTGCAGATACCGGCTTGTGTCCCAGCCCCCAGAGGGTGCGTGGAAGAAATCTGCCTTTGAACTGCAAGGCCTCTGGGACCCCTTCCCGGGAGCCCCAGACTCTCTCGCTTGCCCATCCCTGGGACACTTCAGTGCTGTGAGTGCAGTGGGAGGGAGGGATTCTCTGTTTCCACAGGGAATGGCGAGGTGTCACCTCATGGGACCTTGTCACCACCCCCAAAGGACGGTTGGGCTGCTCTTCTGAAAGCCTTATGGTGACAGGGAGTTTGCTTTCCATTCCTGCATTTTCTCAACAGTCAAATCACTTTCCCACTGAGATTTACAGTTTTAAAAGGATTGGGAAATAGTCTTATTTCCGCGCGTATGTTTTTGGCTCAGCTCGAGTCATAAAAGGAAACATTCTTGTGGTAATTGCTCTCAATCAATCTGGGGATAATCAATGATCTGCCACGTTTGTAGCCTCCCGCAACCATCAGAGCCACTCCTGCTCCGAGGGAGAGCCATTCCTGAGCGCAGGAGGCCCATGTGACACGGTGGCCAGGGCTCGTCCTCCTCTCTCTGGTAGTGCAGATAGTGTCGCCCCCTTTTCAGAGTACACAGAGACTGGAGACGTGGTAATTTTAGTGATGGAATTGGGATTTTGCCCTGGCAGAGTCCTGATTCCCACTTGGGAAATTTATTTTCGTAGAATAACAGACTCTCAAATATCATTTTGTCAGTGCTTGCATTTTCTCAGGGTCTCCTCTGGTTGTTGTCACCTGCAGTGACAGAGACTTCATTACCGCACGAGGCTGCCCTCGTATGTGCAGGTCCTTCTGACGTTGGGAACACACTTCACGGGGCTGAGCTAAAATCCGCCCCTTTGTAGCTTTCACTCTTGGATCCCGACCTTCCCCAGGGGACCCTATAAACCCAGCCTGATCATCCCTCCTCCACATGAATACCAACCGGTGTTTGATGGTAGTCTGAGTCTTCCTTCTCCAGATAGGCTCCCTGTTTCTTGGAGGATAAGCAGTCAAGCCCCATGGTCATCTTGGCTGGCAGTCTTTCATTTTTCCCCATTCTTGGAGGATAAGCAATCAAGCCCCATGGTCATCTTGGCTGGCAGTCTTTCATTTCTCCCCAGAGTGGAGGATAAGCAATCAATCCCCATGGTCATCTTGGCTGGCAGTCTTTCATTTCTCCTCAGAGTGGAGCACGCAGAGCTAAAACTTCACAGACCACTGGTGGCCTCAGCAGACCACGCAGAGTAATGCTACATCCTCCCTTATTCTAGATGCTCTCCTTCATTAACACACCCTGGGGGACTGTAGAACTTCAGTTTCAGTCCATCCTTGTTACTTGCAGTAGTTATGTTCTATAGAGTTGCTGAATTAGTGAATACTAGAGCACTGTTCCTAGGGGAAATACAGGGTTAGGGTTCCTGTGAGCATCTGGTCATGTTTTCATAAACCAATCAATACATAACCTTGTTTTATATGCATTTCTGCTTAAAGGCACCTCATGTAATATATATTTTTGATTCATTAGCATTGAACTCACACCCAACAGCGCTATAAAGTGATGCTTGAATAAAGTTTATCTACCAAACGTATTTCATATCACAGCCTTCTTGTGCTTAGGGACACCAGATTACATGTCAGCATTAGGCTTGGGGGGCCATTTTAAACAGTGAAATCACCAACAGGAAGCACAAAAGTGTGAAAACCATGGCCCTAAAGAGACAGTGAGGGGCTTCCCTCGTGGTGCAGTGGTTAAGAATCCGCCTGCCAATGCAGGGGACATGGGTTCGAGCCCTGGTCTGGGAAGATCCCACATGCTGTGGAGCAACTAAGCCCGTGCGCCACAACTACTGAGCCTGCGCTCCAGAGCCCGTGAGCTACAACTACTGAAGCCCGCATGCCTAGAGCCTGTGCTCCACAACAAGAGAAGCCACCGCAAGGACAGGCCCATGCACTGCAACGAAGAGTAGCTCCCGCTCTCCACAACTACAGAAAGCCCGTGCGCAGCAACAAAGACCCAACACAGCCGAAAATAATTAAAAGAAAATAAATATATTAAGAAAAAAAGAGACAGTGAAAATGACTTGTTTACAGTATGAGCTGAAATGAGAAGGCAGAGCATCACCTTGTTTGACTTTGGCTGGGAAGTCTGCATTGGGTGACTCAAATTTTTTGCCAACCTGGGCATGTCTGTGGATGATCGCCAAAGTGGCTCGAGTATTGATTTTGGGGGTTACAGATAAATTTTAGTGAGTAGGTGAATTCATAAATATGGAATCTGTGAATAATGAGGATTGATTATATCATAAACAAGAGGAGGAAGTAGAAAAATGGTTAGCATTACGCAGAGATGTGGAGAGTGAATGCCTGGGCAGAAATTGTATGACATCCTATGCAAGTGTGTATTGCAGGAAGGTCTAAAGTATTGGTCCTGACCGTATAGTGAGTGGGTCTTACTTTTTGTCCCGTGTCCTTGGATGGACTCAGCTTGGGGAGGACATGCTTCTCATTTGCATCTTCACTATCTGGCCCAGAGTGGGCACTGGGTGACTCTTTGCTACGAGGGCTGTGGGGATGTTGTCAGCGCTGGTTCAGAGCAGAGGGAGTGGAGGGAGAGAATGAAAGGAGACAAGGGATGCACGGAGGACCTAAGGAGCACTTAGAGTGAGTATACAAAGCTTAAGATTGATTCAAAAAATAAATGAAGAGGCAGTGGAAGGACCTGCGAGAGGAGACTGAAGTGGCTGCAGCCACAGAAGGATGATGTGGGGAGAAACAGACTCTGTGTATTGGGATGGGGCTGGTGCGAGGCAGAGGCTTGTTGTTTTCCATTTCCCTGGGAGGACTCTCCTTCTTGAAAACACGAGGCCTCCCTTCCACATAAAAGATGGCTGCTCTTCGCGACAGCTCCCTGAGACGGCCGGGCTGTTATGCCCACTGTTCAAATGGGCAAAGGGCCCATGGGGTGGGGAGGGGGGATTAAGCCACCTTCCCAAGGGAACAGGAACCTGGGCTCCCACCATCACTGACCTGACCATAGGGAACAGCTTCAGCTGAATTCTGTGATGGCCAGACAAGAGGACACCATTTTATTTATTTTAAATGAGAAGTTAGGAAAGTGGAGGAAGTTGAGAGCTTATAAAAGAAGACATGCTGTTCATGCTGTTTGGTGATGTCAGTTTGATTTAGTTCGGTAGTCACTTGTTGAGCCTCTGTATATCCTTCCTGCTGGAAAGGATGGAATCATAGGCTGGGCAGAGATGGAATCTGCTCAGGGACAGCTGCCCATCAACAGGGGAGTGAGCTTCATCTGTGAGCTGGGGAAGGACATCCAGGACTGTTAGCAACGGCTCAAAGTGGTTGCTGAAATTCGTACCCTTTTGTATAGTAAGAGATGGAACTTGGGGCCTGCCGCCTAGGGGCGATTCTGTTCTGTTAGGTTGTCAGCTCAGTGCTTTGCCCTGTGGCTGCACATCTGAGAGCCCTAGGTGCTAGGGAGGTCACAAAGATGAACTAGATACAGTGAGCTACAGCAAATTACAGTCTGGCAGGGGAAGTAAGTCAGATGGACATATAGCTATATAATTATAATATTTTCCCACCATCATGTGATTACAAATGAGGGAAAAATTACTCCCTACTGGAAGGGCTGTTGGATGAGTCCTGAAGAAGGAGTTGATTTGACACGGTATTCGACCCCCACGCCGCCCCTGCCCTTCTAGTCCCACCTCTGTGCTTCCCACCCAGGTGGTCAAGCCAAAACTCTAGTGGATCCATCACAACTTCTTCTCTTTTCCTCATCTCCCACATCCAGTCCTTCTCCAGTTTGCTTAGCGTCTATCTCTGGCATAGAGCTCGAGTCTATCCCTTGCACTCTTTATTTATTGCTACCACTGAAGCCCTGGGTACAACCACCCGTTGCTGGAGCTATTGAAAGAGCTTCCTGGGTGGTTTAAAATTCTACCCAACCTCCCCTCCTATCAGTAGTTTTTGCAGCAGCCAGAGTAATCTTTCCAAAAGATAATTCCAGATCCTGCCACTCCCCTCTTCAAAAACCTTTGTGGCTTCCTGTATTAGTCAGTGAAACAACTTTAGGTATTTCAAACAGGGAATACGAATACAAGGATTTTGTTGCAAAGAAGCAAACAGAGGATGAGGCAACCCAGAGCAGGAAGCCACTACCAACTCTAGGCTGGAGGGACCCAAGCCCAGAACCTAGAAGTTACTCAACTCTGGTGGGTCCCCTGTGGTGGGAGCTGGGACCTCAGAGGGAGGGGCTGTCTGGTGGGAAGCTGCAGTGACAAAGGGGACACAGCTGTTGCCATAAATGCCGGCTAGCACCAAGAAGGACAGGGAGAAATACTCTTGCTTCTCCCTTCTCCCTATCTGCGATCTCTCTCTAGGGCTTCCCAATGGCTGAACTTTGCCAGAAGCTCGTTGTCAAGGGAGCCTGGGAGATGCTGAAGGCGAAGTGTGGAAGGGCGGAAGCAGATTGACAATAGGCAAAGACTGGCACCCTCCCAGCTCTCTGCCATTGCCTGTGGGGACTCGCACCATCTGCCCCTGGCTACCTGTCCACCCTTGCCTTGTACCAACTTGCCTTGTACCCTTCCTCCTAGCAGGCCTGCTCTACTAGTCCTCTTTCTAGTCGTGGAGCTCCCCAGGCTCATCGTTCCTCACCCCTTTGGACAGTGTCCTCTCTTTCTGAAATATGCATCCCTTGGCTACCCTCCTGGCTGGCTCCTATCTTTGCATCCTCAGTCTTAGCTCAAATGGCACCTCCCCAGAGAGGCCTTCCTGACCACCCCATGTAAAGGAGCTCCCCTCACCTTATTCTATAATATCACCCTGATATAATATCACCTATTCTGTAATATTACCCTGATAGTTCTTTTTTTTTTTGATGAATTAATGTTTAGTTCTTTTGTACTGGCTTTGTGGATAAGATCTTTTTTTAATTTTAATTTTTTATTTTAATTTTATTTATTTATTTTTGGTTGCGTTGGGTCTTCGTTGCTGCACAGGCTTTTCTCTAGTTGCAGTGAGCAGAGGCTACTCTTCGTTGCGGTGTGTGGGCTTCTCACGGCAGTGGCTTCTCTTGTTGTGTAGCATGGGCTCTAGGTGCGCAGGCTTCAGTACTTGTGGCACGTGGGCTCAGTAGTAGTGCTCGCGGGCTCTAGAGTGCAGGCTCAGTAGCTGTGGCGCACGGGCTTAGTTGCTCCGCGGCATGTGGGATCTTCCCAGACCAGGGATTGAACCCGTGTCCCTGCATTGGCAGGCAGATTCTTATCCACTGTGCCCCCAGGGAAGCCCACCCTGAGAGTTTTTTATGGTACTTGTTTTCAGCAAAATCATTTTATTTGTTTGTTGTTTATTCTTGTCTACCGTCACTTCATTCAGGTCTCTGCTCAAATGTTGCCTCCACCGAGAGGCCTTCCACGACCACCTTGCCTTGCCCCTCACCCATCATGTTTTATTTCATTACACAGCTTTATTATTGTTATTTTATAGAGCTAGTCATTACTTGGTGTGTGTGCACACACACACTTATTTATCTTCCCCACTAGACTATAAACTGCATGAAAGCAGCTCGCTTACCTTACTCATTTGAAAGGAAAGCTCCACGGAGGCAGGGGTTTTGTGTGCGCTGTTCAGCAGAGTGAACTGCTGTGAACATTACCAGCACTTAGAATGATGCCAGACGTAGTACACACTCAGTGAATATCTGTGGCATGAATAAATGAAGAGTGCTGAAACTGAGTAGAATCTCAATAAGCAGTGACGGGAGAGAAGAAAGAACATTCTCAAACAGTGGAATAACAAAAATAAAAGCAGAGATATTGGAAAGTGTGTATTTCAGGGAAGATGAGAACTCTGTTTTGTTGGAGTGTAAAGAAGGTGATGGGCGGTAAGTAGGAGTTAGGTCAAGAGAGGCAGACTGAGGCCAGATCGTGGAGGACCTTAAAAGCTATGTTAATGGGTTTATTCACCTAGGTAATAGGGAACCATGGAAAGCTGTTGAGCAGGGTGTTCAGAACTGTACTTTGAAGAAGGCATAAAACGTGTCCAAAGAGTTACTACATTTTTAACTCCAGTGAAAATTTTGTAACCATCCTAGTCACAATTGGTTTAGACAGAGGGATGCCATTAGCAAAGACTAGTGAACTTAAGAGGAATTCTAGTGTGGTTGATTGATTGAATCGTTTATTCATCAAGGACTGGCATGCCTGGTAAGAACCGGGTTCTGCCAGTGTAAGGGGAGAGACTTTTTTTTTTTTTTTTACATCTTTATTGGAGTATAATTGCTTTACAATGCTTTAGTTTCTGCTTTATACATTTAAATGTAAAACAGGGTGTTAATGTAAATGTAAAACCAGGGTCCCTTCCCTTGGGCTCACTGTCTAATATGGGAGATAAACCTGTAAACCGATGATTACAGTGCAGTGTGATCTGTGCTAACAGAGCTCTGTGCAAGGCACTGGGGCCAGAGCCGGGGATCAGCCAGCTCTTCCCAGGGTGTCACGAAGATTGCTCATATCCCAGGGCCAGTTTGGAAGGTGAAGGGAAATGAAAGCTGAGGGATAGTATGTAATCCAGAGGGGTACAAGAGCATGGCTGTCTGGAGAACAGGAAGCAGTGGCTCTGGGGGCTGAGTGTATGGGGGTGGGGGGATGGGCAAGGGACCTGGACATGATGAAAGGTGAGAGGTCAATAAGCTGAGAGGGGCCAGGTGAGAAGGCACTTCCACACCATGTAAGGAGTTTGAAGAGGAGGACTGTTTCCTACCATTCCCTGACTTCTGCTTGTAGCAGAAATGGTCTCTTTGTGGCCCTGACACACCCAAGTTTCACCCATTTGTTCATTTTTTTTGAAAAAAATATTTAATAAGATTCTATTATATGCCACGCACTATTCTATGAGTTGAAGATATGGTGGTAAATAAGGTAAACTTGTGGAGTTTATAGTCTAGCGAGGAAGACACATGCCTGTGTGTGTGTGTATATATACATATATATGTATGCATACTATTTGTATTTATTTTTTGCCAAGTAAAGATTAATTTCTTGAAAACATACGTGTGTGTGTGTATGTGTATATATATATGTATATATATATATATATATATATATATATATTAGTTTTTTTGACAAGGTAATGATTAGTTCTATGAAAAATCAAACTTTGTAAGGAATTAAAACGTGAAGCAAGAGGATTTCTATTTAGCTTAGGTGGTCATGGAAGGTCTTTCTGTGCTGTGGGAAGTGACATGTGAAAAACACCTGAAGTGAGGAGCAAGCCATGTGAATATCATGGGGAAGAGTGTTTTAGGCAGAGGGAACAGCAAGTGCAAAGGTCCTGAGACACGAGATATTCCAGGAAGAGCAAGGAGGACAGGGAAGCTGGAGTACAGTGCATGAAGGCAGAGGGGTGGGAATGGAGGGAGAAGTCAGGGAGCAATCATGGTAGGCCTGTAAGTAACAGACAAGGTTATGGATTTCATTCTAAATGTGATGAGGAGTCATTGGAGGGTTTTGAGCTGGGGATTGATGTAACGTGACCTACATTGTGTTAGAATCACGCTGACTGCTTCTGAGAAGTAGGCTTTTAATGGGGCAGGTGGCGTCGAGGGATGAGTTGGGAGACAGTTGCTCTGGTACAGGTGAGAGATGATGGTGGCTTGGTACAGCTGAGCAGCAGTGCTGGTGGTGAGAAACGGTCAAATTCCACATACATTTTGCATGTGGAGTCAATACAATTTGTTGATGGAGTGAACGTGGGGTTTTAGGGAAAGGGAGAAGTCAAAAGTGGTTCCCAGTGTTTTTTTACTTGAGTAACTGGTTGACTGGTGGTGCCATTTACAGAGACGAGAGACACTGACAGGAAAACCGAGCAGGGGGGTGAAGACTTTTCATCTGGAGAAGCCTGTCAGACCCCCAAGTGGAGATGCCATCTGGGCAGCTGGTTGCAGGAGCCAGGAGTTCCGGGGTGAAGTCAAAGGTGGAAGTAGACATTTGGGCGTCTGAATATAAATGCCAGTTAAACGCTGTCTCTGTCCTGACCACCTTTTCAGGACCACAGTCAGTGCTACCTCTTCCATGAAGCCTTCCTTGACCATCCCAGGCCTTTCCTTTGCCTTCCTGTCTTTCCTTTAAGCTGAAGCCCTTTGTTTGGGTGGCTTGGGGAAGCTGTGGCTTTCGCCTCTGATTTAGATCTCTTGGGACCTCACAGGGCCTTGAGTGGGTAGGTGGGCCTGGCTCTCCTTGGGGTGAGGGTGCTCACCTTCTATGTGCAGAGGCAGGTGGACCATGTTTCCCAAGGCTCTATATGGTTGGTGTCACGGGTCCACCAGACAAGACCCTGTTCTCCTTGTCGTTAGGGCCTAGACCCTCAGGGTCCTCAACGCGCATTAGGGTGGATTCAGAACCTCATCAGGAAAGCCAAAGACAAAAGGACACGTATTGTATGATTGTATTTATATGATATACCCAGAATAGGCAAATCCATAGAGAGGGGCTTCCTTGGTGGCACAGAGGTTAAGAATCTGCCTGCCAATGCAGGGGACACGGGTTCGAGCCCTGGTCCGGGAAGATCCCACATGCCGTGGAGCAACTAAGCCCGTGCGCCACAACTACTGAGCCTGTGCTCTAGAGCCCGCGAGCCACAACTACTGAGCCCACGTGCCTAGAGCCCGTGCTCCGCAACAAGAGAAGCCACCGCAATGAGAAGCCCGTGCACAGCAAGGAAGAGTAGCCCCTGCTCACTGCAACTAGAGAAAGCCCACACGCAGCAACGGAGACGCAACACAGCCAAAAATAAATAAATTAATTAATTTTAAAAAATCCGTAGAGAAAGTCAATTAGTGGTTTCCAGGGGCTGGGGGTGGAGTGGGGTGGAGGGGGATTGTCCAGAGACTGCTCAACGGGTCCAGAGTTTCCTTTGGAGTGATGAAAAAGTTCTGAACTAGATAGTGCTGATGGTTGCACAACGTTATAAATGTACTAAATACTACTGAATTGTAAACTTTAAAATGGTGAATTTTGTGTTACATGTATTTTACCACAGTGAAAAAAAATACCAAGAAATGTTGTCAGGGATGACAGGTTCTACAAGCTTCGCATTCTGTTCTCTGTTTTTCAGCCTCACCCCCCTTCCACTGGCTCTCTCTACTTGGGGGCAGGGCTGGTGGCCAAGGGCAAGGCACGGGGATGGGAGAGGTTGTAGGTTTGCGGCTGGGAGCTGGCCCTGACCTTCTTCAAAAGGCAGTCTGTCCATTTGTAGGGAGAGGTGGAGGAAGGCAGTGTTGGAATGGCAAAGCAGGGTGGGTTTATTCCCACCTAACCTGGGTCTGGGATGCACATGGGGTGAAACAAGGGCTGGTCACAATGTGAGAACTAACTAAGCTTAGGGAATCACCATGTAGATGCAAACTGAAAAGACCCTGGAGACCCTGCCTAAAGATCCCTACATGGTGATCCCTAAGCTTAGCTAGTGGTGAACCAAGCTGTTCACCACTGGTATTTGGAAATGCCCTGCAGCCATCAGGATACGGGTAGGGGCTGGGGCTGGGGGCTGAGGGCTGAGGCAGGTGGCCTGGGAGCCAAACTGTATCCTGGAGGAGGGTGTGCGGTAAACTGCTAGCTTATGGAATATCAGGCACTGGCTGAACTATTGGTGCAGACTGAGTCTGACTCGTGGGTGGAACAGAAAGCTGCTGAATTTGTCTGTCAGAAAGTACCACAGCCCAGGAATCTGCTCAGCTCTTCACATTTCTTTGTGTGTGTGTGTGTGTGCACGTGTGCATGTGCATGCATGCGTGTGAGTGTGCGTGTGTGTCTAGTGGAGGGACAGGTATCTCCTGGTTCAGGGGCTGAGTAAATGGTGGAGAACCTCTTATTGGCCTCTTTTTGACCCTGGGATGGTAAGCAGTGATTATTATTCTTAAGAGAATTCTATGGCAGATTAGCAGAGAAAGTGCAAAACACAGGCAGTTTGGTGCTTCCAGAATATAATCTCAGTGACTTTTCAGGCAGCATTAAAGCCTTTTCGGGTTTCATCCAATCTTATCTCCCATGTTTCTCCAACTGGCATCTTTTGCCTGATACTAGACTAAGCCTTACTAACTTCAACCTCCTCACCTTTGCATATAAGAATCCCTTTGGCCAAATCGTATCCATCCTTCAAGAACAGCTCAAACCTCACCTCCTCCATGAAGCCTTCCTGGTTTCCTCTAGCCCACAGAGATCTTTCTCTCCTTTTCAGAATTCTTCAAAGGATTAAAGTTGCTTTCACTACTTGGTTAAATCAGCTTCTCCCAAGAGAGATATTTCAGAGATGTCACCACTATATGCAGGCACAGAGTGGATGTCTGACCAACATCTGGTGAGTGGAAATTTATGCAATCCTAAAGATCAAGCAATCAGTGTTTAAAAAAGAAGAAGAAAAGCGAGGCAGGTAGAAAGGTGTGTGGTCAATGATTAATGAGCCCCCGAGAGAGAGTGCTTTAGGAACAAGACAGAGCAATACTGTCATTGGCAGCAAATGTGAAATTGTGGCCCTTGGGGAGAAGGGAGGCTGCCCTTAATTAATGGGTAGCTGGAAAAAGAAAAGACAGCAGCGTGAGAGGCTGAGATGGGGAGCAGGCTGAGAAAGCTTAGCGTGAAGATACTGTGTGATGTTGGCAATTTTAAAATGTTACAGTTAGCAATGAGTAATAGATGACTGATCTCGTGGAAAATGCAGGGTTGGTTCTTTAGGAAGGTAAAAATGGGGTCTGTGGAGTGATAAGGAAGTTAACTGTGGGTAGCTATATTGGAAGATATAATGTCAGTTTGTTTACCAATCTCAATGATGTCTGTGACTATGAATGGAATTGCTCTGTGGAGTGCTGGAGCCTTAAACAGCCCTAGGTATTGTTTACACATTCCACATGCTTCCATGCTGAAGTGTGGTGCATCAGTTAAACACAGGATGTGGGGCGTAGGCTGCCTGGGCTTAAATCCTGGCTCAATTACTTACCACTTATGGTACTTTAGGAATGCTACTGAACCTCTCTGTGCCTCAGTTTTTCTCATCTGTAAAATGGGGTTAATAATTGCACCTCCCTTATAGTGCTGTGAGGATTCAATGAGGTGTAATTTACGTAAAGCATTCAGGAGTGTCTAGCATGTTGCAGGAGCCAATATACTGTTAGTTATTTTTACCATCAGTTGGCAGTGTCTTCAAGGCTTTGAGGATGGGACTGACGGAAGAGCTGGTGTTCTTTCCTGATGGAGGCAGTGAGAAGTCATGGACCAATGTGTACTCATCTGGCCTCAAAGGCTTAGAAAGCCCCGCTATTTCAAATATTTGCAAAAATTTTTGCAACATTCAAAAGGTGAATACCAACAACCTCATCCTGGGCTTATGGGTTTGAGGGGCTGGTGCTGTTTGTGTGACTGTCCGTCACCATGTGTCACTGGTGAGATGGATGCCTGCACCTGGGGACAGGAGGAAAGGTAGAACTTGGCTGCTGGTCTCCAGACAGGACCCTTAGGGATGCCATGAGGGTGTGATGCTGTGGATTCTCTGGGCCAAAGACTGTTGTCTCAGGTGACTGCAGATCCCTGACCAGTCCAGCGTGTGGTGGGTGTTTAGTGGAAGAGAGGGAAGAGTGGTAGGGGCATCCTTCGGGCCTTTAGTGCCAGCCTGACCTGGGTTCAAATCGGGGTTGGCTTATCACCACTTATGTGACTTTAAGAAGCGACTTAACTTCTCTGAGCCTTGGAACACGGGAGGAATATCTAAGATAATGTATATAGAGAGTCTGGCACATAGTAAGACTAAGTGTTAATTCCCTTTTCCATGGTTCCATCATCTGTGAAATGTAGATTAAAAAAATCTTGTGAGGCTTTTTATCATAATTATAGATAATAGTTATTCATTCGTTCAACAGATATTTTGTTTTTAGTGTTGACTGGATGTCAGATGCTGCCCTAAGGGCTTAGGGCATATCAGTGAATAAAACAGCAAAGATAACTGGCCCTTTGGTAGTTTAAATTTTAGCAAGGGAAGATAGACAGTAAACTAACATAAATGAATAAAGTTTCTAGTGTGTAAAAAGATGTTAGGTGCTGTGGAAAAAAACAAAAACAAAAGTAGGATCAGGGAGCTCGGGAGTGCTGGGTGGGGGGCAGTGTGTATATTAAATAAGATGGCCAAGACAGGCCTCTTATTGACAAGGTGGTGTTTGAGCAAAGACTTGAAGAAGAAGATGAGGAACTTAGGCATGATGATGTTTAGGGGAAGAGCATTCCATGCAGAAGAAACAGTAAGTGCAAATGCTGTGGGGCTGTGCCTGGCGTGTTGCAAGAACAGCACAGAGGCCAGTGTGGCGAAAACAGAGTAAAGGGAGAAGAGAAGGAGATGAAGTCAGGGAGTAACAGGGAAACCAGACCGTGTAGGGCTTTGCTGCCATTGGTGGGGGTGGGGCTTTGGCTTTTACTCTAAGTGACATGAGGATGCATTGCAGGATGTCAAGCAGAGAGGAATGGTGTGATCTGCTTAGTTAAGAGAATTACACTGCACACTGGCTACTGTGTCCAAAGTTGACTGAGAGGGGCAAGGATGGAGACAAAGAGACCAGTTAGAAGGTTACTGCTGTGTCCAGGTGAGAGACGATGGTGGCTTGAACCACGGTGGTAGCAGTGGTTGGTGAGAAGCAACTAGATCTTCTTATATTCTGGAAGGTAGAGTCAGTAGAAGTCACTGATGATTGGATGTGAGGACTAAGAGGAAGATAGGAATTAAGGACAGTCTGAGTAACTTGGAGGATGGAACTGCCATCAGTTCAGAAGAATGTGGAACAGGTTTGGATGGGAAAAATTATGAGTTCACGTTTGGTCATGTTGCATTTGAGCTGTGTATTAAATATCCAAGTGGAGAGATCATGTAAACAGCTGGCTACATTCATTAGAAGTTTGGGAGAGAGATCTGGGCTGAGATATAAATTTGGGAGTTGACAATATATAGATGGTAATAATTAAAGCCATTAAAGACTGGATGAGGTCTTCAAGGGGGAGAGTGTAGACATACAAGAGAAGAGGACCAAGGACCAAGTTTTAGGGCCTCCAACTTTAAAAGAACCAACAGAGGAAGTTGAGGGGAAGTGATTCATGAGGTAGAAGGAAAACCAAGGGAGAGTGCTGCAACGGGAGCCAAAAGAAGAAAGGGTTTCAAGGTGGAAGGAGTGATCAACTGTGTCAAATAATGTGACGGGTCAAGTATAGTAGTTATTATGTAACAGATCACTCCAAAACTTAGTAGCTTAAAACAACAAATGTTTATTATCTCATAAAGTTTCTGAGGGTCAGGAATCTAGGAGTGGCTAAGCTGAGTGGTTCTGACTCAAGATCTCCTGCAAGGTTACCATCAAGCTGTTAGCTGGGGCTGCAGTCATCTCAAGGCTCAGCTGGGGCTGGAGAACCCTACTCCAGGCTCACTCTTACAGTTCTTAGCAGTCCTCAGTTCCTCACTGGCTGTTGGCCAAACAACTCATTTCCTCACCATGTGGGCTTTTCTGTAGGCTGTCTGAGTGGCCTCATGACATGGCAGCAGCTTCTTGCAGAGCAAGTGATCCAAGGGAGAGAGAGAGAGAGAGCAAGCAAGAGAGCACCCAAGATGGTAGTCATAGCCTTTTATAACCTAATTTTGGAATGTCATACCATCACCTCTGGATGCTCTTGGTCACACAGACCAAACATGGCACAATGTGCAGAAGATTACACAAGGTGTGAATGCCAGGAGGTGGGGGACATCATGGAAGTTGGCTACCACATCACGTATGACAAGAAGAATTGATCATTGGATTTAGCAACGTGGAGGTCATTGGTGACCTTAACAAAAGCCACAAAGAGAAATGTTTGATTACAGATGGTATAAGAAAGGATGGGAGGAGAGGAACTAAGACAGTCAGTATACAGCTCTTTTGAAGAGTTTACTGAAGAGGGAAGCAAAGAGATGGGGTAACAGCTGGTGAAGAAAGTATTTTTTATAAGGTGAGAGAAATAGCACTATGTTTGTATGTTGATGGGAATAGTCCAACAGAGAGTGAAAAATTGTTGATGTATTATAGAAGAGAAAGAATTACTGGAGCATTGTCCTTGAGTAGGAGAGAGAGATAAGAGCTTGTGTCAAGGAAGAGTGGACTTTAGCTAGAAGCATGCTGGGTTCAGGAAGACAAACTACATGGTAGGTGGGCAGATATGGTTATGGGAGTTTGTGGAGTTGTCTTTCTTAAAATTTATTTATTTATTTATTTTTATACAGCAGGTTCTTATTAGTTATCTATTTTATACATATTAGTGTATATATGTCAATCCCAATCTTCCAATTCATCCCACCAAGGGGAGTTGTCTTCTGAGCATTCCTTTTTCTTCAGTGAAGTGAGAAGCAAGGTCATCAGCTAGGCTGGCTAGATGGTATATATATTTTAAAATTGTGGCTTTGATACCTTTGATGACTTTGATGATGGTGGGTAACTATGGCTACAGTTAAGGCACCTTCCTCACGATTCCTTTTGCTTGTGGTTGAAAGGTAGAACTTATGTTCTCATAACTTGTCCAGATGGTGGGGCATCTGCAAAGTCATGGTACTCTTTGCAAATTAACATAGAAACAGAGGTCTGTTTAACTCCAAATAAATAGTTTATGCTAAAACAGATAAAATCACCTACACATTCTTACATAGACAAGAGGTACCAGATCTCAAGAGTTTAAGAAAAAAATTACAGGATTACAGGGGAGAAATCTTAATATTGAGGAAATTCTTTTCATTAACTAATTTATTTTCTGGGAATCAGGAGAAGACTGGAGTCTCTTTATTTCAGGAGTAGAACATATCTGGTCAGCCTGCAGCCTGGCTGGAAAATCTCTGTAGTCAACCTAGCGAATGACTGGCTGGGACTTCTAGGGTAGTTCAGAGCCCTGAAGATAGACAGGCTTTCTGTTTCAAGATGAGGGAATTATAGAGCTGACCAAATAGACTGCATAATGAAAAAGCACAGGGGCTTGCTGGAGTTCTCAGAATGTCTCTGAAAGAAGCAGGGGCATCAACTAACCCCCACGCCCCCGCCCCAAGCTCCCAGCAGGGCTTACATTATCAAATCCTCTCCTCTTATTAGATCTCACTGGAATAAATAGTGGTTAGGACTCTGCCTTGGACCCCTAAGCAGCCCAGCCTCCGGCCTGGGCCAAGTGACTTGGTCTTCTCTTGAGTCCACTAGGAAGGCTCTAGGAAGAGGGAGGACAGTGAGAGAAGCTTTTGAATGGACCACACCTGTGATGCTTAGAATCCAGCTTTGAGACCTGGCACCCCTCCCTCTACCTTCTCCTCATCCTCTTTTCCCCCCGCCTGGCTCGTCAGCCCTGCGACCTCCATGTGCAGACCTGAGCATGAGGTCGGTCCTTGATCCTCTTGTCCTGTAGGCAATTCCCATGGGCGCTCTCCTGATTCCCCCAAAGCCCTCATCCCATTGGCTGGGGCAGAAAGTAACCTTGGAGATCCTGGATGCTCTCCTAGCCACCGTGCCAGAGCTGGTGGCCACCTCATTTTTGCAGAGACAGATGCTCCTGTAAGAGGAACAAATCAATTAGCCAGCCTGATGCTAATGTACTAATGCCACCTTATCAAGCTGGTACATGTCTCAGCGGAGCTGCCTCTTCCTTCTATCCCTGCTCTGGCGCTCAATTTTCCATTGTTGCGTCAACCCCCAGCTTCTGGAAGGCTCCACGGGCCACAGGATTCCTGCAGTGGGCTGATTCTTGACCTCTGTCTATTCTGAGGTCAGTTGTAAAATGAAACTGCTGCCATCTCAACATCTGTGAAGACCACAGGCCCTACCCAGATGCTTCAGCCGACAGAGGGCAGCTTAATTCCCATTTCTCATGCAGTCTTTGGAGTGTGAGGAACAGCTATTCTTTTCCTCCCTATTTCCTGAAAAATAGGACAAAAGTGTGCTAAAACTTTAAATTAGATGACAATAACAACAACAACATTTTCCTCCATAAGCTTAATAACTTAGAAAGTGCTTTCTCACATTTTATCTTATTTAATCCTCATAATAAGTCTATTGGAGGCCAGGACAATTATCTCCATTTTACAGATGAGAAAACTGAGGCCAAAAGAGGCTGCTGACTTGCTCAATGACATTAAGCTGGTAAATGACAAAGCTAGGAATAGAGGAAGGAGAAGATAAAAGGCCAGTAACAGGTGATTCAAAGCAAAGGTAAACCCTGGATGAAACTCTCCTGGCAGCTGGAGCCAGGTGGCTTCGAGAGTGCTTTCTCTCCACAGACCTCGCTGAAGGAGACTGGGGCTCCTGGAGCACCAGCACCTCTGTGCCTCCCCCACGCCCCACCTGGATCACCTTTCACTGTGTCAGCTTTTCATTCTGTCTCATTTTCAGGAAAATGTCTTAGCAGCACTGCTGGACCTACTCTAGTATGTTTCTAAGGGGTTTCACTTCATCTGGCAAAACCAAGTACTCTTTGAAATCTGTAGCCCCATCTTTAAAAATCAGCCTTTTAGCTTGATCAAAGGGCAAAAAACAATGGAGAACCAACTAGAAACGAATCCCTTCCTCCCCTTCACATGGTCCTGCTGTGCAAAAACAACACTTCAGAAATTCTGTTTACACCAAGAAGACATAAATATTAGGAGAACCTCCTCTTCAGATTCTAGGTGAATCTTGACCCTTCAGTGAGCCCCCTCAGCCCACCTCCCAAATCTCTTAAAGATTTGTCCTCATATTGTGACCTTTCTGCCCTTCTGAAGTTGTGGGAGCTGACTCTTCCTGACATAACCTGAATCAAAAAGTAATAGCTTTTAGGAAAGTTACAATTAGCTTTTCACTGGGAAGAAAGATCAAAGAGATGTATTTTTTTTTTTTTTTTGCGGTATGCGGGCCTCTCACTGTTGTGGCCTCCCCCGTTGCGGAGCACAGGCTCCGGACGCGCAGGCTCCGGACGCGCAGGCTCAGCGGCCATGGCTCACGGGCCCAGCCGCTCCGCGGCATATGGGATCCTCCCAGACCGGGGCACGAACCCGTATCCCCTGCATCGGCAGGCGGACTCTCAACCACTTGCGCCACCAGGGAGGCCCAAGAGATGTATTTTTAAAGGAAAAGAGGTGGAAAAAGAAAAAAGAAGCAACTGAAAAATCTTGTGGTCCTCTGAGTCAATTGAGAAAATTCTGAATTATTTTAGTGGAGAGCTCTTCCAACAGGAGACACATTGATTTTTGGCTTCTCTTCATTGTTTTTATGGCTGATTATATCCTCTTTTTCTAGATTGTCAGCATTGGGTAGAGGTGAATGAATTACTCTTCCTCACAGTTTATTGATTTCTGTGTTGATGCACATCGATTTCAGCTCAGAATAAGAGAGAGCATCCTAATAGAGCTGTCTAAAATTGGAAGGGTTGCCTTGGGAGCAGTGAGATCCCTGTCAATACAGGTGTTCAAATATAGGCTGAGTGACTGTGCAGGGAATATTTAGGGCCGTCTCAAGTGATGACTGGGAGGGTAGCTTGGGTAATCCTTAATGTCCTCTGTCTCGTGTTCAGCATTAAAACCCTGGATGACAATCGCTTTAGGTAGAGCCTGCATCTCGACCAGGACAATGTTTCCCACGTGGTAGTATGCTAGAGGATTTTCACTGGTGAAGAATTTACTATTAAAAACAGGAAAAATATAAAACGAGATACCACTCCATTCCTATTAGGATGGCCAAAATCCAGAACACTGACAACACCAAATGCTGGTGAGGATGTGGAGCAATAGAAACTCTTATTCACTGCTGATAGGAATACAAAGTGGTACAGCCACTTTGGAAGATAGTTTGGCAGTTTCTTGCAAAACTAAACATACTATATGAGCCAACCATCATGCTCACTGGTATTTACCCAAAGGAGTTGAAAACTTATCTCCATATAGAAACCTGCACACAGAAGTTTCTAGCAGCTTTATTCGTAATTGCCAAAACTCGGAAGCAAGATGTCCTACAGTGGGTGAATGGATAAACTGGAACATCAGACAATGGGATATTATTCAGTACTAGAAAGAAATGAACTATCAAGGCATGAAGAAGCATGGAGGAAGCTTAAATGCATGTTACTAAGTGAAAGAAGCCAATCTGAAAAGGCTACGTACTATATGATTCCAACTATATGACATTCTGGAAAAGGCAAAACTATGGCGACAGTAAAAAGATCCATGGTTGCCAGGGGTCCAAAGGGTAGGAAGGGATGAATAGGCAGAGCACAGAGGAGTTTTAAGGCAGCGAAAATACTCTTATGATACTATAATGCTGGATCCCTGTCATTATACATTTTGTCCAAACCTATAGAATGCAGGACGACTAGAATAAATCCTAATGTAAACTCTGGACTTTGGGTGATAATGATGCGTCAGTGTAGTTTCATCAGTAGTAACAAATGTACCGCTCTGGTGGGGAATGTTGACAAGGGGGGAGGCTGTGCATGTGTGAGGGCAGGAGGTATATAGGAACTCTCTGTGCCTTCCTCTCAATTTTGCTTTGAACCTAAAACTGCTCTAAAAATTAAAGTCTTTTTAAAAAACTGAAAAAAAAGTAAAAATAGAATCAGCACATCAAATCAAGATTTTATGGATATCATTGCCTAGGATGAAGCTAAGACAATCAATGCCATGGTAACCCACAGTAAGACTGCACAAATTACAGGTGGGGTCCTAAGACATGACCTTGAACATTTAAAACCTTCATTGCTGAATTTCAGCTCTAACTAGCCCAAAGGGTGAATTGTACAGATGATCCGGATAAATAATCCAGAATCATATGTACAGTATTTCTATGCTATATCTCAGTGCTCTTTTCCAGGGTACATTGTGACACAGATTTGAATTTGCACAGCCACAAAACTCAGAAATGGTTTTCATTATTTCTAGAACCTGATTTGATTTCTGAATCCCCAGTCACTTTAATGGAGAACAACTTGAATTTTTCAGTCATGTTTTTGCTTGGTTCTAGCCAGAGATTTTCTAGTTAACTCAAGATTTATCATTCTTTTGATTAAATACAGAGTTAACTAGTATTCTGTCTCCTACCCCTTCTTTCCTGGAGCTTACATGGCCTGACATTGGCGTGGGGTATGTGGCCTGCTGGGCTGGCTGCAGACTGGCCGTGACTGGAGTGTAGATGTCCTCTGGTGGGCGGGCACTGGTGTCACTGCATTAGCTGTTGGAGCCTCTGCGTGCCCTGCCATGCCTCTAGTCTCCTGTCTCTTCCTTGCCCGAACCTTGAGGCCCCTTCAGGACAGTGGCAAGGTTCCCCCACTCCTCTCTGTGGGCAGGAGTGTGTGCTGAAGATGGGAAATCTTCAGAGATTCTCCTGCACCACTCAGAGGACTCACGAGCTTTAGGGGTGGGCTGGGGCCATCCCAGGCCCTCCCTCTGCCTCTCCCCAGTCCTGCCTTGCCTCTACTTTTCCTTGTGGCACGTTGAGCTCCTGTTGATCAGGGAACTTCTACTGGCTGTCTCTGCCCAGGGTTCCAGAGAGGAAGCAGGCACACTTACAGTATTATTGCTCTAATGGCTTCCAACTAGTTTAGGCTCCTGGTCTCTTCCCCTGCTCTCTAGAGCCCATTCTCAATACCAGCCAAGTAGGATAGTATCATAGCTCTGCTTAAGACCCTCTGATGCTTCCCATTTCACTCAGAGCAAAAGCAAAGTCCCTCCATGTTACCTCTCTCAGTTTATCTCTTGCTATTCCTGCTCTAGCCACACTGGTCTCCTTCCTGCTCCTGGAATGTTCTAGGCCTGCTCCCTCTTTAGGGCCTTGGCACTGCCTTTTCCGTCTTTTCGGAGATCTGAATTGCTCACTCTTTTCCTTCCTTCAAGTTTGCTCAAATGTCACCTCTCCCAGGAGGCCTACCCTGACCAGGCTATTTAAATTGCAGCCCACCCCAACTCTCCCCACCCTGCACATGGCCGTCTCTTACCTAAGTTACGGTTCCCAGCTTAACTAAATATCCTGTCCTCCAAGCAGCCTCCCTGACTCCCCAGTGCCCTCTGTGGACTCCCAAAGCATGTTATTCTTTTTCTCATGTAAGCACTTATCATAGTGTTGTGTCAGAATCTATTTACTGGTCTGTTTTTATCCCTGATGCCTAGCCCAATGCTTGGCACGTACTAGGTGCTCATTATACATGTGTGGAAGAAATAAAGGATCGGATGGATGAATGAATGACTCAGTTCATTAAAAAAAAAAAAGATTGTTGCAATAACTAGAAGGCTTGTAAAGCCTTCAGCATGGTGCCTGGCTCAAAAAGAGGGAATGTATAATTTGTATGATAAGGGAGGGCTTCTTGCCATGGAACTTCTGTATTGTCTAGAATTCAACTAGTCCCAGAGAAAATGCCACTGATTTTTATACCGGAGAACTGTATAAAAATATCAGACTAACATGTTTGGAAAATGTGCATTGGATGGAAGGGGCAGCGCCACGTTTCTACAGCATCAAGTCTTTCTTACACACGACTAGCAGAGGCCCCTTTTCTTGCCTTACCTCTTGTTATCACTGACTGGCTGTCAAGCAGCCCAGCTCCCTGCAACACTGGCACCTTAGAATGTGCTAATGTATTTAAGTGATTTTCATTTTACCTCTAAGAGCCTGCTGCTGGGGGGAACTCAAGTTTAAGGTGGGAAAAAGAGGTAGAAGAAAGGCAGGATAGACTATCTTGGAGCATGTGTCTGATGACTAGATGGTCCAGCCTTTCTGGTGCTTCCCAATTTTGTATAATTATATTTTTTCCAATATAGGTAACTATATGAGATGTTTCTTATACATAATTTTTCAAGGAAAAAAATCTTTTTTTTCAGACCAGTTTTAATGTTTGGATTGAAAAGTAAGGTTGCCATAATCATAGTGGACTTTTTTGGACAAAATTGTGGTGAAGACAGGAATTTGGCAACAGCCAGAGGGCAGTATAAGGACCCTGACAGCCAGAGGATGGGGTTATAAGGTGGCAAGACAGAGCCTAGGGACCAGGAAAGGCGGTGGAAAGATCCCAAGACTCATTTTGTCCATTTTTTCCTTGTTTTATCCCAGAGCAGAGCTGTCCCTTGATTTTTATCAGGTGATGACACGATCACAACTGACGACTCACTCCCTCTTTTCCGCACCTCTGGGCAGTCCCAGAGCCCGTTCTGTGATGATCCTGCTTGGTGCTGCCTGGGGAGGCCTGGGACCTTGCTGCCAAGAGTGTGCTCTGCCCTCGTGCCATGCTGTGCTTATTTAGAAAGTGCCACTGCCCACAGCTCTGCTTCTTCTGCACAGTCCTGTGTAAAGACATAGAGCCAGACCCGGGTGAGGGGCCAGGGAGAATCTGGCACAAACATGCATGAACTTGACAACCCACTACACATACATGTATATGCAGTCACTGAAACATGCAGATGGCCTAGGGATAGGACCATTTGAGGTCTTCTCCACTTGCAAAGTACAGCTTCCCAGAGAGACACTGGGGGAGGAATCTGATGTTGAAGTCCAGATTCAGTGTGTACTAGTGATGTGACCTTGGGTGAGTTTCCATTATTAAATGAGAATAGTAATAATTCTTACCTTATAGGGTGGTTAATAAACATGCATTTCTGGCTCTGCCGAAGTGTTCAGTAAGTGAAAGTTATTGTCATAAAACATTATTACTGTTGTATTATCACTGTCATTAGAGCCAGGGCAATGCAGTGGATGACGGCAGAGCATTTGGAGTCAGTCAGACACGTGTTAGAGGCCGTACCACTTAATGACTATCTAACCCTAACCTTGCGGTATTACGTAACCCTTTGAAGTCTCCGTTTTCTCTCTTGTAAAACCGAGTTAATCATAAGAGTTGTTTCATAAGATTTTTTCAAAAATTAAATGAAATCTTAAAGGATCTATTGCATGAATGGCCCTTAATACAGTATCTAGCATAAAATAAAAATCCAGTAAATATTAACCATTGTATTTATTGATGATGATAATGATGACAGTGTCTGCTAGGACCACTAAATATTTTTATGCTACACTTAATTGCAGTAAGTCCTTTCCATGTAATTCAGTTCCCTTCCCCACCTAGAACTTACTGCTTGCTCAGTTGAATTTAACTTTATTCAGTTTAAGTTGAGTCATTTCCCCATTAGACCAGGGAATCTTAGAATTAGAATCTCACTCTCAAGAATTTTATGCAAGACTGAAGTCCCAGTGTCTATGTATAAAAGACGAACTACAACCAGAAAACATGTAGAGGAGCATGAGGTAACTTTCGCCCTGCTGTGACCAAAACAATTCAGTGGTTTTGCAGGCTCGTGGAAAAGGTAACATCTTATCATTGTACGGGTGGTTACGGGGCTTCTACAGTTAGTAAGCTTTAGGATGCAAGTGACAGAAAGTCTAACTCTAATGCATGGGCTGCAGCCATCAGGCAGGAGCTGTGATGCCTCATCTTGCTAGTGGTCTAGAGGTGGATGGCTTCCAGGCTGACGGAATCTGGCGACTCCATTCCTGTGGCCTGCCCTCCTCCATGTGGCAGCTTTGTCCTCAGGTTGGCAATGAGGTGGTGGCAGCAGTTGTATGGTTCACATCTGTGTAGGACACTGTCCAGAGGCAATTCCGTTAAAAGCTTTCCTTAAAAGCCGGGAGAATTCTCTCCACAGCCCCAGTAAGCTTGACTTCTTCCTTCATTGGCCTTAAGTGAGTCATGTGCCCTACCCTTACCTAGTCACTGGCAAAAGGTTAGGGTTACCTTGACTGGCATAGACTAACTAGAACCCACCCTGGTGCTGGAGCCCATTGCCCAGATTGAATAGAGACTGCATGAGGGTGGGGCATGGAAGGATCTGGAAGATTAACCGTAATGCCCACTACAGTTTTCCTTTTTAGCTTGTTGCCGGTGTGCAGGGCACTTTCAGCGTGGCTGTAATTGTTGGTCTAATCTCACAAGTGCTCTGCGTCCTGTTGCACAACTCCAGGGGCCACCAGTCTGAGCTGCACACCTGGTTTTGCCGACATTGTGCATTGTGCGTATGTATTGAGCATAAAATCCTTCAGGTCATGTTATCCCTGGAAATGCAAATTTTGTTCTCAATGAATTCTCTGGCTTAAAAAACAAGTTAATTATAATATCATTCTTAATAATTATGTGGCAAAATATACAGTAAATGACCGGAAGGAAAAAAGCATAAATGAACAGTGAGAGAGTGCAGAGATGAGGGTGGGATGAAGGAAAGAGTGTAAAAGCTCTCAGAGGCCAGATACGCTTGGAAGGCATCAGTTCATCCTTCTATTTCCGTCAGCGCCTAAGCATCCTGCTCAGAAGCCATGACTTTGCACTTGCTGGCAGGCTTCACTGTCACTTCCCATGTGTCTGATCACAGCTGAGTGGGTGGCCGGACAAAGGCTGGGTTCTGAACAGGTCTGACATCGGGGGGCCTGACCCCTGGGAGGGGCCAGCACTGGCGGACAGATGGGGCAGAGCTCAGCGTCTGGAAGGGACAGCCACCACCACAGGGGCTCACAGCTGGCCAAAACGCAAGACCTTGAGGGCTGTAGGCCTGTCCTTCTTCCTGGGGCCACACTGTGGAAGCCTTGAATGCAGACTCGGGGCTCTGCGCTTATTTCTCTGGGTGGGTGGTGATTCAGACGGGCTCTCTCAGGGCAAACCATGCTCCCTGCTTAAATCCGCAGAGTGAGGGGCTGCTCCTGGGCTAGTGCCTCTGAGAGCCTGTAACGGAATTGGAATCGTGCTCAGAGAGGAGATGCCACTTGGCTGCACAAATAATGCTGACTCCCACCCCAAACTCTGCTGTGGCAGTAACTTACTCTTTAAAAGACAGCTTCCAGGGAAATCAGCTCAAGGCATCTTGGTCTCTGTGGGCAGGAGGGATATTATTAGGTGCTAGCTGGGGACCCACAGTGCTCCTGGAATTGACACTTGACAAGTATTTGATGGAAACAAGGGTACTGGAGGAGTTTTTGCAGCACTTTGGATTCAGCTGTCCAAGCCTGATGCTGCAGTGGTTTGGCCACATACCTTTCAGGGAATACGTGTGGTCTCCTGGAAGCCCCCCAGCCCTTCTCTATCCCAGGCTAGACAACTGTGGCATTTGCTTTCTTTCCAGCTGTCATCATAACTGACTCCTTCCAGATCCTATCCAAAGAACAGTATTCTGTCCTTAGATTTCTCCTTCCCTTAAAATCTTCAGAAAACGTATGCATTCCTTTTTAGCTTTGTCTGTTTATGTCTGGGTGCCTTAGGGAAGTAGAAGGAGTGACAGAAGTAACAAACCCTGGAAAAGTCACAAATGCTCAAGGAATTTCAAGATACTCTTGTGGAAGTAATTTTTGGTCTACATTCCAAAGTAGTTGTGTTTAAAAAAAAAAGTAAGAAAAAAAAAAGTGCCTGTACTGCGCCTAACCCCTTGGGTTTCTTTCTGGATTCTTTCTGTGGTACCGTAAAAAATTTTCAGTGCCTTTATCACTCCCCAACACATAGTAGGTGCTCAATAAATGTTTGTTGAATGAATCTATGGGCATTTCTGCACAGGGGTGTATTAAGTCTCCCCTCCCATGTTAAAGCATCTCCCTTCCCTCCTCCAAGTCAGGCAGGTCCTGTAGAGATTGTAAGCAGTTCTTAAAGCAGAACAGTAAAGGCGAATATTCAAGCAGATTGGAAAGTTGCAAGCAAAAGCCCCTTAAACCCACTCCTACCCACTCAAATGTAGTTGTAAGGATCTCTGCAGAAGCCAGCTCTTTAAGAGGACTAATTTACCACAATAGCAAAATTATGGTATGGGAAGTTGCGGAGTATCTTTCTTTCTCCCTACGTTCCTTCCCTCCTCTCCCCCCACCCCCGTTCCTTCCTTTTATAAATCTTTATTGAATGCTTACAGGCCTGGGTGCTAGGGGTACAGCGGTGGATAAAGTCGTTGTGGCCTCTGCCTTCATGTAGCTTGAAGGCCAGCGTGTGTGTGAGGGGGGGTGGTCATTCATCAAAGGACTGTAAAGATAGATGTGTCTGTGGTATGAGCCTGCTGCGTAATTGATTACCCACCAACACTTTGCACTGTTGAGGTCTTGTTTTCCAAATCATCAGGATCCTTTGGTGAACTGATTGTCACACCACTTAGGGTTTCTCCTTTTTCTTTTGTGTAAAATGTATCCGTTTGTCTCTCTCTGTGCACATTATGATGTGGCTAAGTTTCAGCAATTGATTAATACTTCATTGGATTGGCCAATATTCCATGTATTTGACATATTTGTGAGTATTTGCGTTTCGATTGGCTTGTGTGGTTATATCACAATGCAAATAGCAATAGTGTGACACAGACAATCAATACTGGTTTCTCCTCCCTGTCCTTGGCACTCAGGTAGACAGCATTTCTGCTGTTCTTCGGCTGAGGAGGGCCAGGAGATAGTTCTGGCTAATGCAAGAGGGGAGAAGTGCTATCCATCGCTTCCAGGTCTGGCCTCAAGACCTTTTGCAATGTCCCCCAAGTGCTTTTTCTTTTTCTTTGTCTCCAGGCTGGAGAGAAAAAGCCTAGGGGAGGACTCTAAGGCTCTAGGCTCAGGTGTTAGCTGCCTGTTTTTGTAAGTCAAGTTTTATTGAAACAGCCACATTCATTTGCCTATGTATCATCTGTGGCTGCTTTTACACTACAAAGGCAGCAGTGAGTATCTGCAGCTGAAACTCACGACCTGCCAAGCCTCAAATATTTACTTTCCAGCCCTTTAAGAAAAACATGCCATCCTTAGGGGATGACAGAGCCCCTGAATGAAATAAATCTGGGTCCCAGAATGACATCATGGAGCAGTCCCTCTTTTTCAGCTTCTAGGCCAACTCGCATTGTTAGACTATGACGTGAGAGAGAAAGAAACCTTTACTGTATTAAACCACAGACATTTGGGCGTTGTTACTAGCATTACTTACTCTAATAAAATGTCATTTGCATAATAAAAAATGAGAGCTAACATTTATTGGGTGTTTCTACCAGGTACTGTTCTACGTGTTTATATATATTCAGTTCCCAAAACAACCTTATGAAGTATCTACTCTTAGTGACATTTTAAAAATGAGGAAATGAAAGACTATGCCATTTGCCCAGGAATTCATTTGGTCAGAGGGGAGCTGGGATTCATACGCAGGCAGCTTGGTTTCAGCATGCTAACTCCCAGACTCTCTTCTTTGCTCCATATTTACATAATTCCCATCTCCAAGTTCTTTCCCAGGGGCTATCTTATTCGATTCTCACCACAGACAGGTTATATTATTATCCATGACAATATATAATTATAGAATATATTTATTATTCAATGTTGTATAATGTAACATAAATTATATAATGATTATTATTATCATTGTTCGGGAGAGGAAACTGACCTAGAAAGGTGACTTGCCAAAGCTTGCTTGACTAGCAAATGGCAGAACTATCTCCCAAGCCCCGAGCTGCTGACCCCAAATCAAGGCTCTTTTGCCTCCTTCACTCCAGCAGACGTAGCGATCACTCCATGTTTGAAGTCGTGTGTTTTCCTTGGGTCTTGGTTTCCATTCAAAATGCACCAGCTGTCAAATGCTGTTGGACATTAGCCCATCCTTGAACAGTCACCATAACAACACAGACATATGGAGAGGGATGTGGGAGGGGCAAAAACTGATGCCAGTCGAGGGGAGAATGGAGTTTTGCAGGGAGTGTGGGTGGGTCAAGGAACTCATCTTGGATGTTTTTTGGTGCCTTCACTTCATGATGTAGATTGAAAATGGGTGAAAGGAACACTGTCCTACCTACGGGGCCTTTAACCTCCTAATTCATTACTTCTTACCAACTCAGCACAACCTCTCAGGACTATAGGCTGCTTTTAGGACACTGTTTCTCAAGACATGATTCCTGGGGGTGGAGGGAGTAGGGTGGTGCTTATTAAAATTGCAGATTCCTGAGCCCACCCAAGACCTATTGCCTGAGAATCTCTGGAGGGAGGTCCCAGGAATCTTCTGTTGTAAAACCAGCAATGGAGATGATTCTGAGGTTCACTAAAGCCTGAGAACCACAACCTTGGGAGGTTACAACAAATGAACTAACCCAGCTTTTACTCCTCCTTTGTAGTCAGGTAGCAAGCTGGCTCAGAAAAGAATCCCTAGACGAATCACTATACCAGGAATGTTCCTCTCTGAGCAGGTGGGTGAAGATGAAGAGTAGGGTTATACCTTGCCTTTTCTTTCACTGGGCAGGAAGCCCATTAATTGTGTCAGTTCTCTTCTCTAGAGCATCATTTTTAGAAAAGAACTCAGAACGGTATCTCAGTTGTGTAGGATCTTATTCTGAAAAGTGTTCTCCTCTTGTGATTGTTCATTTCTTACAGTTGGGATGGGGACCTTTCTGCCCTCTTCCTGCCCAGGTCAGACAAAGAGCACAGGGCTGGGATATGTCAGGTCCAGCTCAGGCACATATGTGTGCCCACCACTCACCTTTTACTGCCTATGAGTCCCATTTCTGTTCACTGTCTCCCAACCCATGCTGCTTGGTGGTGTATTCCATGGTGACTTCTTCCTCTTTGCTGAACTCAAAACTTTCAGGGTATAAAGGCAGTACATTCATCAGAACATTGTGACCTTGTTGACTTCCTAGTGTATCCATTTCTCAGAAGGTGGCTGGAAGATGCACATGTTCTGGAAGAATTAGAAAGTGAGGGGTGAGAGTGGGATGGGCATGAACCCAGTGAGAGGAAGAGACATGTCTTCAACATGGCAGACTCACCTGCTGGGCCTGAGAGGCCAAGGGGATGCATGGGCCATTATTACTAAAACAATCAAAAATAGTGGAATAAAATTAAAACTCTTGATAGGATATAAAGGGAAAGGTGGTGCAAAGAACATAATGTTCCTTTGTGGAGGAAGATCTCGACTCCGGCTCTGAGGGGAGAGAGGGGAGAAGGTTTCAGAGGCAGGCCGGAGTGCGACTACTGACTCTAGCATCTTTGGCAGTGCAGGGTACTTGGGGTACGGGTGGAAAGGGGAGCCCTTACCCTGCTACCCCATGTGGCCTGACAAGCAAAGGAAGAGTTTTTAATGGAGCTGCTGGATTGCAAATGTGTCACTAAGCCCTCTTCCGCCTCAGGACCCCTGTAATTTAAGATCCCATCCCCTGCGCGTTAGCCAAAAAAAAGCAACAAAGAAAAAGAAGAGAGGTAAGTGGAAAGCAACACCAGAGGAATAAGACAGGTGCCCTCGGGGCTTTCATGAGCTCATTCTTAGGTCAGTATCTCAGAGCAGCAGGACCTGTTTTCCTTCCCCTAGGGGCTGGGGCTGGGGCCCACAGGACAGCAACTTTGCCCTCAGGAAGCTTCTTACTTGGTGTATCCACCCTTGATTCTGTTTTGTGGGTCTCCATCCTCTCTTTTTGCCTGCCGCTTTGTAGAACCTGCTCCTATGGGCACAGATTGAGTGACAGTGATGGTGTCCAAGAGGTGCACTTGAAAGGGCAAAGTTTACAAATGTTTATAAGTAAAGTTTTATCAGAACACAGTCAAACATTCATTTACATATTGTCTGGTTGCTTTCAGGCTACAACAGCAGAATTTGAGTATTTGCAACAAAGATTGCATGGCCTGCGAAGTCTAAAATATTTACTATCTGGTCCTTTACAGACAAAGTTTGCCTGTCCCTCTAGATCTAGAGATCTCGCACTGGCTTTAAGTGCTTAGCCCTGAAGTGACATGCGAACTCCACTCACAACTCACAGGGCCGCACGGTCACTTGACCCTGCTCAACCACATGGGGCTGGAAGTGCATCCTATTATGTGCCCAGGAAGGGGATAACCAGACTCTTTGGCCAACAGTACCAGTGACCACCACAGCGATCTACTATGTGTTGAACTCAGTACTAGGGGCTGGATATAGAAAGATAAGACAAAATCCCTGATCTCAAGGAACTCAAGGAATGCCAGAATTTGGGGGCTGGGGGAAATCTAAGTATAGAGTAGATTCAAATGTCCTTCCCTGGAAGATGTAGACTCTGTCTTGTCTAAATTGCCTGAGATGAAAGATGTTTTCTCAGCTTGATGATAGCCAGACCTGGGGACTGGCCAGCTTGGCAGGCAGTGGGAGCGACAGATTCCCCTGATGAACATTTATATCAATAATAGAAGGGTTGTTTAACAGGAATTCTTAAAGGAAAGATGAGATAATTTCATGTTTTGATATTTGTAAAATTGATTCCGTTGAAGCAGGAGCGCTGTGGTGCATATTATTGCAGCTGTAATTTTGGCAAAGATGTGATTCAACTTGGCAGAGTGTCTGGGAAGGGGAAATCCAGGAAGGAGGGAGAGGGTGGGCCAGGAAGCGTAGACAAGGAGCCAGGTCCTGGTGGCCTGGTGGGAGCTGGGAGGGTGGCCCAGAAGCCTCTGCCATAGGGTGACATGAGGAAGAGGAGGCTGCAGGCAGCAGAACCTGAGACGGCTTGGGTTTCTGGCGGTGCTGAAGCTTGCGGAGCGAGTGGGAGCAGCCCGGGAGGGGTGCGTGCGTGTGTGTGGTGGAGGAGAGACATTTAAACATTGTAGGAATGAAGGATAAATTTAAAATCCATCAAGCAGAGTTGAGACAGAATGACAACGTGAGGAACATGAATCACTCTTTCTAGGGACCCACCCAACTGCGTGCAGGGTTGGAAATTATTTTCTTCTCTCCCCCCTACCAAGCTTATCCTGGACCCTTTACCTCCCCTGGCCCTGTCCTCTTGACCCAGCTTGGGGGCTGAGTATCTAGCGCCGACCAGCACATTCCCAGGGCCTCCAGCCCAGTATTCCCAAGATGCTTGCTGGTGGGGCTGGGACGACCAGTCCAGGTGCTAGAAATGCAGGAGGAGACAAATAAGGAAGATATCTCCCACCCTCTCTCCAAGAAGGTCAGGGTCTATTTAATATTCGCATCAGGCTTGATCACCTGTGTGCCAAGATCATCCTTCCTTTTTCTTTTCTACCTGCTTCCTTAGTGTAATGAGGAGGGGCCTGGAGAGGCATCTAGGGATTCCGCTTCATGGGGTAGAAGCAGTGTGATCAATACCGGGGAAAACTATGAGCTAAATTTGAAACCTGAGCCCCCTCCCAGCTCTGACTTTTATTGCTAAGTGTGACCCTGGGCAAGACTGTCTACCTCTTTGGACCTCAGTTCCCTCACCTGTAAAATGATATGGCTCAGCCATTAGGATTCCTGCCCATTTTAATATTCTTTGTTTCTGTGACTTGCGATTTGATAGGCAGTCCAGACCGGGGAAGGTGGGGCAGGGTCTGGAGGACAGCATTCTGGGAAGATGCTTCCCCTGGGGGCCCAGCATAGCCCTCAATTCGTAGTGGGTGCTCACTAAGCCCCGTATGAGTGATTTGGATGCCAGGGCTCCTCCCAGCGTGTAGAGCAAATGGCACTTCTTGGAGCCAAGGGGGCATGTGTGGGCCACTTGGGTCACTAGGGGCGTGGTTTGGACGATGGATGGGAGGAGGCTGGGAATTCAGATGCTGGGCTCTTGGCTGGGAGGGAGACAGTCAGTAGAGGTCTGGAGAAGGTGCTAAGTTCAGGTTCTCTCAAGTCAGGACTGTCCCCCAGACCTCAGACTTGCTGTGGGAACTCTTTCTGAATCCTTCCGTTTCCCTAAATCCTCTCTGCCCACTCTCTCCCCTTGGCCTGTAATCCTCTCCCTTTCCTCACCGGGCAAGCTCTGCTTAAACCCAGACTGAGGGTCCCTTCCTCCACAAAGCCTTCAAGTGGACTGGGGGGCCCCTCCTAGGAGCTCACGTAGCAATCAATCCTAGCACATCGCGTTGTGTGGTCAAATTCATGTTCTTCCTTTCTCCCACGAGGAGGATGTGGATTACATCCAGCTCCTCTTGGCGTGCCCAGCGGCTGGCACGTGGTAAGCCCTGTTAACGTTGATTGAATGAGTACATCTTACAGAGGCAAATCCGGCCACATCCTCCTTGGCATGGGAAAGGAGAATGAGGCTCAAGGGAGCCCGCCGAGGCACCTCATTCCACACACGCTCCCCAGATCCTGCACGCATGAGCATAAGGAAAGGAGGAAGGAACCCACGTACGGGACCCAGTTCTCCCGAACAGCCTGCCTGTGGCAGTCCTGCGGGAGAGAGTGTGAGAGGTAGGGCAGCGGGTGGTGGGTAGGACTTCCCCAGAGGAGTTGGGGAGAGGGTTAGGGGGATGCTTTCACCACAACGGGCCAGGACGGCCAGGTAGCTGTCGAGGTAGGGGCTGAGAAGGACAGCCTTTGGCATTCTCTCCTGATAGCAGCACCCTGAGACATTTATCACAGTTGCATACAGTTATTTCTTTAACGTCTGTCCTCTGCGCTAGACTGAAGTCCATGGGGCAAAAATCAAGTCTACTTCGTTTGACTCTAGACACCCAGCACCTGGCACACAGCCTGGTCCACAGTGGATGCTCCTGAGTTCAACGATCATTTATTGAGTTCCTACTGTGTGCCAGTTTCTGGGCCAGGCTGGAAGCCTTGCCCTGGAGGACAAAGTCATTAACCTCTTTCTCTTCTCTATCTCCCTTGTGCCCACCCCTCCCCTCCCCGCCCTCCCACCCCTTATCTCTCGCCCACCTCCCCGCGCAGAGCAATGTTCTGTGATGGTGCCCGAGATGCGTGGACTGAGCCCCAGCCGCAGGCTGCTGGAGCCCTCCCTCTGCCCGGCTGCGGGCGGGAGCCCTGAGCCCGGGGCCGAGGGCCGCCGCCGCCACCGCCACGTCCTGGCCCTGCCCGAGGAGGAGGCATGGCGGCCCCAGCAGTGCGCCCTGCTCGAGGCCGAAGCCTCGGACGAGGCGGGCATGCTGCCGGCCTCCCCGCGCGCCTCCACTGCCGGCTTCGACAACTTCTTCCCGGTGCAGGAGGGCGAGGGCCCAGGTTGGGAGGGCGGCTCCAGCCCCTTCCTCCCGGTGAGCCCCGAGGTGATGAAGCGGCGGCGCGGGGGTCTCATCGAGCAGCGTGACATCGTCAAGGCCCACGAGGCGCACAAGATGCAGAGCACCCCGCAGGCGCGGCGCAAGGAGTGGGAGTGAGTACCCGGCGGGCGGGGTTGGGGAGCACGGCGTCAGCCCGGCTGGTGGCCAGGGCGGAGCCGAGGGCGCGTGGGGACCGGGTCGGTGGTCCCGCGGGAACGGATGGGCCAGCGAGGCAGATGGATCTGTCTCTGCTCCCGCTAAAGAGGGGCTTGACCCTCCGAGGTAGGTCCCTGAGGTCAGACCCGATTGATCTCACTGGTCAGCCTTGGGCTGCGTGGAACCTCACTGAGGCCTACAGCTGGTTCACTTGGAGCCCGCCCTCCCCATCCCCCCACGAAGTACACCTAGTTTACTGAGAGCCTGGGCAGAAAGCACTGGGTTCTGATTCACCCTGAACTTCCCTGAGAAGAGGAGCTCTATAAACCATGGAGTATCCACCAAACTGGGAAGCATCTATCTCGTTTTTCCCTCCGGAATTGCTGCTAGCCCTCCTCTTTCTGGTGTCATTCTTGGGTGAATGATTACTTTTGGCACAAGTCTTCGGTGGATAGAGGAGATTGACCAAGATTTCCCCACCCCCCCACCCCCCCCCATGACTTTATTTCTGATCTTTTCTGTGTAGAGCAAAAGGATCTGTGTTCTGTCTTGGGCTACCTTTACCCTGATTGATGCTTATTGAGGACTGGGATTTTATTCCTAGGAGTCATGAAGTAAAGGAAGATAGTATTTCATTTAATTCTCAATCACTCCAGATTTACATCCCACCCAGGGACTTTGTCCTTCGGATGCCAGTGTTTATTCTGCATGTTTGCATGTCCTGTGATCTGTATGTCTTTCGCTCTCTCGCCTTAGACTGAGTTGTTAGATGTTAGACTCGCAACAGGTGTTTTTTGACGGTGCTGGTCCTGGTGGAATTTACCTACCTGGTTTTGGTGGACATCCTGTATGGTGCAAATGGGGGTAGATTGACTGATCTCTGGTGGTTTCTTCCGGTGGTTGTTAGTTCATTCATTCAGTGACATGTACCAGGCTCCTGGGATTCAGAGAGGAGTTGGGCACTCAGCACTCAACAGACCTTCTCTCCTGTTGATCATCTTCCAGTGCTGTTAGTTTTAAAAACCTTACATAGCTCTCTAGGTGCCAGCAACATTCTAAGCACCTTACCTATATTAACTCATGTTACTCCTCATCATTACTATGAGGTAGGTACGATTATTGTCCACATTTAACCAACGAGACACAGGGAAGTTAAGTGACTTGCCCAAGGTCACTCTGATAATTACTGCATTGTTAATGTGGTTTGAGGTTCGTAAGTGATTTGTACCCTGGAAGTCTGGTTCTAGAATCCATGCTTCTAACTCTGAAGGCACAGTGCCTTTTATTCTAGTTCTCGCAGTACTCCTTATCTCAACCACCCATTGAGATGCCATGGCAAGAGCACTGGCTTGGGGGTTGAGAGACATGGGGCTAATTCCCAGGGTGACCTTATAGGTGGTAAGTCATCTCATCATGGCTTTGAAAAATGATTAGGAGAAAGTAGGTGACCATTTGAATAGGGTACAACTCTGATAGTTGGTATTTCTTCATATTCCAGAAGTACTATATTTTTATGCACCTCTGTCTTGTCTTCTTGAGAGGATGCTGAACAGCTTGAGGGCAGAGACTGTCTTACACATTCTTCATGTCACTCAATGCCTGTCATACGACCTAACTCAAGAATTCCTACAATACTCGCTGAAAACTTAGCTTCACCATGGCTAGCAATTTGTGAATAACTCTTAGGTCTTTCTCTAAGTTAAATGTTTGCTAGTTGGAGGATGGGGTGACTGTGGGGATGGTGGGAGACTGTGCTTTCATCAGGGCGTGTCCATGAGGAGGTGAGCCAGGGCAGACACACCAATGGCTTGAGATCATGTCAACCTCTAAGAGTAGCGGTAGAGGAGGAGCCCACAAAGGAGGTGAGAAGAAGTGGCTGGAGTGGTAGGAAGAAAACCAGAGGGCACAGGGACAGAGAATCAAAAAGAAGGGTGTGTCAGAAAGAGCATCATCTGGGTAGGATGTTGCTGAAAGGCCAAGTAAAATGAGGATGGAGAGGAATCACTGGGTTTTGGCAATATGGAGGTGACCTTAATGGGAACAATTTCAGTAGGGTGATGGGGCAAGGCCCCAGATGGAGTGGGCTGCGGAGAAAGTGAGAGTGACATGGCCACACCCTCCCTGCTCCCCAGCACTCACAGCCATCACTGCAGTCTGTTTGGAGATCTCTGTGGTCAATACCACCAAGACCTTTTCCTCACCACAAACTCCCTCCCCACAAGGCTCTGTGCATGCCTTAGTCTGATCCCCTTCCTCCTCCTCCTCCTCCCCAAATTCCCTCATATTGCACTGGCTAGGACTCATGTTCCATCATCAGCAAGAGCCTTCTCTGGACAGTCCCTTCACCTCCTGTTCTAACTGGAACCTGCCTCTCCCCCAAGAATGCTGTTTGACCTGTAGCCGCGTCATGTGATGGCTGTCTTCCCTCCCACACTGCCTCGTACCCTTGAGCCTGAAGGTGGGGTAGGTGTCTCCTTGCTTCTCACTGTTGCTTCCAGACCATTATCCCTCATACCTGTCCTAAAATGCCAGTTTGGAGCTCGTGGCATCAGACAACAGCACCTGCTGTTCCTTCCTGCTGCAGCCATCTACAGACGCCCAGACCACTCTCCTTCATGCCAGGAAGATTTCAGTTTTTGGTTTACTGCTTCTCTCCCCATCTCTTCTCCTGCCAGCAGTTCTTAGTGATTTCCGTATCCACTTAGATAACTCTTCTTGTACCCTAGCCTCTTGGTTCCTTAACCTCTTCTCTCCGATGATTCTGCTCCATGCTTCCAGCTGAGACCTCATTTCCTTGACCAGCCTGGACCGTGTCGTAACTGCACTGCTCCACGGTCTCAGTTTCACTCATCCCACTGTCTGACCATCACCTCCTTTCTGTCCAGTTCACTCCCTCTGGTGCTCCATTTCCAAGATTCTTTAATCTCACTGGCCTCCACAAGACGTTGATCCTATTACTTTGTCACTGTCCCCTCCCCAGCCGTATCCTCCCTTCCCATCTTATCAAGTTAAACTCCATTGTAAGCACCAAAAATACTTTCCAGAGAAAAATGGTGACATTTCACTTGAGGTCTCCTCCTACCCTCTCAACTCTTTCTCCTGCCACCTTCTAAGATAGAGCCAGTCAGCAGCCAAGGGCCAGGATGCTGGATGACTCCCAAGTTGCTCAGTAGCCTACTTCATGCTTCACCATCGTGGTGATCACTTCCTTGTTTTCGCCCTCAACTTCCTTGCCCCTCTGGTGCTCCATTATGCTGGTCTGGCAAAACTCCAACCCTGCTTAAATCCCACCTGCCATCTCTTCTTCACCTGCACCTGGGCAGCTGAGCATTGCTATAGCAAAACTCACAGCTGCGCTCATTGGTCTGGCTGTAAATTTGTGACCCCTACCTCAGGTCCACCCTTAGTCCTGCCCAGAAATCCCACTACTTTTCCTTTTTCATCCACCCTCACACTCTTTTAGAGATTATTTCACACACTTTTTCCTTCATTCTCAAACCCCAGCATCTCTTGCCAGCCTATTCCTAGCTCATGACCACAATTGCTTTCCTACTTCACTGGGAAAATAGCAGCAATCAAAGAGGCTTGTATGAGCTCTGACCCGCATTGACCACCTGCTGCATCTGGACCCTGTTCCAGGCCATTCCTCCTGTTTCTGTGGACCAACGCCTCAGCACACTCCATGTGGAGGTCTGGTGCCCACGTAGAGCATGATAAGCCTGTTTGTCTATTCGCTCTATCTCTAATTGTTCTCCTACAATTCCCTCTGGAAACCTTTCCAATCAGGCTTTTGTCGCTCTCACTGCAGTGAATCGTCCTTTTTTGCCTTTCCTTGTTTTTCTTTTTTCTTTTTAAAAAAAGGATTTACGAAGGAGTTGGAAAGATAGTGCATAGAGTTTCCATGAAAGAGTCTTCAGAAACCCATTGCACCAGTCCTCTGCCCAGAACCCTCTAGTGGCGCTCACCCCACAGAACAAACCCCAGTCCTTAGCATGGTCTACAAGGCTCTGCGTGACCTCCCTCCTTGACTTTGACCTTGACTTCTCTCCCCCAAAGATGCACAGGCGTCTTCGACGTCATCTCTTTATCTTCCACTCATTTGCTCCAGCTCTGCTGGCCTCAGGCCATTCCTTGGACCCACCTCCCCGCAGGACCCTCGCCTTTGCTGTTCCCTCTGCCTGGAGTGCTCTTTCCCTCAGAGCACTCACCCCCCACTTCACTGAGGCCCCTGCTCAGAGAGACCTTCCTGACCCCTCTCTGTTGAGTAGCCTCCCCCCATTGTCACCCTGTCTCTTTATTGTGCTTTATTTTTCATCATAGCCTTACTATCATTTTCCCAACACACACATTCCACACATACGTGCACATACAAACACATAGAGATACATGCACACACACACACACACAAACACACGTATTTTGTGTGTGTACATTTGTCTCCCTGCACTGAAATGTAAGCTTCTTGAAAGCAGGGACTTGGCTTATTTTCAGTGTATAGAATAACGTCCCATATGTAGTTGACTCGCAATAACTGTTTGTTGAATGAATGATGAAATAAACGCACTGAGGGGAATTGATACCTATTCCAATCAGCTAGCTTCCAGGGAAAGAGGTAAGTGGGTTCTCTGGGTCAGCTGTGCAGTTGTGCAGGTTGCTGACTGCACAAGGCCCTCCAGTTGAACAATCAGCAGAGGAAGTGGGGAGTCTGTTCTCTGCCCTCCTTCAGGGCTGCCCAGGACCCCGTGTCTGTGGTGCACCTTGGAGAGATGGAGCCTTCTTCTCTCTTCTGTCTTCTGCCTTCTGGCTTCTCCGGACTTAACATTTTATAGACAGGCTCCTCCTGGCATAGGACAGGGCAGCCTGGGCTTTCTGCAGAGCATGGATTTGCTGCAGTAGGGAATCAGGAGGGAGTCTGTCGGTGGCCCTGCCAGCTTCCTGCTCCTCCCTCAGCTCCAGCCCCTGCCTAGGCCCTGTCCACCGCCCACACAGCTGACAGCCTATGGCACACGCACACCACCCGCTTTACAAATCCTGCCTCCTTGGCACTGACTCAGGACTCTGGTGCTGCACGAAGCAGACTAGAAACCAACCTGGGCTGTTTCCAGCATTTTTGCTTTTGCCTGGGGGAGCTAAATGCTGGGAGGGGGAGTTGGGAGGGTAGGAGGAGACTTCAAGGAAAGGGTCTCCGTTTTCCTGAAGACAGACTGTAGGTCATTTGGATGAAGCAGATTTTCTTCTGAGGAATGTTATCTCCCAAAGAACCTGTTAAAAGGTTTCCTCAGGCCCAATGTACTGGTTATGAGCCCTTTTGTTTAACACTTAAGTTTTATAGCTCTAGCAAGTGGGCATGAAACCATGTTTTACTAATGCTGTAATATAATTCCCTCAAGCTTCCAAAATATTTTCATATATACTATCTTATCTGACCCTCACTATGACCCTATGGACCAGCTACTATTATTTCTAATTTACAGAAAGGAAAAATGAGCTGCAAAGTTAGAGGTGGTGTTAGGTCAAAAAACCCAAGTCTTAATAACAGCTGCCGCTATCAGTTGAGCACTGGCTACGTGCTAGATGCTTTGCATGTTATTTATTCTAATGGAAATCACAGGTACTATTATAAAGAATGGAAACATTTCATATGGGACTATTATTGCATATGGATTTGGAGGAAAGGAAAATATGTGTAACTTTAAAGTCTGCGTAGGTTGGTACAACTTACTCTGTGAAGAGGGAAACAGTATTTCCATAATCATAGTACTTATCATGCTATATTGTAATTGCCTGTTTACATGTCTGTCTCCCCCACTAGACTGTAGAGCAGAGAAGTTTGTCTGAATCTCATTGTGTCTCCATCACTTAGCACAGTGCCCGGCACGTAATAGACTCTTTTTTTTTTTTTTTTTTTTTTCTTTTTGCGGTATGTGGGCCTCTCACTGTTGTGGCCTCTCCCGTTGCGGAGCACAGGCTCCGGATGCGCAGGCCCAGCGGCCATGGCTCACGGGCCCAGCCGCTCCGCGGCATATGGGATCCTCCCAGACCGGGGCACGAACCCGTATCCCCTGCATCGGCAGGCGGACTCTTAACCACTGCGCCACCAGGGAGGCCCACGTAATAGACTCTTAATAGATATTTGCAAAATGAAAAAAAAAAAAAAGAAAGAAAGAAAGATGTGATTGGACACACTAGGAAACTCAGGTTTGACGAGATTACGTTAGTTGTCCACAGTCTCACAGCTAATGAGGATTCACACCAGGCCCTCTGACTTCAACGCCTGTCTTGTTCCATGAAGGCGTTCTGCCCACCTTAGTATCCCCTGCAGTGACTACACAGCACAGGCAAGTGACAGGAGCCCAATTCAAACTAGTGGGGTTGATTCTAAACTTGTACACTGTGGGACCTGGGGCTGATTGTAAGCTCTCTGCATATGTGAGTGAATGAATGATTGCTCAGTGAACAGTTGATATGGTTATAATTATGATCTCGATGCTCACCCGGCCTCTGACAGCCCCCAGACATGTTATGGGCTCTGGGGAGCTCAGGGCTCTGAGTCTAGACCAGCGTCAGCCCTTGGGGTGTAAAGCCTCATGGGCCGTGAATACCAAGGTTAGTTAAGTTGCAGGTCATCTGGACACTGTCCTCCTTCACACCTTCCTTTGATCACACTGAAACATGTGTTATTTGACCTGGGGAAAAATATTCAAGCATTCAGAGTTTCATCTTCTTCTTTAGCTGGATTGTGGATGAGGACGTTGACCTTTCTGAAGAACACATCAAGTACTTAGTCCAGTGTTTGGTTGTTTTCCCCCTAATGTTGGGTTCCTCACCTTCCAGAGCCGTGACTTGCCATCACTGTCTACAGCAGGGCATAGAGGTTTGCTGAAGTCCGTGGCACAGAGGGTGCAGTCAGGGTTGGGATCAGCTGCATAAGTCAGTGGACCCCAGCAGCTCTCAGGTGATGAAATGAGGAAATGCACAGAGTCGGTGTGCATCAGCCATTTCCTTCTTCTCCTCCCCCCTCCTCCCCCTCCTCCTCCCCTCCCCTCCCCCTCCCCTCCCCCTCCCCCTCCCCTCCCCCCTCCCCTCCCCCTCCCCCTCCCCTCCTCCTCCCCTCCTCCCCCTCCTCCTCCCCTCCTCCCCCTCCCCCTCCCCTCCTCCTCCCCTCCTCCCCCTCCTCCTCCCCTCCTCCCCCTCCTCCCCCTCCTCCCCCCTCCCCCTCCCCCTCCTCCTCCTCCTCCTTCTTCTTCTTCATCATCTTTCCCATCTGGTCCAGCTGCCTCATTTACAGATGAGGAAACGGGTCCTGAGGGCTGGGTGACTGCTGCTGCTTTACAGAAACCATTCTTCTGATGGCAAGGTCAGTGGACTGTGGTGAATGAAAAGGCTTGGAGGACCCAGCCCTGTAAATCCCACCCATCACTCCCACCCACAGCCCTGCAGCTGTGCTATCTTGGGAGGTGGGACTGGGGCAGCCAGATTGGGAGAGATGATAACTCAAACACGCCACCAACATTCTCGCCAGCTTTCACACCACACTCAACATCCGTGACAAATTCTGTATAAAAAAAAAAAAAAAAAAAAAAAAAACCCCAGACGTCTCAATCTTGAAGCTTTCTGGTTCAGTTTTTAAAGCCATGTGGCCAATTTTTTTCTGAGCTCTTGAAAGGCAGCTAACCCCATGCAGAACGAGTCAGACTAAGTGGGGATGTCCTTCCACATGCTGTCACTTGCTGGCAAAATCAGGCTCATCTGGGTTAGTTCTTAGAATACTAGAGTCTGTAAAAGTGTCATTGCCAGAAGGGCGCGGGGGCAGAGTTTGCTCAGTTGAATGGAAGTGCTTCGTTGAATGATCCGATATTTTAATACAGTTGAAATTTGTATGCTTTGAGGAGGGGCAGGAAGGTCACTGCAGTCCCCATCACTCCCTGCTGCCTCCGACAGGGCTGATTCATGCGTTTAGAGGACCAGCTTTGCCCTGAAGGCACTTGAGCAGGCAGCCCTGCAGAGTTCAGCCCCCTCACTCACAGACAAGGCATTTCAGGCTCTTAGGGTCGTAGTATACATAACAGCCTTGCAAAAACCAGGACACGTGCCGATGGAACACAGAAATCATGAGCCTTCAACACACTGCGTTATCACTAGCCGACAAACACGTTTGGAAACCACCAGCCAAGCGGGGACCTGCAGCATATGCCCTGCCTTCTTGGAGCTCTGAGCAACACAGGGCACCACCCCCCAGCCCATCCCGGGAACCGACACAGTTCTGGTGACCCCGAGAAACTGGCTTTATGATGGCCCTTTGGGGGAGCTTCAGCACACATCCTTGAATTTTTTTTTTTTACCTGTCCTTCAGGGATTTCAAAAAAAATGGTCTCTTTCTAGGTCTGTTCTCTAATGACTTTCCTATCCCTCCTTTTTTTTCAACTTCAAACCTTCTGGCAGTTCTGTGAAAGCTTCCCTCAGAGAGCAGGCTGTGGGGATACGCATGGTGGAGAGCGTAAGCAGTGGGGGGTCCCTGTGCAGGTGCCCAGCCCCCTCCCGCAGTGCCTGGTGACTTTCACCCCTCATACCCTCTCTGTTCCTTCGCTGAGCCACCGGCTGCCCTAAGGGAAAGCAGAATTTGTCACCTACTCCAGAGCATGGTGCCAGGAGCCAGCACTGAGTGGGGTCAGGTGATTCTCTGTTGTCCTGGTTTGTCCCTTCAAGACCAGGTCAGGGAGGAGGAGGCAGGGGAGGAGAGTGTGTGAGCCTGCAGCCCACCTCTCCTTCCTGATGTGCCCCAGGTGTCCAGTCCATGTCTGTGCTTCCCTTTCTGGCAGCATCCGTCTTGTCTGTTTTGAGGGACAGCTGAGCCAATCTCTCCTCCCCGCCCCCCTGGCCATCTCCTCTCTGCCAGCATGATCCATGCCTGGGTGCCTTCAGAAGGAGACGTTCAGCCTTCTGAACACGTCAAAATAGGAAGCGATTCTATCCCCTGAGATACCTTTTTGAAGAAACTGGGAAAAGGGGCGCCCTCTACTGTCAGCGGCACAATTTGTCACACTTTCCCTGCTTCTTGAGATAATTTTTCCTGTTTTATGGTGCCCCCAAGTGGTCATTTCTGTGTAGTGCAGCCATTGTCTCTCACCTGGAAGCTTTTCACAGAGTGCCATGTAGCTGGAATGGGCTGGAGCAGCCTAGGGGTCACCCATCTACCACAGGTAAGGACACCAAAGCCAGAAGATGGAGGGCCTTGCAGAGCTGGGTGAGCACGCAGGGCTTCCTGCTTCAGTCCAGGGCTTCCCATCTCCCTCACTGCCTTGCCTTGTCCTTCCTTCGCTGGATGCATGGTTCCAGATGAGTCAGGGGTGTTTTTCTCTTGGAAGTGACAGAATGGATGAAGACCCATGTAGAAAAGGACATACTCGGTGCTGAAGATCACACACACATATCAGACCACCTGCGGTATTCCAGGCATTGTGATAAACAAGACGTTTAAAAACATTGCCTCATGTAATCTCTCTTTTAACGTTCAGATGAGAAAGCAGAGGTGGACAGAAAGAAGTGCATCACCCTAGGCCCTGCGGCCACTCTGTTGTGACCTTTGGTCTGTGCTGTTTTCAGGGGCTGCTCCTCCTCTCAGCACAGGATGCCCCTCAGGAGGCCTGCTCTCCCACCTGTGCCGTCTTCTGCCTCTCTTTGCCGTTGGCCCCTCTCACCACCTCTCTCTTCCTCATTTGTTCTTCAAAGCCCAATGTGGAAAGGAATGAATAAATGTGGGGTTGGGTTCCTTTTTTGCTTCTCTCCCTTTCCTCCTTCTCTTACCTGGGAAGCCCTGTGTAGACCCTCTGCAGTGTGTACACATCTCACTACCGGGCCACACTGCTCACCACCTGCTGATCTCAGTGATGGGGAAGCTGCATCCCTCCCCAGATTTATAAAGAATACAGGGAGGAGTTAGGTAAATTCTCTTCCTGTTCTTAGAGTACAGAAATACTTACTTGGGGGCGTGCTCTTTGGTGTGGGGTAGGGTGGCTGGACATACCTGGCCTGGGTCTGCTGAGGTCAAGTCCATCTTCCTCCTCCTCCCCCCTCATCTTAGCGCTCCCCAGCCATCATCCATTTTGCTGGCTCTCTTCTCCTTATCTCTATGCTGAAGCTGGGAACACTTGTCTCTCCCTTTCCTTCTGTCATGACAGTGCAATCATATTAGACATACAGGTCTGTATTTTGCTTTTAATTTTGCTTTTTAAAAGTTAACATTCTGTCATGGATATCTTTCCTTGGCAGTTTCTAGAAAGATGACCACAATGTCTCTTTAATGCTGCATGGTATTCCTTAGATGCAGTTTCCTTAGAACCACAATTTATTCACATAGCTCCTCTCATGGGAGTTTCCGGTCGCTGGGCGATTACGAGCCGCGCTCCAGCGACCCTCTGTGTTTGAGCCTCTGTGGCATGCGCTTTCCTTCCTGTAGGATAGAGTTGAAGGAGGGGGTGGGTGGAGGAGGCTTTCCCACACTGTGCCCTCTCGTCCCCTGAGGACTGATGCTTCTACCCAAACCCCTCCTCTCATCTTGGCTGCAAATTGAAATGTGAACTTTCGCAGTCTTTATTATCTCTCCGGCCCCACCGGAGAAGCACAATGAATTAATAATATGCCAGCAGGAAACAGAGAGATGGAGTCATTAATTGTCAGTCAATGTGCCCAACCTCTCCTCTCAGTAATTAGCATGCTGGCAGCTTCGGTTTTATCCAGAGCCAGGGCAATGCTTCGGGGACGCTTGTGGCTCAGCTTGTGGCATCCGGCGCAGAGCAGGGAGCCCTGGTGCCTTCCTGGGTGAAGTAGGGGCCTCCTTGCAAGGGGCTGGCTGAATTCAGAAGTTCCTCCAGGGAACCCTGTGTGCCTCCTTGGGTTGGGGGGTGGAATGGAAACAGGCCGGGGGGGCGGGCAGGGTTGGGGGTTACTGTCCAGGTGGCGCTGGCTGGTGTGTGCTGGCCCAGGTGGCAGGTTTGTGATTCTGGTTCTGCTGCAGGCGAGTGACACTTGCCAAATTGCGTTGGGTGTAGTTGTCTCAGGGAGGAGCCTTGCTTTCACATCACAGGCTCCCTCTAGGGGGCGGTGGCCCAGGAAGATTGCCTCAACATAAATACTGTTCTAACCCCACCGTCCTCCTTCACTGCACGTACACTCCTATGAGGTGGAACATCTGGCCCGTGCATAGTGCCAGGCTTGTATAAAGTTGCTCAAGAAATGTTTCTATAAAGGAGACTGTCACCAAGAAGCTGTGTGACCCTGGCCAAGCCTCTTTATGTCTCTGGGCTCTGTTTGTAATATGGATTAGAGGTAGCCCTTGCTTGCTGTCTGAGGCAGTGTGGCCAGATGGCTCAGAGCGCAAATTATAAATGTGACTGCCTGTTTTCAATCCGGGCTCTAGCACCTGGGAGCTGGGTGGCTTTGGGTAAGTCACTTCACTTCTCTGGGCCTCTGTTCCCTCCTCCCTTTATTATTTAGAACTAATCTTGGTTTGATATTGACGTAAACTCCAGTCTGGTGAGAATAATTTTTTCCCACGTTTGTACGCTGTTTGACATGGACTCCAGATAAAATTTCTTAGGCCGCCTGGCTGGGACTCAGCCCTGTTCCTTCCCCGTCTTCCCAAGTAGGCTATGGAGCCAGTGGGGGCCATGCGGCTAAGACAGAGCCACATCCTCTGGGCTGGGATGCAGGCATCACTTCCTTCTGCACTTGGCCCTGGCTTGGTTAAGGGCCAGGCTCTGTCAAGCCCATCCTTTACCCTCCGGTGCCTAGGACACCTGCCTTTCTTCCCACATTGCTCTGGGGCTTCTGCTCCCACGCTGCTGCAGGGGTGGGAGGCTGCTTGTTGCAGACCGGGTTCCGGGAAACAGGCTCTGAGACAAGGATTAATGTGCAGGATGTTTATGCAGGGTTGGGGGTGCTCTTGGGATCAGCACTGGGGAAGAGGAAGGGAGGGAAGCAGGATTGGGCTGAGGGAGAAGTTGAGCTGCGATTCGTCTCAACAGAGGCCTCAGGTGACCTCGTGGGGTGGAGGTGGAGGACTCTAGAGCTTGGATGGTCTTCCAGAGTTGTCCGGAGTTGGGGCAAAGAGGCCAGGCCTTTCTCTTCCCTCGTTGACCAGACACTGGATGCAGCTCCACCCCCCACCGGCCCTGAAGGTGTCCTGACCTTGGTCCAGGTGGGCAGCTGCAGCTAAGGCAATTCCTGAGGGGGCTGACAGTGCGGACTGTGTGCCAACAGCATCCCAGCAGCTGGGGGAAAGGACCTGCAATCCTGGAGACAGGGCATGTCACGGCATCCGCCACACTACTCTAAGGACTCCTGCACCACATGGAGGGAGGACATTGTGTCTCCCCCATCCACACAGTACAGACTTGCCTCTGAGCAGAGGCACAGGGGCTGGCCAGAACCTTCTGGAACACCATCCAGGACCTGTTCTCCCAAGGGTGCTCCTCTGTTGTGAGTGCTTGCCTTTCTGCTCCGACCTGTCTGCACACCTATGGCGATGGTTGGAGCCTCTCAGTGGAGGGTCTGGGTCTTTGCTCACTTTCACCAGCCAGGATCACCTGCCGGCGCCTGGGCTTGACTCTGCTGTCCCGGGCTTCTCTCAGCAGAGCTTAGTGGAGGCTGAAAATCCTTGGAATTAGGTAGACCTGAGCCTGTCACCCAGTAGCCTGACACGTCTCTTCCTCTTTCTGGGATTAACAGCAGCAGCATCTCCGGGTTGTTTTTGTCTATGTATTTATCTTTACCGATAAGCTTCATACTTTCTTATGCTCTCGTGATGTGTTTAATCTCATTTTCACTAACGTTTATTATTCATCTTTGGCTTGTCAGTTTGGGCTGCTGTAACAAAGTACCATAGCTGGGTGTCTTTTTTTTTTTTTCCATTTGCGGTACGCGGGCCTCTCACTGCCGTGGCCTCCCCCGCCGCGGAGCACAGACTCCAGACGCACAGGCCCAGCGGCCATGGCTCACGGGCCCAGCCCCTCCGAGGCACATGGGATCCTCCCGGACCGGGACACGAACCCGCGTCCCCTGCATCGGCAGGCGGACCCCCAACCACTGCGCCACCAGGGAAGCCCCTGGGTGTCTTTTAAACAACAGAAATTTATTTCTCGCAGCTCTGGAGGCTGGAAGTCTGAGATCAGGGTGCCAGCACAGTCAGGTTTTGGTGAGGCCCTTCTTCTGGGCTGCTGACGGCCAGCTTCTCACTGTGTCCTCACAGGTAGAAAGAGACCAAACTCTCTGGCCTCTTCTTGTAAGGGCACTAACCCCATTCATGGGTGCTGCACCCTCATGACCTAATCACCTCCCGAAGGCCCCACCTCCAAATACTATCACATTAGGATTTCAACATGTGAATGTTAGCAGAACACAAACATTCAGTCCATTGCAGTCTTTGTCTGTCCCGCACTTTCCTTAGGCTGTAGCCAGGAAGCAGGACCGTCACTGTGTAAAGCTCACTTTACACAGTGAGCTTCAGTGACCCACCTACACCATTCCCAGTTTGCTTTAAAAAATATGGGTGTCTGGAGTCCAACTCTGAAAGATTCAGATGCAGATACTCTTAGGTGGAGTCTTGGCATTGATATGTGTGTATGTATGGATATGTATGTATGTATATATGTATATTGATATATATATATTTTCTACAGCTCCCCAGGTGATTCTAAGGTGCAGCCAGGGTTGAGAGCTTTTGACCCAGACCTGTGGCTGCATATGGGCAGGCATCTGTGTCCAGCCTTTGTCAGGAGTCAGTCCCTCTATCATGTTTACTGGGACATAGTGGATTGTCTGAGACTATCTCCTGAGACCCCCCACATTTTTTTTGGGGGTAGACCGCTCCTGTAGGCCTTTTAGAAGGCAATTAGAGCATCTCTGAGGGGTTCTGCATCTCTGTACATGTAAAATAAGGGGCCAAGGCTCACTGGATGATAATTTATATCCTTTTGTCTGAGTCCTGGGATAATGGGAGGGGGAAGGCTTATCTGGATCTGAATCCAGTTTGAATCCAGCAATTCTAAGTTGTCTGATCTTGGGTAAATTACTTAGTTCTCCTGCACCTCATTTTCCTCATCTGTAAGACATTATGTACCTTACAATACAACCCTACAATTCTAGGACATTATATAGTGGACAAAGCATGTTCATTATGTCATCTAATTTGAGCTTGTAATGACCTGGCCAGTTGTTATGGATAAAATGAAAGGCTTAGAGAGATTAAATGTTTTACCCAGAATCACACAGCTAGAGCTGGGATTGAACCCACATTTTCGTTTACGTTACAACTCTGCTGAGCATGGACCTTGCAATTTCATATGACTGTAAATAAGTAAGGTTCACAGAGGGCCCAGGGACTAACACTGTCACAAAGGAACAAGGCCACTGACACTTAACTTTTCTATAAGTTCAGCCATTGTTAGATCTGGAACTGTGGTGACCTTTTCAGGGTTATGGGCTCCTCCAAGTATCCTAGGAAAGCTATAGAACTCTCCCCACCCAGAAACACACTCATACACACACACCAGCCTGAAAAATTTTGCCTACAAATTATTATAAGTGATTTATTTCATATACATAAAATAGAAAAATGGTATTCCAAAGGAGTATGCCTCTTCCTCAATTTTTCATGTAGAAATTAATGACCATTTGCTAAAAAAAAATCAATTCAAACTGTACAAATAAAGCAAAAGATAAATTTAAGCTCTGCTTAAAAGTAAATTTGAATGGAAAATTGTTGTTTGCTTTGAATAAGGAGCCGAAATTGTGAAGTGATTTTTGATGTGGCAGGGGTACATCATCTTTGCTCTCCGGTTGCTTTTGACTTGGTTTTGATCACAACATACTGACCCTGAAACTCAGAGGTATGTCATTTCATCATTTTGAAGACATCATGACTCTTTTTTATAAATTGAAGTATAGTTGATTTACCATATTGTGTTAAGTTTCAGGTGTATAGCAAAGTGATTGTAATATATATATATACTATTTTTTCAGATTACTTTCCATTATAGATTATTACTAGATACTGAATATAGTTCCCTGTACTGGTATATCCTTGTTGCGTGTCTATTTTATATATAGTAGTGTGTATCTGTAAATCCCATACTCCTAATTTATCCCCTCCTCCCTCTTTCCCCTTTGGTAACCATAAGTTTGTTTTCTCTGTCTGTGAGTCTGTTTCCGTTTTGTGAATAGATTCATTTGTATTGTTTTTTAGATTCCACATGTAAGTGATATCATATGGTATTTGTCTTTCTCTGTCTGACTTACTTCACTTAGTAAGGTATTCTCTAGGTTCATCCATGTTGTTGAAAATGGCTAAATTTCATACCTTTTAATGAAGTACAGGTAGCAACCTGGGCTTGCAGTAGGCATCTGAAGTCCAAGGAGCAGGTGATGGGAACCTCCAATCTGTAGCAGGTTGGTCAGAAGCACAGGTAACAACCTGGGCTTGTGATTGGCATCTGAAGTGGAGGCAGTGGGGGGCGGTCTTGTAGGACTGATCCCTTAACCTGTGGAATCGTAGGGTATCTCTGGGTTGATAGTGTCAGAATTGAATTGAATTGTAGGGGACACCCCACCCTGTATTGGAATTGGGTCCAGGGGCTTAAAACTCTACCCTAACCTAGAACTTACTTCCCTCCAGTGTCGGGGGAAGGGACCAACCCTCGAAACCTAACCTACCCTGTTACCTTTCCTCACCATCCCCTCTCTGTCCTGTGCTTGTCTCCTTTGTGACCACTTCTCTTGCTGCTGTTTCTCAGGTTAAGTACCTGAGGCCTCTCCCCGCAAGGCTTCTCTCAGCCTGGCCCCGGAGAAACCATATTTGCAGTCTCCCAATCCTGCTTATCTGGGCTGTTTAACACTCTCTCAATTTTGCATCCCATTGCCTTTATTTTTTTTTTTTTCTTTTTGCGGTATGTGGGCCCCTCACTGTTGTGGCCTCTCCCGTTGCGGAGCACAGGCTCCGGACGCGCAGGCCCAGCGGCCATGGCTCACGGGCCCAGCCGCTCCGCGGCATATGGGATCCTCCCAGACCGGGGCACGAACCCGTATCCCCCGCATCGGCAGGCGGACTCCCAACCACTGCGCCACCAGGGAGGCCCCCATTGCCTTTAAAATCTTCAACCATTTAAAAAAATGTAATGATATAGACTTTTTCCCTCTCATTACAAAAGACATATTCATTGGAAAACAATTGGGAAATAAGGAAGAATATAAAGAAGAATATAAAAATCATACACAATCCAGTCACTCGAATCCAAACACTGCCAACATTTTGGTGTGTTTTTCTCTGTGGTCTTTTTCGAAGCATTTTATATACATACAAATGTGTTTTTAACTTCTAGCCCCCCCTCCTAAATTGAGCTCCTACAGAGTATATAGTTTTCTATCTTGTTTCTTTCACTTTTCATTATATTGTGAGTATTATAGTAATACCATGAAATATTATTTGAAAACCGGATTTGTAATGGCTAATGGCTGAAGTTCAGGGAGAGATTTGGGGGTTCTTATGCTGCTGTTAAGATAGAGACTCATGTAAACCTAGTTCCTGTCTTGCTTCTTATTCTTCCTCCTTAAAGAGCTCTTGCCCAAGAGAACTGCAACTGTGAAGAGCAGCAGCCAACTGTGAAATAAGAAACTATTTCAATAATAGCTCAGCAAGCACTTGAAACTAGCACTTGGATGTTTCTGGGCTCATTGGTCTAAGTGAAGCCTCCTAACCCCCCTCCCTGGAATCTTAGATGATCTAGATGGGCCTGTGGAGCTGACTTGGGTTTGACTGACTTACTTGGCTCTGTGTAGCTTTGGGCAGATGACTTAACCTCTCTGGTTATTTCCTCATCTGTAAAATGGGGATAACAATAGTACTCACCCCATAGAGTTTTGTACATATTAAGTGAGGTGATCAAATAACATGTATCACAGTACCTGGCAGATAATGATCAATAAATGTTAGTTTTACCATTTCCCTATCATTGGGCATTTATGTGTTTTAAATTTTTTTCACTATTAAAAACAAATCAATTTATCAATGTTCAACAAATATTTATTGAGTACTTACTAGATGCCAAATATTCTTCTAAATGCTGGGAATTACATGGGGTAACTAGACAGGTGTCATCTTACGGAGTTTAAATTTTACTGGAGAGACATGACAAGCTAAGTCAGGTGGTGACAAGGGCTGTAAATGAAACAAGATAATGAACTAAGAGGTGGCAACTTCAGATGGGGTGGTCAGGGAGGATCTTTCTGAATAGGAGATCCTATTGGAGAAGGATGTGGGAGAAGATGTGGGAAAGGGCAAGTTGAAAGGCTTGAATGACAAGGGGAAGAAGTGGGAAAGGGCAAGTTGAAAGACTGAAGTGGGAGTGAACTTGGGGAGTTCAGTCAAAATTCAGAAGCAGTACATATGGAATCTAAAAAAACAGTACTGATGAACCTAGTGGCAGGGCAGGAATAAAGATGCAGACTTAGAGAACGGACTTGAGGACACAGCGGGGGAAGGGGAAGCTGGGTTGAAGTGAGAAAGTAGCACTGACACATACACACTACCAAATGTAAAAAGGGTAGCTAGTGGGAAGCTGCTGCTTAGCACAGGGAGATCAGCTCAATGCGTTGTGATGACCTAGAGGGGTGGGTAGGGAGGGTGGGAGGGAGGCTCAAGAGGGGGGATATGGGGATATATGTATACATATAGCTGATTCACTGTGTTGTACAGTAGAAACTAACACAACACTGTAAAGCAATTATACTCCAATGAAGATATAAAAAAAAAATCAGAATTAGTGAGCAAAGGGGGGTGGAGGAGGTGCCTGGGAGATGGGCAGGGGCCACTTCATCATGGAGCATTTTGGGGGACAGAGCAAGGAGTGTGGACTTTATTGCAAAATGTGAGGGACCCCTACTGGGGGGTTTTGTGTGGGGGAGAAACACACATTCAGTCATGTGAGCTGGACTTGGCTCATGTGGGCTTGTGAGAGCCGATTATACCCATTTCTTCCCAACTAATTGTTTAGTGACATCATGTTGGTGACTTCAATGGCCATGGTGAGAGTGTTCACACTACAGTAGCAGTTGCTACAAATCAGGGGTTTCATCCTCCAGAGGGTCCATTGTTAAGCATTTACCAGCACACCCCTGGAACACACTGATCTGTTTTTTTTTTTTTTTCGGTACGTGGTCCTTTCACTGTTGTGGCCTCTCCTGTTGTGGAGCACAGGCTCTGGACGTGCAGGCTCAGTGGCCATGGCTCACGGGCCTAGCTGCTCCGCAGCATGTGGGATCTTCCTGGACCGGGGAACGAACCCTCGTCCCCTCCATCGGCAGGCGGACTCTCAACCACTGCGCCACCAGGGAAGCCCTGATCTGGGTTTTTAAAAACACTTCTTTAGCTGCTCTGTGGAGAATGAATTATATGGAGGTGATACTGTAATGAACATCCTTGAACGTATCATTTTGACTGTAGTTCTGAGTACTTCCTTAGGAGAAATTGCTAGAAGTGAAATTACTGCGTAAAATCATGTAATTGCTCCCTCCTTAAAGTTTTCACCATTTTATACTTCCACCAGCAGTAAGAGACACCTTTCCTGTAACTTTACTGATACTGATCATTAGCAAGCAAAGAAAGGGGGAAAAAAAGAAAAAACTAAACTTGTTAGATAAAAAATGGTGTCCTATTTGATTATTAATGATTGAATGTTTATCACTCATATGTTTATTTTCTTTATTGAATTATTTATTCATGTCCTACACTCCTTTTAAAAATTGGGTGTTTATTTTTCTTATTGATTTGTCAGAACTCTTTATATATTAAAAGTTTTAATTTTTTGTCATTACAGTACAAATATTTTTTCTTAGTTTATTCTTTACTCTTTTAGTTTTTAAAAATATATTGGGGCCTCCCTGGTGGCGCAAGTGGTTGAGAGTCCGCCTGCCGATGCAGGGGATACGGGTTCGTGCCCCGGTCTGGGAGGATCCCATATGCCGCGGAGCGGCTGGGCCCGTGAGCCATGGCCGCTGAGCCTGCGCGTCCGGAGCCTGCGCGTCCGGAGCCTGCGCTCCGCAACGGGGGAGGCCACAACAGTGAGAGGCCCGCATACCACAAAAAAAAAAAAAAAAAAAATATATATATATATATATATATATATATATATTGAAGTTTTACATTTCTATGGAATAAGATCTATATTGTTTCTTCAGCCCGAGGAATTTTCATTTATGTTTTAATTATGTTTTAAAAATACATTGTTAATCCATCTGGAATTTATTTTGGTTTAAGATTTTTAGTTAATATTCAATTTCATTTTATTCTAAATGGTTAACCAACTTTCCCAGCAGTATTTATTGAAGAAATCTTTTTCCACTGGTTTTTAATGTTATCTGTATCATCGTCTACAATTTTAGGTATAGTAGAGTCTGTTTCTATTTCTGTTTAGTTACATTGATCTATTATTTCCTACTATCACGCTGTTTTTATTTTGAGCTTTATAATATATTAGAATATCTGATAAGGTAAAGTCTCCTTTAGCATACTTTAGAATCACTTTGCAGTAATATAAAAAAGTTAGGATTTTGTTGGGAATTGCAACAGTCTTTAATTGGTTTGGATAAAAGGGACATTTATATTTTTTCCATCTTGGAATATGGTATTTATTCAAGGTTCCTCTTACCTTTTGCAGTAAAATATTATAATTTCCTTCCTTTATACAAATTCTGTTGTTAAGGTTTTTTTTCTAGACATAGTTTTTTTTTTTTTTTTTTTTTTTTTTGCTGTACGCGGGCCTCTCACTGCTGTGGCCTCTCCCGTTGCGGAGCACAGGCTCCGGACACACAGGCTCCGCGGCCATGGCTCGCGGGCCCAGCCGCTCCGCGGCATGTGGGATCTTCCGGGATCGGGGCACGAACCCGTGTCCCCTGCATCGGCAGGCGGACTCTCAACCACTGCGCCACCAGGGAAGCCCTAGACATAGTTTTTATTGCTATTATGAACAAGATACTTTTTTCTAACATGTTATTGCTGGCATGTAGGCAAGCTGTAATTTTTTGTGTACATGTATGTTGACCATTTATATTGATGTGCCATTGAAATCTAAACTCCCAGGGCCTATAAAGCTCTGCCTGATCTGGCACCGCCTGCCCCTCCAGCTTCATCTCCTACACCTTCTCTCTTCTCTCTGTCCTCTGGGCCCTCTGGCTTTCTCTTACCTCCTCCAACATCCTGACCTTTTTGTTTTACCACTTTGCACAGTCTGTTCCTTTTATCTGGAACTTCCCATTCTGTTCTCTATGTAGCTGATTCCTTTTTATCCTTCAGGTCTGGGCTCACACATCCTCTTTCCAGAGGACTTTCCTAACTACCCTATCAATCTGTAATTATTTATTTGCAAGAACATGGCCATTTACTTATCAAGCTACGCCCACTGGCTAGGACAGTGTCTGTCACATAGTAGGCTCTCAATATATTGATATATTCTTGGAACGAACCAGTGCATCTGACTACCTTTCTGAACTCTTGAGTTAATTCTAATACAGTTGAATGAGTTCTCTTACTTGGAATGTCCAGGATTGGCTTATTCTAGTCTAATGATATTTCTGAGGTTGAGGTGTCTTAAATCCAAAGAGCTCAGTGATTGATAACAAAATATTATGCAATAAAATGCAGCTAAACATCTTTTACCCATTAAAACATGAACAACTAAGAACTCTCACTAATGCGTGATTCGAGTGAGACTGCCAGGACCTCCCTGTGTGCTCACCAACAGCATCTCTGACTGGTTGTTCTAAAGGCCAGCAGACCACCCCATCACCGTGTGCCACGGGTAGCCTCATACCACCACAGGCTTCCCTTCTCACCACAAGGCTGATGTGTGTAGTCTTGCTTCTGACAGTTTTATATTCTCTTTTAAAAATTTCCACATTTGCTCTCAATGTCATCTCTTCACCTTCCCACACTCTCTCTCTACCAGATCATTTCCACCAGCATAAATACGTGCTATATAATCTCATATTTAAAAAAAAGCAGCCCTCCCTGAATGTCATACCCCTCTTTATCCTCTGTCCTGTTTCTCTGCTCTCCTTTACAGCAAAACCTCTTGAAAGAGTTGTCAATAGTCGTCCCCACTTTTTCATCTGCTGTTCCCTCTTTAACCCACTCTAATAGGCTTCTGTCTGCTAAAACTGCCCTTGTAAAGTGGTGTCCTTGTTGCTGAGTCCCAAGGTTCCTTCTCTGCCTTTATTTTGTTTGACTTCTCAGAGTATTTGGTACGGCTGACGACTGTCATTCTTTTTTTTTTTCTTGTGGTACGCGGGCCTCTCACCGTTGTGGCCTCTCCCATTGCGGAGCACAGGCTCCGGACGCGCAGGATCAGCGGCCATGGCGCATGGGCCCAGCTGCTCTGCGGCATGTGGGATCTTCCCGAACCGGGGCACAAACCCATGTCCCCTGCATCGGCAGGCGGACTCTCAACCACTGCGCCACCAGGGAAGCCCACGACTGTCATTCTTGAAACATTTACTTCTCTTGGCTTTTGTGATAGCATGCTCTCCTAGTTTCCTTCCTAACTCTGTGACTATTCGTTATAGTCTCTGTTGCTGGCTCTTCCTCTCTGCTCTATTCCTCATGTTGGTGTGCCTCAGGTCTGGGTTCTGGCCCTCTTCTCCTCTCTATCTATACTCATCCGCTAGGATCTCATCCATTCTTACAGGTTTCCAGAAATCCGTATGTGGATGACTTCCACATTTATAGATCCAGCCTTTATCTCTCCTCTGAGCTTCTGAGGCTTAATCCAGCTGCATCCTTGACAACTTAACTCAGGGGTCTAGTAGCATCTTCAGCTTAACATGTCCAGACCAGAACTTTCAACTTACCCTATCCTCCAAGCTCCTCCTCCTCCATGTCTTCCCTGTTCTACAAATGGCACTACCATCTACACTGTGGCTCCAAACCCAGTTAATGCTGAAGAGTTAAGGAAGGTGTGTGGTGAGGTAACAGCTACGTTTCCCAAGGGTGCTGTTTCCAGGACTGTCCTCTCTCTGATCTGACCTTCCTTATTTTGTAGCACATGTCCCAGAACCCAAAGTCTGTGGCCAGTTCTCCCTCCCCACTACTCCCACTTCCTGTTCCTTCTTAGGAAGTTTGATCTTGTAATGACTCTAGAAACAGAGGTGCTGAAGGCTAGAGTGGGCAGTGGTATTCTGTCTTCTCACAAGTTATACCCAGGCAAGAGAAGGTTGGCTTCCTGGTTCTCTGGGTAGTAGAACCGTTGCCTCCCTGTGATGTGCAGCAGGAATTGCAGATGAGGGATGGTGCATTTCTGGAAATTCTTTCAGGCTAGTAAGTTTGTTCTGTTCCAATTCCATTCTCAGTTGTTATTTTTTTTAAAAAAAACATTATTTGTTTTTGTCCATTTTTTCGTTTATCATCATGGGTATTTCGGTGGGGAGTGGGAGAGTCTAAATCAAACACTGTCAGTCAGATGGTGTTTTAAGCTAGAAATCCTCAAAGAAAGACAAATATAAACAATTAGGACAAACTTCTTTATACCCAGCAGAATGCCAGAATTCAGAAAGCTGGATAATACCCACGTTGGCACTGATGTGGGGAGATGGGAACTTTCATGGACTGCTGGTGAGAGCGTAACTGGTACAACGACCCTGGAAAGTATCAATATAATAATTTGGTAGAATCTAGTGAAATGAAACATGTATGACCTATGACCCAGAAGTCCCACTCAGATACATAGATCCTAGAGAAATACTTTGCATAGATCTGAAAGGCCATGTCCAAAGATTTCATTGTCATGTTGCTTGTAATAGCAAGGAGTTAATGGCAACCTAGGTGCCCATTACAAAGGCAACAGTTAACTGCAGTGGAAGCAGTTATAGGACATGCAGTAGGGAAGCAAGAGCCTGCATACTGAAACACGGATAAGCTTTAAGAACAGTACTGAGTGAAAAAAATGAGGAACTGAATGAAATTCGTAACATAATATGACTTAGGTAAATTGAAAACATCCCTCCCTCCCTATATCTCATATTTTATAAAGATAAACGAACACTTAAGATTATATGCTAAATGTGTCAGGGAAGGTGTTGGTGCGGGGGGAGGGGTTTGAAGGTGGGAATTAGGGATGAAGATGTAAAAGCCCCGGTGCCTCCTGAGTCATTTCCGGGAGAGGGAAGAACAGCATGCATAAAATCAGACAGAAAGTTCAGATCTGAAACATTTCCCCCTTGAATTTCAGAATGCTAGATTTGCATTTCCCAAATGTCTTTTTTTTTTTTTTTTTTTTAAGAACCACCTTTAAAACCCAGGTCCAGGACTAGCGTGAGTGGGTCAGGCCTTTGTCGATGGCGGTTAGGGGTGGACTTTTGCTCCTTTCTGCCCCCAAGTTGCTCCAAGTTGCAGATGACATGAAACCACTATGCACAGTCAGTCACCCTATTGTCTAGAGGATGAGCCCTAGGGACTGGGTCTGCACCACTCACCTTGGTGTCCGCAGCACCCAGTGCAGTGATCGGCCATGAACAAGCTCTCAGCACTTGCTAGCTCCTTTCAATTGTATCACTTCGTTGGTGACTTTCCTGGTATATATGCTTGCCTTGGCAAGAGGCTTATCTAGGCACTTCCCCACCCAAAACAGGTCTCACCCACAGAGATAGCATGGTCTGTCTACCAAGAGAATAACTTGTCATCTGGTCACAGGAAATAGCATAAAAATGGGCTTTCCTGAATGATGGCCAGATCCATCCCTACAAGGAGACAGATCTTTTCCGTTTAGGAAATACCCTTGTGGAGCTCTGTTCAAGTTCATCCAGTCTCACAAATGTATGTTGAATGCTAAGTGCAACAGGGTCGAAGCTTTGGGGGCAATTCCAATGAGATGACCAGAACTCTGTAGAATGAGTGGGAAATAGAGTGTGGTACATGGAGTACCATCCTTTACGCAATAATAGGAATAATAGGAAATAATAAGGACTTACATTTATAGAATGCTTTATACCTTTCAAAAGTACTTTCCTGTCAATTATCTCAGCATAGTTTGGCGACCATAGTCTCAGGCAGTCCTTGTGATCAGGTAGATGTTTTCTTTGGAAAATGGTCTCCAGCATTGGGCTACCTACTTTTTTGGGTTGCACGAGCGTGCGGGGGAAAGAGGCAGTTGTGTGCTCCCATAGAAGGAGTTGCAGGAGCCAAGGCTGAAAAGTACCCCCACCAGCGGTGAAACCTTACATCAGTGATTCCCAGCCCTGCTTAATGATTCCCCAGGGTTGTCTTGGAATTCTTCAAAGGAAATTAATTGTCATTTACTTCCATTTTTAAAATACACATATGTGCTGTGTAGCACAATGCTTCTATTCAGGGGCGAACCAGGGGAGGTGGACTGGAAGTTGTGTATCAAAGAAGCTGTCAATCAGCCATAGAACAATAGGCACCTGAAACTCCCCCGAATCTGGGGGAGTGTTTGGTCTGTGTTCACACCTGCAGGCTAGGCAGAGGCAAAAGGGGGTGGTGTTACTGAAAAAGTTGACATAACTTGTTGGATGACTGGGTCAACTCCATACTCTCAACTCAAGATGGTCTGACTGGGGCCCCAGCTGGTAAGATGCCCAGGTCTTCCCAGAGCCTGAAAAAGCTGGCTTCTTGGCCCCCAGGGCATATGTCAAATCTGCATTGCACAGTGGGTGGTGAGGCCTCAATCTCTTATTTTTAATTGGCTAAGTTAATGATTCAATGCTTTTAGCATTTGTTTACTGATACCAAGGAAGTGCTGTCGGATGGCTGCTTGGTTTAAGAACACTATGGCGTTGGTCATGCTTTTCCTTCCCTACCCAAGTCAGAAGTGCCGAGTTTGCTCTGTCGTAGCATTTGGTTAATGCAAACACGTGGATCACTGTGTGTTCTCAGAACTTAAAGTGCATCGTATTGGATGGGGAGGAACGCATTGCCGATGGGGCCTCAGAGGAATGTATCGAGTGCCGCCTCTGCTTTCTTCCCTCTGCCTTGCTGGGTTGCCTGGGAAGTGGGATTTGTGGGCAGCTGCGAGTGTGTCTGGGCTGGAGCCAAACTCCTGTGTGTTCTTAGCCTGTTTCTACAGAGCGCCATAGGAAAGGAGCCATAGAGAGTGGCTGGAAGCAGGGACACCTCGGTTTGGGGAACGTGAAGCAGCCTTGGAGAGGGTGATGGAAGACAGGACGGGGGAGAGTTAGGGAAGCCTTCGTTCACCTCATGTGACAGCTCAGACGCTGACGTTGCCGCATCTACGCCTCACAGGTTGTGTAGTCAGTGCAGTTACAGCATTTTAGAGCCCACGTGGACCTTCGACTCTGGCATGCTCTGTAACTGGCTGTAAGAATAGCAGTGCTGCTTCCTGCTTCACTGGGGGACGTGGGAGCGGGGATTGGGTTGTGAAGGGCACGGGTGTGGGGGGCGGGGGCCTTCATCGTGGCTCCTTATTGTGTTCTTGAGCCTTCTCTTCCCAGCTGCTCCCAGAGAGCTTCCCGGTGGTCTGCCTTCCCACTTCCTCTGTTGGGAGCAGGCCAGCTGCCCGTCACCCAGAGGGCAGGGGTCCCCAAAGGTCTCTTCCAGCTTCCAAATGTCCTGGTTCTCTAAGATCCTAGAAAGAGTTTGAAGACATGATTATGTCCTCGTTGTTAGTCTTCAGAGAGACTCAATGCCCTTAATTCTCAGTCCTTCCACATCCTTCTATCCCCTTGCTTTCTTCCACCCCCAGAAGGTGTTGGATGTTGGGGGCAATGGCTCAGCTAATGATGTTTCACCCCATGAGAGAGCAAGTGTCTCAGTGCCACGGTGCCTAGCTGTCCCATCCGAGGGTCACTCCCTCAGCAGAAGAACTGTTTCTGCAGACCCACTCTGCCCTGGGAGCACCCTCCTCAGCCTTTCCCCTCTGGCTCAGGGTGACTTTGCTCCTTTCCCTCAGCCCAGAGGAGGAAGAGCAGGATGCTCATAAACCAAGGAGAAGAAAAACACAGACAGAGATGAGCCCGCCACGCCCCAGAGGGGCAGCCTAACGTGATAGGAAGCACACCAGACTTGGGTTCGAGTCCTGCCTCTGGCTTTGCAAACTCTGTAAGTTTGCATGAGTCACTTTGCTTTTTAAGACTTCGTTTCTTTCTTTGCAAAATGTCTCTACTTTCTCTCCCTCACAGCACTAATATATAAAACGTGCAAAGGCTGTTTGCAAAATATTAAATACTAGATGAAAGTAAGGTTCTGGACAGGCTTGGACAGGCTCAGGCTTCTCAATTGTTCTTCTATCACAAACATCACGGTGTTCGTCCCCACAGTCCTTGACCTCACACTTCAAGGTTTGTCTCTTCCCTGGATTTTCCCAATTGATGGGGAAATGTGCTCTTCTTGTTTCTAAGATGCTGAAGACAACTACGAAAATGGCTTAAACACATTTTGAGTCCTGGCCCTTCCAACCACAGTCAACTGCTGAGGAAAAGTACAAGGGGTGTTGCAGGTTCAAAAGGAGGGAGACCACCCATTGCAGCAGGACCACCAGTCTTACCATCTCACTACAAATTCATGAAGACAGCAGCTTCTGAGATGGGGTGTCCTATAACAACTGCGCTGGCAGGATTCTTATTCCTCCGGTGGATGTGAGAAGACTGAGGTTTTGTGAGCGGACAGAGCTACTGCAGTGGAAAGTGGTGAAGCCAGGATTTGATCCCAGGTCTGTCAAACGCCAGGATCCATCCTCTTCCCACTGCAGCACCATGTACTTGACTATGCATGAGATCTAGACATGGCAGCTCTCACCCTGCACCCACCTCAGAGCAGGACTTAGCACTTGGACGAATCTGCAGAATAAATCTAGCTTCACAGCATGTTGGTGAGAAATGGAGCTTTGACTGAAGATTTTCTGGGGCCGGATGAGGAAGACATTTTGCATTGCACATCACTTAGGAAAAGTTTCTTGAATTCCTTGAATTCTTTTTTAACATCTCTGTTCTTCTCCTTGTTGCCTTTCCCTCAGCTCCATTTCAGGGTGGGTTCATCTGTTTTCTCTCACTCTCTTCCTTTGGCCCCTGCTACCCCCTCCATTGTTCCAAGCAGTTTGGCGCCCACCCTAGCAGCATACACAGGGCAGCCAAGCAGAATCTCTGCAGTGCATTGAGCTGACTCCCTTTGATCACAGGCCAGTGAGCATTTGCAGTGATTCTGTTATCTCCCCAAGTGGCTTATCAAAGTATTCACCCAGGGCCTCCCTGGTGGCGCAGTGGTTGAGAGTCCGCCTGCCGATGCAGGGGATACGGGTTCGTGCCCCGGTCTGGGAGGATCCCATATGCCGCGGAGCGGCTGGGCCCGTGAGCCATGGCCGCTGAGCCTGCGCGTCCGGAGCCTGTGCTCCGCAACGGGAGAGGCCACAACAGTGAGAGGCCCGCATACCGCAAAAAAAAAAAAAAAAAGTATTCACCCAACAGAGCTGGTGTCCTCCAAGGGTAGGGAGGACTATGCTTTAAAAAAATAGGATTTTCCTCTATATTGTTTCATACGGGAAAGCATGAAGGAGAGAGAGTTAAAAGAGAGGGCTTAAGCTACGGAGAAGGCCACTGGGGAAAGAGAGGAGGAGATAGCTATGAGACACCGACAGGTGGAATTACAGGGCTTGGGGATTGCCTGGAGAGACAGGGAAAGAAAAGGGAAGGATGACTCAGGATTTTGGCTACAGCAACAGGGTAGAATAAGATGGAGAATTCTGGAAGGGAAACAGACTTGAGTTGGGGTGGGGGGAAGAAGAGTTTAGGGAAGAGAATATATTTTCTGAACTCAGGGCTACCTTGCTATCTACTTGAGACACTGTCTACTAGGGCCCCATCTGTCTGGCCCTGGCAGATGGGTTCCTTGCTTTAGCCTTCGGTCATCTGCTGGGGGGCCTCAGCTCCAGCTGGAGAGATGGGAAGAGCTGGTCCCAGAGCTCGGAAGGCAGTTCCCCAGTTCACTACCTTGAGTGCTCTTTGAAGTTGACTCCGCTTGGAGTTCCCTGGAATTGCTCCCACGTCTAGGGTCTCCTCTTTCAATTTTTCTGGCTGTGGTTCCTCTGTCTTCTCTCCCTGTCTGTTTGTACCCATGGCTTTTGATCTTTTAGAATTTTCTCACCCCTCTGGTTCACTGATGGCGTTCTTGTTTTCCAGTCCTAGTTATAGATGTATTCTTAAACAAAACAAAATGGAGGGAAAGGAAAGGAGACAGGTACTTAGATTGTTCTCTTGATCAGTTCTATAATTTATATGTTTTTGCGTCCCATTCTCCTTCCTGACTTTGAATTTCTTGAGGGCAGGAAAACTGGCTTATTCATCCCTTTGTTCATAAGCACTGAGTCGTCTTTTACATGCGCTGGGGAAATTAGTGTTTGAGGAATTGTATGTTTACTTCTTTTGTAAAATTATTAATACAAGAAAAGATAAAAATACAATGCATCATCTTCCAACTCAAGATTATTTTCCCCTGTATTTTCATTTTAGCACTATTCCTGAGTGCCCCTTCTGTGTTTAGCATGGATTTAATCAAACATGAGGAAAATATGAACACAGCAGAAGACCTGAAGCCTTGAAGCCACTTCCCCTGCTCCAGACTCTAGACTTCAGGGCTGGAGAGGATGAAGGATGGGTGGTGGGGATGAAGGATGGTGATGGGGATGAAGGATGGTGGTGGGGATGAAGGACAGTGGTGAGGATGAAGAGTGGCAGTGGTTCTCTGGCCTGGAGGAAGTTTCTGGGGTGGCTGTCTGAGTGGTGGGTGAGCTTTTCCCAGCCCACCCATATGTTTTTATTGCCTACTTGCCCTGTGCTTAGCATACATCAGGGGTGTGATGTATAACAGGTGACGCACCACACAGGGGCCCTGCCCTCAAAGAACAGAGGGAAATAAGCCTGACACACAGTAGTTGGGGAACTTTCCAAGTTAGAGAGTTAAAAATTGCAGCATTTGACAAATCTGGTCCCAGCCTCACCTCACTTGCTAAATCAGTGGTTCATGCTGCCAGGATCGTTCAGGTTCCAAAAAGAGAGACATCGTTTTGGGGAAAGCATCTTTGCGTCTCTGTATATGGCTCCTGAGTTGGTTCAGAGAGAATCCTCAGCAACCCCACTTTTGGGAGATGATTGCTCTCTCAGCCTGCCACACTGAGCACCCAGCCCCGGCATTCATGGAAGAGGAGGAATGTAAGGATGCACGCTTATTCTTCTTCCTGCAAATGACTGTCACGAAGTCATCTTGGAGCCCACCTGGCAGTTTGTTCTCAAGGTAAAATAGCATCATTTTTCTATACTGGCTCCTTACATGCTCACCAACAGGGCTGACCTCAGAGTCTGGGGCAATCTTATTTACTTTGCTAGACTGTGGTGGTCTTTGGAGGGACTTCCAGACCAGGAAAGGGATGTGGCAGCGGCTGCTGGACCACGAACCTGTCTGGGGTCTCCCAGCATCTGTGAGGTCGCCACACAGGTGCTATCCTGGCCTTGCAGCACAGCTTAGATTTTACCTCTGCCTTTAATAGAGGATGAAATGAATCTCAGCCAAAGGGCCGAGGCTTGCTTGATGCCAAACATTGCATTCTGAGCACATCGGAATACAGTGGGCCTAATGGATAAAGCTATTTTTTTTAACATCTTTATTGGAATATAATTGCTTTACAATGTTGTGTTAGTTTCTGCTTTATAACAAAGTGAATCAGTTATACATATACATATGTCCCCATATCCCCTCCCTCTTGCGTCTCCCTCCCACCCTCCCTATCCCATCCCTCTAGGTGGTCACAAAGCACGGACCTGGTCTCCCTGTGCTATGCGGCTGCTTCCCACTAGCTTTCTGATTTACATTTGGTAGTGTATATAGGTCAATGCCACTCTCTCACTTTGTCCCAGCTTAAGCTTCCCTCTCCCCGTGTCCTCAAGTCCATTCTCTAAGTCTGCGTCTTTATTCCTGTCCTGTCCCTAGGTTCTTCAGAACCATTTTTTTTTTTAGATTCCATATATATGTGTTAGCATATGGTAATTGTTTTTCTCTTTCTGACTTACTTCACTCGTATGACAGACTCTAGGTCCATCCACCTCACTACAAATAACTCAATTTCGTTTCTTTTTATGGCTGAGTAGTATTCCATTGTATATATGTGCCACATCTTCTTTATCCATTCATCTGTCGATGGACACTTAGGTTGCTTCCATGTCCTGGCTGTTGTAAATAGTGCTGCAATGAACATTGTGCTACATGACTCTTTTTGAATTATGGTTTTCTCAGGGTATATGCCCAGCAGTGGAAATACCGGGTCGTATGGTAGTTCTATTTTTAGTTTCTTAAGGAGCCTCCATACTGTTCTTCATAGTGGTTGTATCAATTTACATTCCCACCAACAGTGCAAGAGGGTTCCCTTTTCTCCACACCCTCTCCAGCATTTGTTGTTTAGATTTTTTTGATGATGGCCATTCTGACTGGTGTGAGGTGATACCTCACTGTAGTCTTGATTTGCATTTCTCTAATGATTAGTGATGTTGAGCATCCTTTCATGTGTTTGTTGGCAATCTGTATATCTTCTTTGGAGAAATGTCTATTTAGGTCTTCTGCCCAGTTTTGGATTGGGTTATTTGTTTTTTTGATATTGAGCTGCATGAGCTGCTTGTAAATTTTGGAGATTAATCCTTTGTCAGTTGCTTCATTTGCAAATATTTTCTCCCATTCTGAGGGTTGTCTTTTGGTCTTGTTTATGGTTTCCTTTGCTGTGCAAAAGCTTTTAAGTTTTGTTAGGTCCCATTTGTTTATTTTTGTTTTTATTTCCATTTCTCTAGCAGGTGGGTCAAAAAGGATCTTGCTGTGATTTATGTCATAGAGTGTTTTGCCTATGTTTTCCTCTAAGAGTTTTATAGTGTCTGGCCTTACATTTAGGTCTTTAATCCATTTTGAGTTTATTTTTGTGTATGGTGTTAGGTAGTGTTCTAATTTCATTCTTTTACATGTAGCTGTCCAGTTTTCCCAGCACCACTTATTGAAGAGGCTGTCTTTTCCATTGTATATTCTTGCCTCCTTTATCAAAGGTATGTTGACCATATGTGCATGGGTTTATTTCTGGGCTTTCTATCATGTTCCATTGATCTATATTTCTGATTTTGTGCCAGTACCATATTGTCTTGATTACTGTGGATAAAGCTATTATAGATGTGCTTATTAATATGGCAGACTGCTGTTTCATTATGCAGCTGTGGGCTCCCTCAGCACCCATTGCTTGGAGTTACTGCCATCAGCTTCTTCTTGTTCCTGGTGTTTGAGTGGCTAATGCACTATATGAAGATTCAGAGGCATTTAATAAGATGATCAAATGCCATGCTGAATTAATGTTTGCAGCTTCTTGGCTTGGGCTTTCTAAATCTAGAAGTCCTTGGGACTGAAAACTAAGAATTTATCTTGGTCCCCATGCTGTCTCTACTCACCCCCATTATTCTTTTACAGCATGTGCCCTCTGGGACTCTTGCATCCTGCTATTTGGTTGCAGGGTGGATTCTAACCTGATGGGAGTTGTGAAATGTGCCATACATGTCACCAGAAAAGCTTTTCTTGTGGCTGGTAGGGCTGTGGTTCCTCCTGGCTCATTGTGTTATTTTCAGATACCATGTTCAGCATAAATGGCCAAACACACCATTGTTAAAAGTGTTCTTTAGAACTGCATCTGTTGGAGCCTTTCTTACTCCCAGAAGAATCTGGGCCATTGTGTTTTAGGCTTATGATGTAATCCTATGTCATAGGGTGATTTGGTTAGACTATAATCCCAAGGCTCTTACGGTCTTCCAAATGTTACGCCTCATTTTACTAGTGGACACCAGGAGGAAAGGACCTGGATGAGAGCCTCAGAGTTCAGATATCCAGAATATCCAAGCTTCTCTTAGGAGTCATTAACTGAGTAAAAGAAAACTTGATTGCTATTCCAGTTTGGGATTTTTTTTCCTATCAAAATAGAACTCTATTAAAAAGTTAAATCTATATATACATAGTGTAGTGCATTAGTTTTTCTACTGATGCCATAACAAATTACCATGAATTTAGCAGCTTAAAAACCCCACAGATTTATTACCTTCCAGTTCTGTGTGGAAGAAATCTGGTGTGGGTCTCAGTGGGCTAAAATCAAGGTGTCAGGGCTTCCCTGGTGGCGCAGTGGTTGAGAGTCCGCCTGCCGATGCAGGGGACATGGGTTCGTGCCCCGGTCTGGGAGGATACCACATGCCGCGGAGCGGCTGGGCCCGTGAGCCATGGCCGCTGAGCCTGCGCGTCCGGAGCCTGTGCTGCACAGCGGGAGAGGCCACAACAGTGAGAGGCCCGCGTACTGCAAAAAAAAAAAAAAAAAAAAAAAATCAAGGTGTCAGCAGAATGTTCCCTTCTGGAGGCTCTAGGCAAGAGTGTGTTTCCTGCTCATTCCGGTTGTTGGCAGAATTCATTTCTTTGCAGTTGTAGGATCTCGGTGTCCAGTCTCTTGCTGGCTGTAGCCTGAGGACTGTCTCCTTCTAAAGGGTGCCGCCTTCTCTGGTTTGTGACCTTCTTCCTCCATCTTAAAAGCCAGCAGTAGTAGGCTGAATCTTTCTCATGTCACATCCCTCTCATCCACGTTTCTTGCCTTCCTCTTCTGCTTTTAAGAGCTCGTGTAATTACATTAGATGGGACTGTGACAATCCAGGTTAACCTCTCCATTTTAAGGTCAGCTGATTAGCAACCTTAATTCCATCTGCAGACTTAATCCTCTTAATTTACATGTTCTGGGGATTAGGATGGGGATATCTTTGGGGGCTGGGTATTATTATGCTTATCATATATAGTTTCTTCAGAAAGCCCATAGTGCATTAAATTCTAGAGGTTACAATCAGGAGGAGGGGAACTAACATCTACTGAGCACCTACGGTATGCCAAGTACCATGCTAGACCTGCACGTGCATTATGTGCATTAATTAGACAAGTACTATCCTCATGTGGGGGATGAGTTAACTGAGATTTGGGGAAATTAAGTAACTTGCCTAAGATCCAAAATTTAATAAATGATAGAGCTATAGGATTTGAGCCCAAGAGGGTAAGACTCCAAAGTCTGAATGCTGTTCTTTCTATCATTCCATATTGTTTCTCCTGGGATCTCAACCAAGAGCTTCAGAATTAGGCTTGTTTAAATATAAATGTTTCCTCTAGATTCATTTAAGTCTGTTTGAGATGTGAGCTGGAGGTGGAGTATAGCTTACTCATTCTCCCAGACTCCTGTCTCTGATGAGCAGCAGAACCAATTTTATATCACTTATATCACCTGGGACAAGAAAGAAAATTGAGGAAGTGAGGAAACTCTGTCTCAGGGCCTTTGGCCAAGCTCCACATCTTTTAAGAGTGACTTAAAGTGGAACCAGGAATCTTGTCCCTGTGGTATCCTATCCTGGGTGTTGGGAAGCTGGTTGAATTCCTTCCTCTGTTCTGCTCATCTCAGATGCCTGGAGCCCTGCAGGAGGTTGGCCTTGGGCAAGCAGTGACTGCCCTCCCAGTTGACTGAAACTGAGGGGTTGGGGTGTCTGTGCCAGCTGCATCAGAACTGGAGGAGCTCTGCAGGAATTGCAGGGACCAGAGCGACAGGGTGGGGCAGAAGGGCATGCCAGGTGTGGTGTGGCTGTCAGCGGGTCCACACCTGGAGGCCACCAGTTCTGTAAAACACCCCAGTGTTATGATCATTGATTTCCTGCCGATGCAGTTGGTTTGGATCTGGGTAGACTATTGATGCTGTGGCCTTTGGGAGCTCACAGTTCAGGCCAGAGATACCTGGTTTCTGCCTCAGTTAGAAAGATCCCCAGAGACACGCAGCCCCATCCCTGAGATGCCTGCCACAGTAACAACTTGGGGAGGCTGTAGCTATTTCAGCCTCATACACACACACAGATACGTACACTCACGTATACACTTTAAATATGTGATCGGCTTATGTCCTGCTTCAGTATTCTGGTTTTTACTGCCAATTTTGGTACTGCTCTGACGGGCTAGCAGGGCACCACGATTCTGTCTTTGCATGTTGATTAAAGTGACTCTGACAGATCAGGATTGCAAGTTGCTAACTTGCTTTTGAGTTCTGACTGATGAGGAATTTCTAATGTATACCCTAATCTCTTCTCCCTCTTAGCTTCTGCATCAAGAATGTTGTAGGAAGTGGTGTTGGCGTCTTTCTGTTTGCACCCGGGAGGGTGGGAGGCCCCAGGGAGGAGCCTGGGTGAGCAGACACCTGGGCTTCTTTCTGTTGATGACCAGTGCCTTCCCACAAACCACCTGTATGTGAAAGTGCTGGGCTGTGGGCTCCTCCGTTTCATTTCAGCAAACACTGAATGAACATCTACTCTGGATATTCAAAGGCAAACAATGACAAACCTCTCCCTCGATTAAAAAGGCAAATACAATAGAGTGTTGTAAATGCTGTATGGGAGGCAGGGAAGTATAGTGAGTTATGGGGACACACAGGAAGGTGCCAACCCAATCCGGGCAGCGGATGGACAGGGAAGGCTTCCTAAAGGAACTGACATACAAGCTACACCTAAAAGCAAACCGGAGCTTTTTTCTTCAGGTGAGGGAGGATGTGTGTGTGTGTGTGTGTAGGGGCCTCAAGACAAAGTGAAGAAGAATTCTAGGCAGAATAAATGTCATGGGCAAAGGCCCAGAGGCCAGAGAGAATTAGGCAAACAAGAGAATTAGAAGCAGAGATGATGGGTGGGATTCAGAGTAGGATGATGGATGGAAAGTGGAGAGAGATTAGACTAGCGGGAACTGAAAAACTAGATAATCTATAGACCAAGTAAAGAAATTTGTATTTCAACCTCAGGGAAATGGAGAGCTGCTGAACGAGTATAGAAGAGTAGTTACACAAACCAGTTTGGCTTAAAGAAGGTTATTTTTTTTTTACATTTTTTAATTAGTTTCTGCTTTATAACAAAGTGAATCAGTCATACATATACATCTGCTATCCCTTCCCTCTTGCTCCTCCCTCCCTCCCACCCTCCCTATCCCACCCCTCCAGGCGGTCACAAAGCACCGAGCTGATCTCCCTGTGCTATGCGGCTGCTTCCCACTAGCTATCTACCTTAAGTTTGGTAGTGTATATATGTCCATGCCTCTCTCTCGCTTTGTCACAGCTTACCCTTCCCCCTCCCCATATCCTCAAGTCCATTCTCAAGTAGGTCTGTGTCTTTATTCCTGTTTTACCCCTAGGTTCTTCATGACATTTTTTTCTTAAATTCCATATATATGTGTTAGCATACGGTATTTGTCTTTCTCTTTCTGACTTACTTCACTCTGTATGACAGACTCTAGGTCTATCCACCTCATTACAAATAGCTCAATTTCGTTTCTTTTTCTGGCTGAGTAATATTCCATTGTATATATGTGCCACATCTTCTTTATCCATTCATCCAATGATGGACACTTAGGTTGTTTCCATCTCTGGGCTATTGTGAATAGCGCTGCAATGAACATTTTGGTACATGACTCTTTTTGAAGTATGGTTTTCTCAGGGTATATGCCCAGTAGTGGGATTGCTGGGTCCTATGGTAGTTCTATTTGTAATTTTTTAAGGAACCTGCATACTGTTCTCCATAGAGGCTGTACCAATTCACATTCCCACCAGCAGTGCAAGAGTGTTCCCTTTTCTCCACACCCTCTCCAGCATTTATCGTTTAAAGAAGGTTAGTTTAACTGCGATGTGAAGAGTCGCTTGGAGGAGGCAGCGCCATCAGGGAGGCTCATTACAGGGGTCTTAAGTGGAAAAAGCAGTAGCCTGACTTAAATTTCGGGCTGGAGAAAGTGGGTGAATTGGAGAAATATTTAGGAATTGCAAAGGATAGGACTTGGTCTTGATGACTGATTCAGTAGGGTGCAGGGAGAGGAAGTGGTACTAAGAATTCACCTAGATTTCTGCCCTAGGCAACCGCGTGGATAGTACCGCCTTCACAGCTACAAGGGCTGGAGCGGCAGAGCAGATGTGGGAGGCTGGGGGTGAGAAGATGAGTGAAGTGTGGACAGGGTGAACGTGAGGGGCTGTGGGACGGCCAAGCTGGAGCTTTCGGTGTCGACTCATGGGGCCTGGTTGGTTACTGAAATATGAAATACTTCTGTGCTGCCAATAAAGAGCCACTGTCCAGAGCAGCCCCTCATCCCTGTTCCCCTTCCACCACCTTGCTTGCCAGCCACTCGGACCTCCCCAAGATCTAGAAACTAAACCAATAATGTGGGTCATGTGCGGCATGACAGAAGGTCTCCTGTTCTGACTGGTTAGTGCCCTTGCCAGGCCTGTTCAGTATTTTTAACATCTCTCCTTGAAGACAGCAGAGTGTCCTGCAGGCGGTTGGTTGTAAAAGGTCAAGAGCTCAGGGGAGAGAGAGGTCCATGGTCAGGAATACAGTTGGCCCTCCGTATCTGTGGGTTCTGCATTCTTGGATTCAACCAATTACGGATTGAAAATATTCAAAAAAATTTTTTCCAGAAAGTCCCAAAAAGCCAAACTGGAATTTGCCTTGCTGGCAACTATTTACATAACATTTACATTGTATTTACATAGCATTTACATTGTATTAAGTATTATAAGTAGTATAGAAATGATTTAAAGTGTACAGGTGGATGTGTGTAGGTTCTATGCAAATACTATGCCATTTTATACAAGGGACTTGAGCATCTGTGGCTTTTGGTATCCCTGGAGGTCCTGGAACCAATCTCCGCAGATACCGAGAGATGACTGTACTCTATTTGAGGTCATCAGCCTAAAGGTTGAAGCCTTGGAGTGGATGAGAGTCTTCAAGAAGAGTGTACAGAATAAGAAGAGGGGCCCCCCAGGGCTAAGGAATTTGGACTCGACCCTACAGGAAGTAAGGAGCCAATAAAGTATTTTAAGCAGAAGCATGAGGCAACTAATAGAACTCCCAGGGCCAAGAAGAGTGCCAAAGAAGTCTGATAAGGTGACTGCCCTCAAGGAGCTTATGCTCTCATTGGGGTAGGCAAGATAATACTGCCTCTTCAGAAGGAAATGGCTCACCACATGTGGTGATTAGCACCATCCCTCAGTAAGTAGTTCTGTCCCACAGCATAGTCCGGAGCCCCCAGTGTGAAGGCTCTTCCTTCACCTGATGCTTAGGGTCAGCTGAGGGCTTAGTCAATCCATTTGCCTTTGCTGGAATGCTCAATAGTAGAGAGGGCACCTCAGAACTAAATGACTTTTGAGTTCCCTTTCAAAGCCTAGATTCTTGAATAGGCGGAAAGCGTTCTTAGTAAAAGTAAAAGGCTTTGTATGCACTTAGCAGTTTACAAAACTCTTTGAGGTATATTACCTCATTTTATCCCTTCAGCAGGTAAGTGAGAGCAAGGGTTTCCAACCCTTGGGCCACCGACCAGTGCTGGCCCGTGGCCTGTTAGGAACCGGGCCACGCAATAGGGGGTGAGCAGCGGGTGAGTGAGCGAAGCTTCATCTGTATTTACAGCCGCTCCCCATCACTCACATCACCGCCTGAGCTCCGCCTCCCCGGCATTAGATTCTCATAGGAGCGTGAACCCTACCGTGAATTGCGCATGTGAGGGATCCAGGTTGCGCGCTCCTTCTGAGAATCTAATGCCTGATGATCTGAGGGGGAGCTGAGGCGGTCCCATCACCCCCATATGGGACCATCTAGTTGCCGGAAAACAAGCTTAGGGCTCCCACTGATCCTGCATTATGGTGAGTTGTATAATTACTTCATTATATATTACAGTGTAATCATAATAGAAATAAAGTGCACAAGAAATGTAATGCACTTGAATCATCCCGAAACCATCCCCCCAGTCCATGGAAAGATTGTCTTCCATGAAACTGGTCCCTGGTGCCAAAACGTTTGGGGACCGCTGAGTTAGAGGATATTGCAGAGATCAGGAACTGAGGCTCAGAGACGTTTGAGGTTGATAAGTTACGGAGCCAGCCTGAAATCTGTGTCTTTAGATCCAAGGCTTGGCTCTTTCACACTTCTCCCGTGGTTTGCAAACTGTGTTCCTTGGAGCCCTTCAGGGACTGCATTGGGTTACAGGTGTTGGGAAGCATCTAGGAGGCAGGGCTAGCTCCCAGCCTACCTCAGCCAGGCTCTCAGGCATTTGTCAGCCCTTAATTTAATTTAATTTAATTTATTAATTTATTTTATTATTATTATTCTTTTTTGCGGTATGCGCCCCTCTCACCGTTGTGGCCTCTCCCGTTGCGGAGCACAGGCTCCGGACGCACAGGCTCAGCGGCCATGGCTCACGGGCCCAGCCGTTCCGCGGCATGTGGGATCTTCCCGGACCGGGGCACGAACCCGTGTCCCCTGCATCGGCAGGCAGACTCTCAACCACTGCGCCACCAGGGAAGCCCCTGTCAGTGTTTTAGATCAGCCTTCTTTGGAAGTTTTCTCCCAGGGAAGCATTTCCCAGTGTGGGGAACGTACACCAGCCTGTCTTTAAGACTTCTCAAGGCACGTCTGTCTGCAAACCATCCCCCAAAGTTGGTGTTGGTCCTTTGTTTACCACACACAACACCTAGCAAGCCACTTGCTTTGTTCTAACCTTAACCCTTTGGCCTCAGCTCTGGCCTCTTCCCTCCGGACCTATGCTCTGTGGTGCCAGTTCTTCTCATCAGGATGTCTGTTTGCTTTCTGTCCCTCCACCTCCTCCTATAGACTCTTGGCACTCCAGACACTGGAAGAGTGAATGTAAAAATTTACCAGCTTGGATTCTTTCCTGGACATGCATTGTTCCTGACCCTGTGACCATCAGCAGGATAGTTTTAGTATCTTCAAATCTTGATGGGCTTGTGTTTGGACATTTAGTGGCAGTGTTTTCCTGAAACCACTGCATCTCACGCATATCAATTTACCAATTCCCTTGTCCTCAGAAACTGTACCTGCATTAAAACAATCCCTTTTCCATTAAAATATTTTTTTAAAAGGCTGCAGTTCGCCTTGATGCACCAGTAGGTATGCGTTAGAGGCTAAAGAAAAAAGACCCAGAGGCAAAGACAATAATTTTACTTCCTGATTATACATCAAAATTAAGAATTAGTATTTCTGTGTTTTCCATTTCTGAGGACTGCCTAGAATTGAGTGGCAACTTCCTGACTCACAATTTGTGAAATTCAGGCCTAAGCCTTTATCTTCTTCTGAAATACTTATTGAACACCTATTGAGGGGCAAAGCTTAGTTCTAGATTATGTAGAGGATACAAAGATTTTAAGAAATGGTTTCTGCCTTCAAGGGAGTTAATGGCCCTGGCATGGACTTAAATAATACAAGGAGGAGGTAGGGATGGATAAATGGAGTGAGTACTGAGGGTGGCCTGAAAAATGGAAGTAATCAGATGATTTCAAGTTTCCGAGTGAGAACACTGGTGTTCTGACAGGTGACCCTTGTGTATCCTACTCCAGAAGTATGGGGGTTGATGGTAGAGTTCTGCTGGGGACAGAGGGCAGAAAAGATCCAGCGAAAGAGAGCTGACACTGATAAATCAAGTCCTAACTGCTGGCGTGGTTGATGGTAGAGAGTTCTGGACTCAAGTGGAATCCTCGTGCCGAGACAAACTCAAGATATTTCAAGGGCTTCCCTGTTGGCGCAGTGGTTGAGAGCCTGCCTGCCGATGCCGGGGACACGGGTTCATGCCCTGGTCCGGGAAGATCCCACGTGCCGCGGAGTGGCTTGGCCTGTGATCCATGGCCGCTGAGCCTGCACGCCCGGAGCCTGTGCTCCGCCACGGGAGAAGCCGCAACAGTGAGGCCCGCGTACCGCAAAAAAAAAAAAAAAAAAAAAAAAAAAAGATATTTCAATTGTGTGTTTTTGAAAATTTGATCATGAGTAGCTCTTGATTTCTTAGTCCCTGACAGACTGGAGCTGTGCAAGACATTACCCTGGAACAGCTCACCCACCAGATCTACCACTGGGAGAGCACAGGCTCTGGAATCAGAGGCCTGGGTTCAAGTCCCTGCTCTTTTTTCCCACTCTGCTGTGTTGGTTGCTTAACTTCTCTCGGCCTTAGTTTCCTTACAGTACAAAGGAGAAATAATGCCTGCCTTGCTGGATTGTGGAGGAGATGGGGGACAGCACAAGGAAAGTGCTTGGTGTATAATAGGCACTCAAATAAATAGTACTTCATTACTTTCACTATGATCCAAGGGCTTCATAAGGGGATCGAGGCCACAGGTTGTGGTGGCCTAGCACAGATGTCACACGTCACTCTCACAAGTGTCAGGATAGCCATGCTGCATGGTGGAGTGAGGGTCTAGTGATCAGGATCCTCCCCAAAGCCTCTGGGATAAGCCTCTGAACCTTCTCTGTGTGTTAGTCCTATCTGTACACTGATAAAATGGAAGTGAAAAAAATCACAACGCTCAGAGTTGGAGAGGATTTTCCAATACAATGTAAAATAAAGGTATTTAACAGGAGAGGCAGGTGAGGCCTAGAAGAGGTGAAATGACACCCCAAAGGCAGAGCAGAAAATGTGGCCCTTGCCTCCTAGTAGAACGCTCCTCCTTTACATAGTTGCTCTAAAAATTGGTGACAGCTCAGAGGCTTGGGAGGTTAGTTCATGCATCATGAACTAATGATCCCTTTGGCTGGACCACACACACTTATCAGATTTATCATAGACAAATGCTGTTTTTATCAGCATCATTCAAGGACTTGTAGCATAAAGGTAGCATAAAGTGGGGGTGGAAAAGTGCTGTCTTCCTCTCTGTTTTTACAGCTTAGTTCCCTCTTTACCTTTGGTTTCTTAAGTGTTTCCCTGCTCTGACCTGACCTTCACTCACTCGGTATTTATCCCACGTGTACAAGGCTTTGTGAGTTGGTGGATTCAAAGAAATATAAAGAGCACTTGAGGGTCTTCCCATCTAGCATACAGAGAAAACATGAACAGTTGAAAAGTTGGATAAACAATATGGGAGAAAATAAAACTAAGCAAAACTGCAATGCACTGTATGATTGTCAAATGAGACATCTCTATTTATGGTTCCAATGCTAATTTATGGGTTGGTGCCTGTTGGTGACAACATTTTCCTCAGTTTGTTGTGAAATGTGAAAAGCTAGGCAAGTAGTGATTATTTTATAAGGCTCAATTTACAGACGTACCTTGTATTATCGCACTTTACTTTTCTGCACTTTGCAAGTACTGCCTTTTTTATGAATTGAAGGTTTGCAGCAATCACGCGTTGAGCAAATCTGTGGGCACCATTTTTTCCAACATTTGCTCACTTTGTGTCTCATTTTGGTAGAAATTCTTGCCATATTTCAAACCCTACAGTAACAAAAAGATTGTGACTTGCTAAGGCTCAGATGACAGTTTGCATTTTTTAGCAATAAAGTCTTTTTTAAATTAAGGTATGTACATTGCTTTTTTGGACATAATCCTTTGCACACTTAGACTACAGTGCAGTGTAAGCATAACTTTTATATGCACTGGGAAAACAACAAATTCGGGTGTGTTGCTTTACTGCAATATTTTTTTGCATCGCTATGTTACGATGATCTGAAACTGAACCCACGATATCTCTGAGGTATTTGTTTTACAGGATTTTCTGAGATTATATGCTTCTGAAATTTTAGTGTTAAAATGCTCTTTCTTTTATAAAATGATGGGGTCTAAATAGTGGTAGTTGTTTTTGAAAGCCCGTACTTAGAAAAATAAAAAGTTGGCTGCATAATATGCTTCTTTTTGAAATTTTGCTCATCCTTGAAACTCAAAAGCAAGAGAATCTTTGGTGTGCACACACGTCCAGAGCCAAGGGGAGGAGCAATTATTGAGTACTGGAGTGTTCAGGGAAAGGATAAACATCGATTTTGTTTGACAAAGGATTTGATAAAGTGGAAGGCTGTGAGGAATCTTCCCCTTGAGGGAGTAATGTGAGAAGAACTTTGGGGGTAAGATTGGAGGGTTCATTTAGGGTAATAGGAAGAAGTTTGGAAGCCTTGTCCATTTACCTGCTGGGCCCAGAAAAAATTCACCCAGCTGTTACTACAATAACAACAGATCTCTGGCTTTCTTGAATTAACCAAGTCACTGTCTTGAACCCCTTACCCCAGTCACTAAATCAGTGACATAGCCCACCTGGTATTCTGGCTCTGGCCCGCCCTCTCACATGCTGATCTTTGACCTTGCCTTAACACTCACCTCTGGCCAGCAGTCACTCATTTCCAGTTCTGACCTCTTGCTTGCATCCCTGAGCACAATTTGGACTCGTTACTGGGTTGGACTGAACTCGTTCATTCTGGCCTTGTCCAGAGATATACACCCTAGGCCAGATGTACAACCTTGAGGGTAGCACCCTTATGGAGTTAGCCCCAGCTCCTAAGGAGGGCCCAGTGAGCAGTAGTGTGTAGGATGCATCACAGGGCAGATTGAGGGAATGGAAAAAGTCTCAATAGGATACGTGACTGGGTGGAGAGGGAGGAACCAGTGGCCAAAGCCTGTGGGTGTGGGGCTGGGATGGTCACCGTTGATTAAAATAGGAAGAGAGCCTGATTGGAAGAGGAAAAGAATTTGATTTCAAAGTTGTTGAGCCCAGAAATGAGAAGGGAGATAAAGGGAGGCTGGAGGAGAAGGACCAGATCCATTTGGAGCCAAGAAGGATTCATGATCGAGAGCTTCTAGAGAGAGAGTGCATCACTGCTACAGGTCCAGAGAGCATGGAGGAGGAGGAAACTGGAGAGTGCAGCCTCATGTGAAGGCTGGAATTAGTGCAGGAAGGGCTGGGTAGACCATAGGGGGCTGGGGAGCCCATGGTAGACAAGATGAGAGACTCCACTAACCAAGAGATCATATACTTGGTTTTGGCAAGGACCCATCCTTTCAGGACTAGAAGTCATCTTTCACTATAGGTGAGCAGCCTGAGGGTGAGGGAGAGGTGTGCTCGCTTTATGAGCCTCTGTGTGATTTGAGGTATTCCCTTGACACAAACCTCCACCTCCTTTGCTTGGTGTCTTCATGCCTTTCCCTGCCTCCTACTCCTCCTCAGGGGAAAGCGGTCCTTGCTTCCAGGAACTGAGTGGCTGTAGAGCACAGAGAGGGTCGCGGCCAAGGGGGCCATCCTTCTTTGGGTCTCTGTCATGGGCTGCTAAGCAGGGCATCTATTTGAGCTTATTTATGTGTGTGGAGTTGAGAGCCCATGTTTTGCTTATTCCACCAGCTTCCCACACTGCCAAGAAAGTGCTAAGCAGCAGAAGTTCACATGCCCCCTCCCCCCTCCCCCCCGCTCTCTCTCACTCTCTTTCTGGTATTCTTCAGCTCCAATGGGAGCTAATATTTACCTGCTGCATTAGCTGTGGGACTGTGGGATGTGACAGCTGGAGGTGGAGAGGACGTTTTTCTCTCTTCCTCCTCCACCTGTCTTTCCCTAGAAGTTTGAAAAGGGGAAAAATTGTAATTGTAATCTTCAGGACTGCCTGGTTGAGAATTCGGAGATAGCTGGGAAGAGTTGGGGGTCTTGTGTTAACTTCTCTACTAAAAAGCAAGGAGGGAAGATGAGTCTGCTGGGCAGATGGCTTTGGGGAGATGCCCTAAAGATTGGGCCAGCCCCTGGGCAGCCCGGGAAGGGGAGTAGCTGCCAGCCAAGGGATACTTTTTTTTTTTTTTTACAGGTGAGGGACCACAGAGTTGGGGACTACAGGACATAAATGACAGAATCTGAGGCATTACTGTGATGGTCTCAGTTGGTGCTCCCGGTGTGGACCATCCCTACAGGGGAGGCCGAACAGATTTCCCATGGCTGGGTACCTAACTGCTTCCTACCCCTGGGACTCTGCCAGATGCTGACTCAGCCTCCATATTTACCTGCTCACCTATCAGGAGTTGAACATATGTAGTAAGTTGAACAAATGTCTGAGACCAGGAATAGGAGAAATGTCTCAACTCAGCATGGCTTGTGAGTGATAGGAAGGTGAATAACTGGTGATGTTCTAAGACCTTGATACGTTCCTGCCATGGGAAAGGAGGTTTCCCAGGGATGCTGGAGGAAGGGACACGTAGGGGAGATGGAGTAGGGATGAAAAGAGGAATCTCAAAGTTGGGAGCAGGTGGGGCTGTCACCCCATATAAATTCTGGGCATGGTGTGGATCCACCTGTGTGACTCCCCACAGTGGACCAGTGCCCCTCCTCCACTCACTCCTCTAGCTGCCTTTTCCTGCCTTTCTAGCTGTTTACCAGAAAGCCTGTTTCTGTTCTTCAAACTGCTTTTTTGAGCTGTGTGTCATGATTTTCTCTTGCCCCAGTTTGTACTCGCGTTGCTATGGTAGCTGGCTAGGGGTCTCCAGTGGCTGGGGGTGTCTTGCTGGCAGGACATGAAGGCAGAAGACACAGGTGATCCTGGGATGGCACTTCTGGAACTCCTTGTGCTACAAAGTCCCCTTTTGGCCTCCTCTTCCCCCTTCACCCTGAAGATCCCACAACCTATGCTTGCCAAAAGGCAAAAGCAAAAAAAGGAAGCAATAGTTACAGTTTTCTTTTATTCTGGCCATTTCATAAACAGCCTGGCAAGGCATGGGCTGCCTCCTTCAGGGTAAAGCTATGGAAGAGCTCAGATGGGATGGCTGTTTGGGGGAAGAACCCCAAGGAAACACGTTGGATCTACTTGTCCCATCCACAACCAGGAAGAGAAAAGAAAGCAGTAGAGAGGGAGCCAGGATTTAGCCTGTGAAAAGCCACATCTAGGAAACATGCATAATTTGATGTGCTGTGGGCCCTTGGCCTCTGGGAGCTAAGCAGCCTCTAGCTGGGAATCTCAGAGCCCAGGGATATGCAAGTTTTTTTGAGGGTCCTGTATTTTTGGTGTATTGCATCACCACGTTAGCCTTTTCATCTTTCACTTGGGTTTTCTATCCCATCATGGCTATGTTTCACAAGATACATTTTAAATCACTTATTTACTCATCCATCTCTTCAACAAATATGGGAGAAATAATTATTGAGTACCTACTACAATTACTGAGTACCTATAATTATTGAGTACCTTCCAACTATGCAGATATAGCAGTAAACAAGATTGACAGTCTCTGCTCTCAAGTAATTTACATTCTTCTGAGACAGGTCAACAATAAATAAATACGAAAATACCAGATAGTAAAAAGTGGAAGATTAACATAGGGTGATGTCATAGAGGGTCTCTGGGTGGGTGGTCTAGGAAGGCCCCTGAGAAGGTGGCATGTAAGCTGAGGTTGGAGCACCAGGAAGTAGTCACTATGGGCAGATGGGGAAAGAACATTCCCAGCCTGGAACAATTAGCTTAGATGCCCTAGCGCAGAAGCAAGCCTGTGCTTAGAAATATCAAAGTCAGTGTGAGTGGAATGAGTGAAGGAGAAGGAGGTAGGAGATATGGTCAGATCTGAGGTCATCGTGTCAGATGCCTTAACATGGGCCATGTCAGAGACTCTTGGCTTCACCTGTTTCTGGGACCTTTGGCTGCTTGGTCCAGCCCAGCCACCACTGTAGTGATTGGCCACCTTTATGCATATAAAACTCGATAGCCCTTGACCTCATACTGTGCACTGCCTACCTCTTACCCTGGAGCTTCTCTCTTGATGCTGACCCATGAGACACTCGGGACTCTTCTGGGCAACTGCAAGTTGAAGAGAGGAATTAACTCTCTGAGTGATAACTTTTGACCCATAGGAGACCCAGCAGATGAATTCTCCCCCTCTGATGGACTGCCCCAATACACAGTTACCTGGGCTTTTAGCAGCAACCAGCTTGGTAATACACCCTTGTATTGGCTCTCTCTTTCCCTGCCTTCCTTCCCTGTTCCCTCACTCCTGCTTCCATGTGATTGTACCTAAATCCTTGCCTCAGGCTCTGCTTTCTGGGGAAGCTGAGACAGACAGCAGGCACTAGCTGATGGAGGGCTTTGTAGGACATGGTAAGAAGTTTGCATTTCATTCTGAGAATTAGGAGAAGTAGTTAAAGAATATTGAGCAGGGGAACGATGATCTGATTTTTTAAAAAGATGACTCTGCAGTTGGGAGCATAAATTGAAGGGAGGCAGGAGTGGAAGCAGGCTGAGGAGTGTTGGGGTTATTGCCATAGTTCAGGTGAGAGATGGATGATGACCCAAACGAGAGTGGGGGCAGTGGGGGGCATAAGCATGTGTGTCTGCGATGAAGGCAATCATAAGACAAGGCTGCACTGAGATGGGTCCTGGGTGGTGGGTCACGTTGCTTTTAGTAATGGACTCACCTCTGCACAGCAGCCTTTATGCTTGGAATTCAAATATGTGGTTCAACAAGATGACAAATTACAAGGTCCATAGATGGACCTTCATCTATGTTGAGAGTAGAGAAGGCTCACCCTTGGGGAACACTGCTGGGGAGAACTGAAGACCTTTGCAGTCACCTCGGGATGGCATTATTCGAACTGCTCCCTGCTCAGGGGGAAGGAGTTTGTGTTTTCCACTCTTAGCTGAATCAGAGTAGCCCTCCACTTTCATTTGTTTCATTTGTCTACACTTAGAGTGGTTATTTCTTTTGCAGAAAGGGATCCGTGGCTAAAAGTGTAAGGAAATACTTCTTCCGTTAAGGAGTAGTAATTTACCATAAGACCAGACTGAGCCTTAGATTCACAGAGCTCTTGGTTTCAGGTCCAGCTTGACCAGTTCCTAGTTATATGACCTCAGTCTAAGTTTCTAATCTTCAATATGGAGATTAATAACACCAACTGCTTGGAGTTGTTGTGAGGATGAAATGATTTAGGTGTATAACCTGCCTGATACAGGCTCTGTCTCTCCCGTCACTGCACTCACGATAAATTCATCCCATGGAAGATGCAGTTCAGTGGGGTTGAATTGAGTTGGGTTCAGCCTTGACCCTCATCTGGCAGACGACTTTCCAGGGTTTAGTCTGGAGATTCTGGAGTTTGTGCCATTAAGGGAGGTAATAGATCCTTATAAAACATTCCTCTGGTGATATTTAGGAGGCTGGAATCTAGCCCTTTCTTCTGAGAGACTCCAAGCAGCATCCATCTATGAATAAGTGTGATGATGCCCCTGTGAGATAATTTGAGACAAGTGTTTTCAATCCATTTTATAGATGGAAGATTGTAATACTTCAGACAATTGTGCCTTCCCAATTTGCAGTCAAACTCTAAGGCGTTTCCCCCTCCATGCTCTCTTCTTCCCTTACTCAACTAAAAATAATGCTGGCACTTGCAGGATAAATCATCAGTTGCTAACAGTGGCTGATGTGAACAACTCATATGAACCTTAGACCCATCTTAGGTATAATAATGTGGCTTTTTTGAAATTACAAAAGTACTTTATTTTAGAAAGTATGGAAAAGCACAAGAAGAAAATTTAGGTTATCCACAATCCCAGCATGTACAATTAATCACTCACATTGGATCAATATTCCTGCATATATAATTAATCACTAACATTGGATCAGTTTCTCCCCTGCTTCCACGCATTCATATGAACAGTCACATACGTATACCTAAATACAGTTTATTATACTCAATGGGGATTATAGTGCATACATATTGCTTTTGTAACTTGCTTTCCTAATAATATACTGTGAGCAATTTCCTGTGTCATTAAATGTTATTTTACCATATGATTTATTTTAGCCTATGATCTTAAATAATTGTCAAATATTTCATTGTATGACTGTATCATAATATGTTAACCAGTTCCTTATTGTTATTTTGGATTGTGGCTTTGTATATTCGAATTAACAATCCCATGGACAGTTTTACAAATGCATATTTGTGTGCAAGTTCAATGATCTCATAAGGGTAAATTCTTAGAATTATCGGGGCATAGGCAATGCATATATTTATGCATTGAGAAATATTGCCCAATCTCCCCCAGGAGAGTTTGTACTAATTACACCCCTGCTAGTAGTGGATAAGATTGCCCAGATCTTTGCCAGCTCTGTATTTTATTTTAATTAATTAATTAATTAATTAATGGCTGTGTTGGGTCTTCGTTGCTGCATGCGGGCTTTCTCTAGTTGCGGCGAGTGGGGGCTGCTCTTCATTGCGGTGCCTGGGCTCCTCTTTGTGGTGGCTTCTCTTGTTGTGGAACACGGGCTCTAGGCACGCCAGCTTCAGTAGTTGTGGCTCGCAGGCTTTGGTAGTTGTGGCTCGTGGGCTCTAAAGTGCAGGCTCAGTAGTTGTGGCTTAGTGCATGGGCTTAGTTGCTCTGTGGCATGTGGGATCCTCCTGGACCAGGGCTCGAACCTGTGTCCCTTGCAGGTGGATTCTTAACCACTGCACCACCAGGAAAGTCCCCTCTCTGTATTTTAATTAGTAAGAATATCTCCTGAACTTCTCTTAAACATTTATTTGAATTATGATATATTTCAGACATTTAGTATAGAAAATAATTAAGAAACATCCATATACTTAACACGAAGATTAAATGGATCATGGTATTTGCCATATTTACTTCCTCTCTCTCCCATATTTAAAGAAATAAAATGTTACAGGTGCGTGTATGTACCCTCATCCTTATCCATAGCTCCAGAAGTCACCACTTTTCTGAAATTGATATTCATTACCATGTGCATTTGTGTAAGTTTACTACATATGTATGTTTTCATAAAATATGCATGTGAATTTTTGTGAGTTTTAAAGTTTTATATAAATGATGTATGGAATGTGCCCTTTTGCAGCAAAGTGAACATTTATTTTTAAGATTTACCAGTGTTATTACACAAACACTTAGTTCATTATTCACTTTCTGCCTATACCTGCACTGTATAAATAAATCACAGGTTGTTAATTTACTCCCCTTCTGAGGGGAGCTGGGTTGTTCCGATGCTTTTGCTATTATAAGCAGTGTGAAAATGATCAACCTTGTCCATGTCTCCTTGGGCACATGTGAGATTTTTCTCTAGGGTAGGTGCCTGAAAGTTTAATTACTGAGGTTTGGAATGCACATTTACAACTTTATCAGGTGTCACCACATTGCTTTCCAGAGTGACTGTGTCATCTACCCTCCCACCATGTGTAGGGTTCCCATTTCCATATATCTTCCACAATACTTGAGATGATCAGAATTATTAAAATTTGACAAATCTGATGGGTGTAAAATGAAATCCAATTACTGCATTAATTGCATTTCCTTCCCCCCCTATTACTAATGAAATTGAGCATTTAACATATGTTTATTGGGCATTTGGATTTCTTCTTAGGTGAATTGTAGGTTTATATCCTTTCCTCATATTTCTATCATGTAGTTTGTGTTTTCTTCTTATGATTTGTGAGAGTTCTTATAAACAGATATGATTTGTGGGTTGTAAAATATCTTCTCCCTCACATGGCTTGTCTTTTTCACTTTGTCTATGGTGCTTTTTGTCACAGAGTTGTTAATATTAGTGTGGTAAAACTTATCTGCTTTTTTCTTTGTGATTTTTGTTCATTTTGTCTTATTTAAAAATTCCTTCCACAAACTGAGATAAAAAGAAGTTATTTGTATTGTTTTTTAATATATTTATTTATTTTTGGCTGCATTGGGTCTTCATTGCAGTGCGTGTGCTTCTCATTGCAGTGGCCTCTCTTGCCGCGGAGCACAGGCTTTAGGCATGTAGGCTTCAGTAGTTGTGGCACATGGGCTCAGTAGTTGTGGCACGTGGGCTCTAGAGTATGGGCTCAGCAGTCGTGGCGCACAGACTTAGTTGCTTCGTGGCATGTGGGATCCTCCTGTACCAGGGATCGAACCCGTGTCCCCTGCATTGGCAGGTGGATTCTTTTATTTTTTATATGTATTTATTTTATTTATTTATGGCTGCATTGGGTTTTCGTTGCTGTGTGCAAGCTTTCTCTAGTTGCGGTGACGGGGGGCTACTCTTTGTTGCGGTGCGTGGGCTTCTCATTGTGGTGGTTTCTCTTGTGGCAGAGCACGGGCTCTAGGTGCATGGGCTTCAGTAGTTGTGGCACGCAGGCTCAGTAGTTGTGGCTCGTGGGCTCTAGATTGCAGGCTCAGTAGTTGTGGCACACGGGCTTAGTTGCTCCGCGGCATGTGGGATCTTCCCGGACCAGGGCTCGAACCCATGTCCCCTGCATTGGCAGGCATATTCTTAACCACTCCTCCACCAGGGAAGCCAGGCAGGCAGATTCTTAACCACTGCACCACCAGGGAAGTCCGTCATTTGTATTTTTTTAAACTACAATTTTTAGTTTTTCTTGTCACATTTGGCTCTTCTAATTCATCTGGAATTAATTTTTGTGTGTAGAGGTAGGCTCTAATTTTATCTTTAATCTCCCCCCCACCCCCATGATTAGTCCTTTGTCCCATTAGTCACCATTTTGTGACTAGTCAATTTGTTTCCACTGTTTCTGGGCATCTTTTTTATTCCACTGGTCTAATGGTATACCCCTTTCACCCCTATCTCACTAATTTAGTTTTTATAGCTTTGTGGTTTTCATATATTAGGGTAAATCCTTTCCACACCCTTGCCAAATTGTCTTGGATATTGGCCTTTATTCATTAATATGACTTTTAGGATAAGCTTCTTGTATTTCATTTTTAAACTGGGATTCTGATTGAAACTGAATTTATAGTTTTATTTGAGGGAGGGTTGCAATCTTCAAGCTATTTTTCCAGCCCTGAACATGACATGCTTCTTCCTATGCTTGGATCTTCCTTAAAGTCCCCCAAGAGAGTTAAAATTTTTTTCTCTACATCTTTTACCGCACATATTGTTATTTGATTTGTTTTACAGTTTTGATGCTATTGCATGATGCCTTTTTATCATTGTATCTATCTTCTGGTTCTTTGTTGTAGTTGTATCAGAATTTGTACTTTTGTGTGCTTATTTCATATCCAGCATTCTCGCAGAACTGTCTTATTACTTTGAATGGTTTTCCCCCTATAGGCTGTCATATTTTTTATGTAGACAGTATCAATTGTGAATAATGACAGCTTTGTTTTTTCCTTTACAATCCATATGCTGTTCCTTTCTTTTTCTTTACTTATTACACTTACTGGTACTTTAAGTACAACAATGAATAGAAACATTTTTAGTGGGTGTCCTAGTCACATACCTCACTTCAAATATATGGTTTGACTTCAGGTCTGTACTCCTTCTGAACAATACCTTACCTCTGGTCATCCTTCCTACCTTACAAGGCACTGTTGTCTAGTGATATGCCTTCGTCGTGTGTGTGTGTGTGTGTGTGTGTGTGTGTGTGTATTCACAAGTTAAGCTATCTCTTTTATCTGTCATCGATCTGCCTATCTATCTATCTATCTATCTTTAGTTTACATTTGTCCTCATGTTTACCATTATTTTTTGCTCATCATGCCATTTTCTTGCATGGCAGTCTTTCCTTCCATTTAAATGTCCTTCTTGAGGAATATTGTATAGTACTTATTTCACCTGAACTTGAGTGGTAAAATCTTTATTATTCTGAGAAAGGCTTTATTTCAATCTCAGCTTTGAGTAACAATTTACTGAATATTTTTTGCACTTGAAGGTATTATTCTATCATTTCTAGCCTCTGGTATTATAGCTGATTATCTAATTGTTGTTTCTTTAGGCAATCTGTATTTTCTCTCAGGATGCTTTTAAGATTTTTCTCTTCATAATTTTAGAACTTTTAATATTTCACTAAAATGTGTATAGGTTGGATTTATTTTTCATCCTGCTTAGAACTCATTGAAATTCTTGACTCTGAGGATTTATGTCTTTCATTAATACTGGAAAATTTAATCTTTAGTTTTTCAAAAACTGTCTTTCTCCATTATCTCTTTCTAGAACTCCCATTAGATATATTTTGGATCTTTTTAATCTGTTCTCCCTTTCTCTTACCTTTAATCATATTTTCCATCTGTTTATCTCTCTGTGCCGTATGCTCAGATTCCTCAAATGTGTCTTCCTGTTCATTAACACTCTCCCTAGTGTGTCTAACCTAATAATTAACTTATCTACTGCCTTTAATTTCAAAGATTAGCTTTTTCATTACAAAACATTGCATCTGTCACTTTAAACTTTTTTTCATTGTATCCTATTAATGTCTTTTTCTTTATATACCTTTTCTATTATTTCAAGCTCTAGTGCTCTAATTATTTATTATATCAACTAAGTTTTCCTTATAGTAGATTGTTTCCTTGTGTGAGTGAAAAGTTTTGATTGCAAGCTCATGTCTAATGATGCTTGTTTTTCCTATGGAAATACAGTAGAGTCTGGGTTGTGAGAGTAGCCTCATAGGATGGTTTTGTTTAGTTCTCTTATTTAACCCAGGAAAGTTACTAGGACTGGTTTTTACTTTGGCTTACGGGTTCCTGAACCCTCCTGAACATGTGGTATGAATTCAGCTCATAAATTCATATAACATATACAATGTTGGGTTTTGATTTCTCAGGGTTTTGCTTTTTTCACTCACTCAGAGATAAAAGCTTCTTCACCATCTCCTTTTGCTATAGAGTTGACTTTTATGCAGTTTATTGTTTAACTGAGAGTGCAGTCCTTCAAGTGTCCCAGCTTAATGCAGAATCTTAGTTTTAACTTCTGTTCACAGGTGCTCTTAAGACCTTATCTCTTGCTCTTGAATGGGCATTAAAACACATCCATTAAATCCTCTAGGTTACCAGAACTAATCACTGCCCATGGGACAGCTGCAGTCTCAGTTCACATGCTTAGTTCTATGTTTTTCATTTCCTCCTAGGGATTTCCTTTTATGTTTTGCAAGTTCAGCAATATATGTTTTAAAATATATTTGAAAATATATTTCTGTACTTTAGTTTTCTAGAAATTTTTAGCAAGAGGTTTTTTCTTATTCTGCCATCTCGCTAGTACTGGATCCTTAAATGACTTTTACAAAGAGAATTCACTAAAATAGGAAAGCATAAGATATTTCCTGGGGGCATACACAGCATCCTTCAAGACTTGTAAGTGTGATGTTCCTAATGGAGAGGTTACTCAGTGCTGGACTGAGTGTAGAAGAAGATTTGAGGAAGGAAGTGGGGGAGGAACAGTAGTGCATTAATGGACAATTACTTTCTGCCCCCTCAGATGGTACTTGAGTGTTTAGCTAATGGAAGTTCACTTAGAAAAGTGATCATTGACAAGTCCTGGTAAGCAGCTTCTAAAAATATCTTGCCTGAAGTGATTGAGTCTTTTTAGGGAATAAAAGATCAGAATCTGGAAGCAGGGAGATGGTTCTCAAGTTCTAGTGAAAGTAAATTCTAAAAGCAAAGTGGGAGCCACAGGAGGTGTTGGGGAAAGGAGAGATTGAAGGACTCAAGCTCTCCTCTAAATTTAAACATTAGAAGAGGAAGCAAACAGAAGGAGAAGCAGGGGTGAGGGTGTAAAGGACTGAGTTGAAAGCATGTGTGTAGGAGTTTTCACTGAAGACAAAGCCAATTTGTGGGGGAAAACCTATTCTCCGCGAGGCCTGGTAACCACATTTCTTAGCATCCGAAGTATTAGGAGAAATGCCACTTGCCTGAGATCCATTTGCTACGCCTTAAGCAGATGATATTGGATTATGATCACTCTTATGCTTCAGCCTGAGTTCTCCCTTTGGTCTCTGCTAGGAATATGTCTCATATTGAGGTGTGGATCCCCATGTAGGGCTATGAGGCCATTAGAAAACCAGATGTGCAGCTCTGAGTTCACTCTGGCCCCCAAAGGCTGTGTCTCATCAGATATGAGGGAGAGAAGTGAAAGACAGTGCTGGTGTGGCAAGAGCATTCTACTGGGAGTTACTGCATTCCTGGTTACAATGCTGGTGAGTCGTGTGGTCTTGAGGAATTCATTTAATTATTCCCTACCAGTGGTCTCAACCAGGGGCAGTTTTGCCCCTCAAGGGACATTTGGCAACTGGAAGCATTTTTGATTGTCACAACTGGGAGGTGCTTCTGGCATCTGTTGGTAAGGAGCCAGGAACACTGCTAAACATCCTACAGCGCACAGGCCCACCCACCATGACAAAGAATTATCTGACTCAGAAATGTCGATAGTACTGTGGTTGACATGCCTGTGGTGGACAAAACCCTGCTCTACCTGCCTTTTCTCATATAAAAAGGAGGGGTTAGAAGAGGAGGTTGATATGTGTGTGGCTAGACTAGGTAAGCTCTAATATTCAACTTGCATTCCTATCTAACACAGACCACTTCTATCCATGTCACATCCATAGAAGCATGAATTAGATAAAATGGGCTAAAAACATACCTCATTTTCAGCCAAAAGAAGAAAATTGTGTCCTCAAAATGCTGGGAGCTTTGCAGGTTCACAGCGACCACTGTGTTTGCCTCCACACTTGTCCCTGTGACGTAAGAGTCAAGGACTGTCTTCTTTGAGCTGAACTGCTTGTCTGCAGAACCAGGTTTATCACTTCTAGCTATTCCCACACAACCTTCCCAACACGGCGCAGATCCTAAGAAGTCCATGTCCTGGTTGTGTCCATTTGGCTTCTCATATAGTTACCATTCATTCATACAATCATTCAATATGTGTTTTGTACCCACCAGGCATAAGGCAGTGCATTAATTGTGTGGAAAATGAAAGGACGGATAAATGAAGCCCCTTGTAGTGTAGTGGGGGGAAGAGATCCATACACCACAGTGTCTGAGGCAGGAGGTCATAAAGTGCCCAAGGTTCTCAGAGGAGAAAGAGATCATGTTGTGTTATGATCACAAAATGCTTCGCCGAGGAGGTTTGGCATGAACTGGGCTTTGAAGTCTAGTTTTTTGACAGGTAGGTACAAGAGAAGGGGGACAGAAGGGAGAGAGAAAATGAGAAATGATATGCAGGAGGACTTGCATTTGTGGAAGGTGTGTATTTATGTGTCTGTGGACTGGCGAGAGTCCTGCTTCATTGGAGCAGGCAGCGAGAGCTGCACAGTCGTAGGAGATATTGCTGGGAGCCTAGATGTGGCAGGGCATTTTGTTCAGTTCTGGTCCTTGAAACAAGGACTTACATGGGATGGCATTTAAGTTTGCTTACAACCCTAAGATTATAGGGTCTCGTGATTCCGTAGTTATATTTGATAGGCACTAGAAAGCTCATCTCTTCATTCAATAAATAAATGTAATGATTTTTTTAGCAGACAGTGTGCTAGGCACGGGGAGTGCAACATTGAACAAATTCTTGGATTTGCTGCACAGCAGGCTGGGGATAGGGTCAGAGTTGGGTTATGCAGTGAACACTTGTGGTAGAACCTGGAAGAGGAAGATGGGTTGGGAGGCTCTTCCCAGCTTCTGAGAAGGAGGTATAAAAGTCTGACCTTGAGAGGTGGTGGTGCACATGGAATGAAAGGAAGCCTTTGAAAGTGGAATAGAAAAAAAAACTGACGGGACTTGGGGAAGGGTTGGTGGAGGAGATGGGCAAGAGGAAGAATCAACTTTGATTCCAAAGTTTCGTGCCTGAGTTAGGGGGAGACTGGTGCTGCAGTCAGAATTAGAGACCCGGGAAAGGGCTGATTTGGAGGGAAAGATGTTGAGTTGATTTTTAAACCAGTTGATTCACGGCGCTTTCAGGCCATTCAGGTGGAGGAGCCTTTGAGCAGTTGTGAATGTGGTACCACACTTTAAACAGAACAGGCCAAAGGAAAAGATGTGGGAATCTTCCATATATTAGCTGTGGTTGAAGCCATCTGGATGGATGAAATCACCAAGAGAGAGGGGTCTACATAGAGAAGAAGGTAGGGAACAGTCCATGAGAGATTTGTACCTTTAGGAGGAAGAAAGGGAAGAAAAGGAAGAAGAGAAGGTGAAGAAGATGAAAGGGCAGCGAGGAAGGTGGGGGCGGAGAACAGGAGATTGGAGATACTCCTGGAGGGGTCGGGAAGCAGGGAGGCGGGAAAGCTAGTTCCTGCTGAGCCCGGGATACAGCAGAATGTGTACATACCCTGATAGCCTCCAGGGAAACAGACTCTGGTTTTAAAAATCCCTTGGAACGTATTTAGCTGTAGAAGTGTTGAGCCACCTGATCATTTTATCACTTCTCAGGGCCTCAGCCAGAGGGGGAGGGGGGGCGAAAGGGGGAGGAGAAGGCTCTCCAGTGAGTCTTCCCTCCTGTGTGTGCGGAGTTGTGGTGAAGAGGTTTGCTGTGAGGGAAAAGCTGCTTGATTTGTTTTATGGTAGGCACCAGTGTGGCAACAAGGGGACTTTAGAAGGTACAGCCTTTGGCCTGAGAGGTATCCCCCCACCAGGAAGACACTGGGGACTGTCTGTGATGGATTTTGTCTGAGCCATCCTGTTCCCCACAGCCTGGATGGCTGTGTGGACATAGCTCACGCAAATCCTTCAGCTTTCCCCCAGGAATAGGGACTTTTCATGTTTTTATTTTTGGTTGTGGAGGAGGCTATGTGCCCGCTGCCTGACCCTCGCTGACTCTAGAGTGACCCTGAGCTCTTCCACTGTGGGCCCTTGAGACCATTCTTACCCAGCCTCACCGTTCAGGCCACACTTGCTCCTTCCGTGTGGCTCTTGCAGTGAGGGGAGGTGTGGGATGTGACCTCTGGCATCAGGCAGGTCCAGCTCCCAGTCTAGCTCTGCCACATACTCGCTGTGTGATCTTAGTTTAGGGACATCGTTTCTCTGATCTCATCTGAAAAATGGTTGAAGCCTCTGAGGATTCTTATGCAGATCAAATGAGGTAACACATACATGGTGCTTATTAGTTAGACCTTCCACAAATGGTAGGTATTGTTAGGGCTTTGAAACTTTTTCTTTCATTTTTCTGCTTCACTCTCTTTTCATTGAATTATTTTCAGAATTTCTTTCCCTCTCTTCCAATGTTTTCCACTTAAAAAAAAAAAGCAATTAATTTGAAGAAAATTATAACCTAACACCCCTTAGCCAGCTCCTGTCTGGTTCTCTAGGCAAATGAAGGGCCTTGAATGCTTTGATTGTTCTGGTATAATTCCCTTTTGGAAGTAGGGAGCTGTCTTTTGGCATCACCTATAACGCCTGGTATCTGTCCTTGCAAATATCACAATAATACCACCTACCGTGTGTGACACTCTAAGTTTACAAAGCATTTTCACACACATCGTCTCAACAAGCTCAGCATCATTTGGGGAGCTGGGTCTTTCACTCCAGAGAGCTGGTGACTGTCTTCATTTTTTAGGTGTGTGTGTGTGTGTGTGAGTGTGCGTGCGTGAGCATGAAGGATAGCTTCCTTTCTTTTAACACAAAAAGCTAAAGTTTCAAAGTAGATGGGGTGTGGGTTAAACACTGTTCTAAATGGCAGGCCTGCTGTTCGTGGGGAAGGAAAGTGGCCTGAAAGTTTAAAAATAACCTGAACATTATAGACTCCTGTGAATTCTATAGCCTGGAGCACCGTGAGTCTGTGGGTGTCTTACCTGCTGGAGGGTAGGCAGGGAAACAGCAAGTTGAAAGGCAGGAGGATTTAAGTGTGCTGAATCCTTTAGTGGCACGTGTTGGCAGCAGAAGTATTCATAGAAAAAAAAATTCAAGCCAAACTGAGTGATCAAGATCGATATTCCTGAATGGTCGGAACGGCACTAGCCTTGGATTTCCTGAACGCAGAGCACTGGCTAATATTTGGGTCTGCAGTGCCATGGACCCTCCTTCTCTGCTGCTGGGCATCATCTCCTCTTCTCCCTTCTCTCCCTCAGTGACCCCTCCAGAGTTGGGCTGAAAACTTTTCCAGATAGCTACCTAGAGTGACCCACCAGGGAGCTCAGGGGCTGGGGCATTTGGGGTAGATTTGGCCATTCACTGGATAACAAGTAAATGAGATAGAAAACCATGTTGGTTGTGAGTAAACTGTGCACACTAATATACACTGGATTTTGCGAAGTTTTCGAGAGTTTGAACAGTTTTTGAAGGAGGACTCAGTTCTTGCTTGGCTTGTGCCTGGGGACGTAGCAATGCAGAACTGAGGCAGGTCAGGCTAATAGGAGCAGCGTGGATTGGAATACAATGCACTTGACGGTCTGTTTTCACAGTTGGTCTGTCAATAGTCTCCTGAGATTCAGATGGCGGCGCTACTGCTGTCATTTCCGCAGGTGGGGCAGTAAACCCAACCAGGACTGAGGGGTAAGTCTGTCTTGCCTCACACACACATAACTCGCTTATTCTGGGGTCTCTCAGAACCTGCTGTAGTGTCTGGACATTTTCTTGCCTCTTGGAATTGTAGGATCATCGTGAAAGTAAGTGACCGCCCCAAATCTCTATTAATGATACCAGTGAGAGGCCGTACAGTGTGGTGCTGAAGATAATGGATTTTGGAGTCAAACAGACTTAGGGTTGATCGTCTGTGATGTCATTCACCACCTGTCTGACCTTAAGTGAAATTATTTAGTCTCTTTCAGTTTTGCTTTTCTTATGTGTAAAATGCAGATTATAATAATACCTACCACATAGAATTATTCTGAGAAATAAGGAAAGTAAAGGGCTTAGGACAGTGCCTTGCACATAATATGTATTTAATAGCTATTGCAATTAGTATTATCACTAATTAGTACTTTTCTTTTTTTTTTTTTTTTTTGCGGTACGCGGGCCTCTCACTGTTGTGGCCTCTCCCGTTGCGGAGCACAGGCTCCGGACGCGCAGGCTCAGCAGCCATGGCTCACGGGCCCAGCCGCTCCGCGGCATGTGGGATCTTCCCGGACCAGGGCACAAACCCGCGTCCCCTGCATCGGCAGACGGACCCCCAACCACTGCGCCACCAGGGAAGCCCAGTACTTTTCTTTGTAATGATTCTTTGCTTGCTTGACGCATGTCCCTTTTTCTCTTTGTTTTTTATAGTCCTGGAATTTTTAATATGAAATTATGACATTGGAGAGTAGAGATTATTTTAACAAGGGGAAAATAGCATCATAGGAAGCTTTGAGTGATTATATTAATATGTGACCACTTTACATCTGGCAGAATTTCTTTGAAGAATGTGATTGAGTGATGGGGTGATTATGTGAAACACAAAACAAAACAAAAACAAGTTTTTAATGGAAAGGGCTGTATAGTGAGTGTGTCTATGTGTGTGTGTCCAAGGGACTGGCTTGTTAAGGGTATTAGGAGTATTTCACAAATTCTCTCTTTTGATTGAGAATTACATTTCCACCTTTCCCATTTTAAGTGACACATTAGGAATATTTAGAAATCTTCAGAAGAGCTTATAATTCTTCACCTTTGAATGTACTGTATTATTAAGCCTGTCTGAAAGCTCTCAACAGCATAGGAAGATTCCTTGTATTTGTTTGGACACGTGACTGGCAGAACTTGAGATCAGATCAGAAGCTAGTGCGTGTGTCTGCATACAGTCAAAAGTGTGTGTGTCTCTTTCACATGTAATTCTTCATAAGGGAAAGAGGTGTATGATGGTGACATTTGCCTTTTTTGTAGAGAGAAGAGATAGAACCAATTAATTCTGTAGTCAATTTTTTTTTTGAAGCAGAATTTTATTCTGCTATGTTTTATTTTCTGAGGAAAGGGATCTGAAAATATTCTCTATGTAGGGATCTGAATGTCTCTTTTTAATAACGGATTCCCCAAACCTTAATTCAACTACATTTTTAAAGAGCAGGAGATATTCCTCATAGGGGAATGAACCCCATAATTTATGATGGATAAAATGAGGGTGAGGCTGTTATTGTGCTGGAAAAGGTCCCCCTGAGTTAGAGTCACCTGATCTCCTATGCGAGAGGTAAGCATCCCTTCTTATTAAGGGGAGGATGAACACTCAACTCAGAAAGATCAGCTGGAAACATCAGACAACAGAACAGAGACTCAAAGTCAGTGGCAGAATGTGTTAGGAGAAGGGCAGCCCCTCAGACAGGGACCCGCTACCTGGTTGATGCCAAAGCTCTTTTTCACCAAAAAGAGTTGCAGGAGACCCAATCATTCATTCGTTGACTGTGTATTTAGTAAAGGCCTGCTATGAGGATAAAATCATGCAGGCACTCTAGGTAATAATGAAGGGGAATATATGTCTTTCGTACTTGAGAAGCTTATACCACAGGGGAGGAGACATGGCATACCTAACTGCAAACTTAAATAGGAGTGTACTGTTGAAGTTGTATCCATGGCAACAATGACAGTGAGTAAACAAGGTACTGCGGATGAGCGATACAAAAGCTCTGTGAGTTTATAGGAGGTAGAGATCACAGATTGACTTGGAGAGGTTATGGAAGTCTTCATGGCGGAGGCAGAATTGAACTGAACCACACACCTTGAGGGATACCTTGGAGTTGGGGAAGCAGAAAAGAGGAAGCATGTGGTTGGGTCAGTCCGAAGCAGGTGCTGTGAGTAAGAGTTTTGAGGTAGGCATGGGCACAACGTGTTATAACTATGTTAATGCTCTGGTACACGGGGAGATGGCGTTGGAAAGGTAGGGTGGATTCAGATTGTCTTGAGTTGTCAGGCTACGGAGTTCGGCCGTGTTTTAGGCAGCGAGGAGCCACTGAAGTCAAGTGAATGACAGGGAGAATGATGTCCCCTGGGTAGAAAGTGGCATTTTTGGAGGGAGATCTTGCTTTGAAGGAATTATAATGAATTCACTTTCAAATACATTGAGTTTGAGATGATGGTGGGTAGCCCAGTCGGTACAGAGTTACCCATTACTTAATTGTGCATTTGGCTATGGAAATGAGGTGAAAGGTACAGGATAGAGGCTAGATGTGGAAGTAGAGGATAGTTGAAACTGTGGGTAAGGACATGACCCCAAAGGGAGAGAAGTCAGAGAGAGAAGGTCAAGGGGTTGAGGACAGACCCATGGGGGCTCCCGCGATAAAGGGACAGGAATAAGAGGAGTACGAGAAGGACCGGGCAGTGAGGTGGGTCCTTCTCTTACTCTTATTCTGGGGGGGGGGTGGAGACTGGGATGCTAAGGGACGGACCTCTGAGAAGAAGGGGAGGTCAGTGGTGCCAAAGCCTGCAGGATGGTCCAGGAGAAGGAGGGGAAAACAAGGACCATACAAGGTCAGTGGGGTCTTCGTGCAATTTCCAGTATGGTCTGCCCGGATGCACGTTTCAAAGCTGGCCTCAAGTCCATATCATATGGGAATGCCTTATTCACTCTGATTATTTTATACCAGGTGGGTGTAACCAGCTGTTCAGCGGAGGAGAGAGTGGGAGAGAAAGGGTGTGGTGATGGACAGGTGGTGGCTTAATCTGTGATGATTCCAACCCGGAGTCCTGTGAGAGACAAGCCTGGTGGGCGGGGTGGGTGCGAGTTCTCTTCATTGGACTGGCAGGGCTCCTCTAGGCTCTGTTTGGGCTCTGAGCTGCTGCTTTCCCTGCTGGTGGGACATCTTCTTCAAGAGTGAAACGTGGGGGGCTTCCCTGGTGGCGCAGTGGTTGAGAGTCTGCCTGCCAATGCAGGGGACACGGGTTCGTGCCCCGGTCCGGGAGGATCCCATGTGCCGCGGAGCAGCTGGGCCCATGAGCCATGGCCGCTGAGCCTGCGCGTCCGGAGCCTGTGCTCCGCAACGGGAGAGGCCACAACAGTGAGAGGCCCGCGTACCACAAAAAAAAAAAAAAAAAAAGAGTGAAACGTGGGGAGTGAGTGGGTCAAGAGCGGCCAGTCAGTGCAGGATGCAGCCCAGCGCCCTCTCATCCTCAGCACGATGCCACGCCTGACACGTGGAAGGCTCTCATTTTCTGTCTGTTGAATGAATGCATCAGCCCGAGCCCACCCAGGCTGAGCAAGCTTTGCAATGTGTGGACTGTATTTTGGTTTCCAAGTCAAGAGGCCAAGGGGGCAGATGAATGGGCGTGTTTGTGTCAGTTGTTCTCACCCTTAGATGGCGAGGCACCCTCGGCTCAGCCCTGTCGGTCAGAGCTGGAGCTCTGCGGAGTGGTCCTGCCGTCCTCTGCCTCGGCCGGACAGCAGGGCTGGACACAGGGTGGGAGCTGAGGTGCACAGTGATGGGGCAGGCATCCTTGGCTGTCTGGAGCTAGACGCTGCACCTCCAAAGTGACTTTCCCAATAGGGGTTAATGTCTTTTAAGTTTGACTTTTGTCCAGGCCGAAAAGTAACCTCATCTTATGGAAAACAAAGGATTGAAGTGGTAATACTAGACTCGTTTATGATCCTAGATACACTGAAAGAAATTAAAGATGCTGACTGGTTAATGAATTCCCTACCTTTCATCCCCTGCACGCCCAGGCTCTTGTGTCCCCCAGCGCTTCTCCAGGTCTCCAGTGCTGTCTTTCAGGGAGTGCCACTGATTCTTCTGTTTTCCCAGCTGCCTCCAGCCCCGGCCCAAGGGGACGCCTCCCTCGGCTCTTCCTCCATCCCAGACCCTGTGCTCTCTTAGGGTGCCCGCCACATTCTGCCTCCTCTTAGGGTTCTTCATAAGGATGTTTTCCCCTTCTCTTTTAAACCGTAAGCTTTTAGGGGCCGTGACTGTGTCTAATTTATCCTTGACACTAAGAATCTCTGGGAACAATGCCAGGCACATTAAAAGGGGTTAGTGCTTATTTGTTCAGTGGGTTTATGAATTAATGAAGAAGTAAACAAGCACGACTCTCCCAGGTATCAAGACCTTTGGGGGTCTTAAGACTCTGGTCTCTAATATTTTTCTCTTTTCCCTCGTCTTTCTAAGTCTCAGGCACTTACACTTCTCTCCACCTCCATCTATCCTGCACACACCACAGCCACCCGTGGGACGCACTTCTGAAGTCTGCTTTCAGAAGCAGAAAGCTGTCAGATGTGCGGTGTTTGCTGTGTGTACCGTGGTCACAGCTAAAATGTAGTTAACAAACACTTAGGCGGCACTGATTGTGTGCCAAGTACTGATCTAAGAGCTTGATATGTATTAACTAACTTAATCTTCCTAACAGCCCTGTGGGACAGGTGATGGGCATTCTTAGAAATTTAACCCTCTGGGAGACTCTCTGGCTCAAGGTCATGGCTTACTTCTCCAAGGTCTAAGATCATGCCTGTGACTAGACTCTTAAGCAAGGAAAACATTATCCTGACATGCAGTTATGTTAAGTGTAGTCACACATTGTAAGGAATCCTGACCTCATTACCAGGAGATGCAGCTCTGCTGTTTCCTGTCTCTGTGCACTTGGACATGTCCCTGAACCTCTGGGCCCCAGGTAATAGAATGTGTCTCAACAGTCCTGCAGCGAAGATGCAGTGAGATAACGTTACCACGGTTGGCACCCGGGAAATATTGAGTTGTCGTAAATGAATGGTTTAAAAAATATTTTTTAGCAAACTTTGCACATCTATAGTTAGCTGATAGAGGGTTGGAGCTGTGCGGTTTCTCAGGCATAGGTTTGAGAAATGCCAGTTCTAGGGACAGACATTACATAAGGATGTGGAGCTATGTTTTCACCCAAGTCAGGGCTGTAAGGTATTGTGGAAGCTGCCAGACTCCCAAGATGTCTGCATCACCATAATGCTCCTCTGCTGTGCTATGAATTTGCACATGGTCTCCTGCCAACTTTTCTTCTTAAAACCCAATTCCCAATCCTTTCTGCATTATGTTCCTTAGAGCAATGCTTTGCATAAGAGTCTATTTCTTGGAAAGGCTCAACAGGGCAAAAATAGAACAAAAGGGGCCCTGATCACTTAAGCATAAGCTATCTGAGTGGAACTGGCCGGGTAGGGGGAGATGAGGGAGTGGGGCTGGTGGGAGGGCACACACCTTTAGATGAGGCGAAGGTGTGCAGACTCCCCAGTGGTGGGCTGAAATCTCCTGTGAAGATGGCCCAAGACCTGACAGATCTGGGAAGAGCTTATGAATGAGGGAAATAGGCTAAGTGCTTCTCCATCTTTGCCACTCACATCTCTCCATCTTGGTACAAACTCCCACGGCCTGCCTGGTCTGGGGGGAGCATGGCAACCTTGTTTCCTTCCTTTTCCAGAGGATGCTGGAGGGACCCCCTACCAGTCAGCTTCTCTCTTGCTTGCACTTTGAATGGTGCCCTGGAATAGAGGAGTTGCGGGGTTAATGCTTTGAAATTGAACTGTCTGCATGGGATTCATACTTCAGGAAAGTTTTTCACTTGCTTCCTTGGATTCTTTTGGGTTTCTAGTCTGCAGGTCACTTCTTACAGGAAAACATGTAGACCTTTTGGCTGCACCATCTTAACTCGTGTGTGTGTGTGTGTGTGTGTGTGTACGTGTACCTTGTACCCACGTGCCCAGTGTGTGGGGCTGCACGTTTCAAGTACTGTGAGATGGCTGATTTCATTGTTGGTGAAATTTGGGGCTTGGGCCTCAACAAAGTACCACAGGAGTAGAGGGCTAGTGACAAGAGCTCACGTCTAGGAATGTCTAGGCTCTGAGGTGTGGTGCCCGAGGTGCTAGGCTGCCAAGTACCTGAGCTCACAGGGATATGCTCACAAATGACCAGTAGATGGTGCTCTAACAACATGAAAATATGGCTGCTCTCCCTCCTGGGCTGGAAAGGGATTTTAGGAAACCGGTTTCCAATCAGAGTTATGACCAATTGCTGATTTTTTACATTTCCATTTATGGGTCTTTAAGAGGACACTGGAACTAGGGACATGGGAAGGCGAAGGCCCACCAAGTTCCCCTTACAAAGAGCATTACGGCAGTGACCTAATCTGAAGTTTTTTCTAAGGATCCTCCTGGATCTTGAGGGCCGTAGATGTGTTCCCAGTTAAGCATCTTCCCAGCGTGGTCCCAGGAACATTTGGCCACTGATCAGATTCAATTTGAGGATGGTAAGCCCAGCATTCCCATAGGCTTAGCGTGATTGCATAGTTTCTTCTCTCTCTTTTTTTTTTTTTTTTTGCTGTACACGGGCCTCTCACTGTTGTGGCCTCTCCCGTTGCGGAGCACAGGCTCCGGACGCGCAGGCTCAGCAGCCATGGCTCACGGGCCCAGCCACTCCGCGGCATGTGGGATCTTCCCAGACCGGGGCATGAACCTGTGTCCCCTGCATCGGCCGGCGGACTCTCAACCACTGCGCTACCAGGGAAGCCCCCATAGTTTCTTCTCTTGATGTTGAACAATTTGGGATCACACTATTACTGCCCCTGAGAAATTAGTCTGGGTATTGGAAAAAGCCATCAAGTGAAAGATCTGTTAGAAGTCTAAAATCTGCCTCTTATCAGATGTGGACAAACTACTTAACATTTCTGAAACTCTAATTCGTTCACCAAATCAGGGTTGTAATACATGTGTTGCCAGGCTGACCTCAGAGGTTTGGAGTTAGATTTACATAAAGTGAAAACTATTGAAGACACATAAGATATCGTTCAGCCATTAACATTGTAGACCTCTGGGGACTGGGAGAATGGGGGCATCGGAAGGCATGGAAGGAGTTCACAGATCTCAAAGGGCTCAAGAGCTGTGACAGCCAGGTGGGGGTGAATATGAGAGTGTGCCTTCTTCCCAGCATTACTGTCCTTAGGCCAAGTCCATTCCCAAAGCCATCTGTGCCGTCACGTTTGCCTTTGTCCTCTTGGGCTCCACCCTCTAGGAATTCCCAGTTTTTAACTCCCCTACAGAGGTGCTCATGCTCCCCAGCACACTTTACATCATCCCCAACACATGCATTTGTGATCCCTGCCTCCTGAGAAGGTAGGAAGGTTAAGCCTCAACTGCAGTGGGTCCTCACATTTCTGTGAATAACATCCTGTCTTGGGAATTCTAGGTCCGTAGAATTATAGCAGCAACAGAGAACACAGGACATTGTAGAGAGAGCAAAAGGAATTAGTACTGGATCTCTGCTTAGTAGGTGACATTGAAGACACAAGCCAAGGGTTCCTGATCTTCCGCGAACTTCTTCCAGGAGGCAATAGGTTGGTGAGCCCCGCTTCCTCTGAGAATTAACAGGCATGCCACCCTCTAGCCTGCAAAGGCCAGGACACGAAGCAGAGGGATGAAGCTGCAGCATGAGAATGAGGTCCATCAGGCATTCTAGCCAGTAAAGTTATACAGTCTAATTTAATCCCAGAAGCATATACTTTATTTTTATCATCATCTATTTTGTTCATGATGGTGCTCTCAGTTCCTAAAACAGTGCCTAGGCCTCAGAAATATTTGTCAAATGACTTGAATGAATTTTGTGCTATGGGTTATGGTCCTACCTTTGGAAGCATGGATTTGATCATTTCCGAAAGTCTTTTCTAATCCTGTATAGTTTACAGGGCTACTGAGACAGCCACTTGTGACTGGTTCTAAATGACTGCCAGCTGACTCTGGGTTCACAGTATCGCCTTCCCTTTCACTCTGACTAGGTGTTCAGGCAGAAAAGGACCCTCCAATTGAGGTAGGTCGAAGGACTGAGTAAGGCAGTAATGGGAAAGCAAAATACTCTGACTCACCTTGAATAGTAATTTGGCTTAAAATGGGCCTTCCTGAATCAAAAGGTCAACACGCCATGCCCAAGGGCAGCAGTGCCTGCTGGGGGAGGACGTGTTGAGACCATAGCTTTCGTTTTCCAGCACCAGAGACTTTCCCTTCACACAGATACACACTCACATACATTCTCACACAGCAGACCCGTGTCAGTGCTCACATGGCCTTGTCCAGCACACACACACATCCACCGAGGAACACACGTGCCTCTCACTCAGATGTCACCTCTCTTCTCACCAGTTAATCTCACACACCGACACTGCTTTCCACACCCACGAATCCATGCTCACCCATGATTTCCAGCCTCCGGGCTATGGTCAGTTCTTTGTTTCCTTCCTCTGCCCCCCCCCCCCCCCCGCTTCTTCCATGGCTCAGGTGGGGAGGATTTGGATAGGGCTGTGCGTTCAGGCCAAAGCAGGGGGTCAGCTGGTACCTATCTTCAGTTCAAACCACTGACTCACCTGTGCGCAAGGGCTTGGTTGCTAAACCCAGGGACTCGTTCTCTGGGGCGTGAAGTCCACCATTCCCGCTTCTGCAGCTCAGACGCTAATTCTATTTTTTCTTCGTTATTGGGGTGGGTTTGAGGAGGTCAGTGGAGAGGACTTGGGGGTAAAAGATAGGGGTGGGAGGATCCCCCTGATTGAGAAGGTAGTTTTAGCCTAGAACTCACTACCTCGGAACTCAGTATCCCAGAGATACAGGGCTCTATTAGAGCCAAACCCAAGAGGTCGTCCCAGATCGCTTTTGGAGAGGGGCGGGGTGCAGAAGCTCCCGCCAGAGCTGGCTCCAACACCAGAGTGCGGAGCCCCCAGAGGTCCTAGCGTCCCTCGTGGGACCTCCAGGCTGCTAAGTGGGGACATGGGCAGAAGAGGGTGCTGCCTTCTCTGCGGAAACCCTAGGGCAGCGATCTCGGAGCCTGGGAGGTGCGGAGGCGCGGCGACCCGGCCCCGGCGCAGGGCGCGTAGAGCGCAAAGGCTTCGACTCCCGGCTAGGGCGGCGGCGCGCCGGTCACTGCGCGGAGCACAGCCCCGGCGGGCGCCTCTCGGCGGGGACTGGAGGCGCGAGAGCGTGCGCGCGTGCGTGTGCGCCCCCGCCAGGCCTCGGCTCTCAGGCGGAGACTCCGCAGCGCCGCCAGCTGCGCCAGCCTATTTCCTCTCTGCAGTACTTGGGGAAAGGCGATTCTTGCCTGGGTCTTTGCAGAGGGGGCCCGCTACCCTCTGGCTACATCGATCAGTAGCCTAAGCCAGCCTCGGGTCCCAGGAACCTCCTGCAACTGTTGGCCGGGTCCTTCCGGCTCCATCCCCGCCCCGCCCTAGCTCGCCAGCCCCGCCCCCGCTTCTCCTGGCTCTTCAGTGCGCGCCTGGCTGCGCCTCTGCGCTCCGCTCGCTCTCCCCCTCCTGGCCTCGCGTTTCTTCTCCTCTGCTCCTCGGAGTGGGGCTGCCAGGGTGGAAGAGGAAGACTGAGTCGGTAGTGAGCAAGTTCGGTCCTTGGACAACTCCCGTGCCAGGCTACCGCTGGGCTCGGCTGCAACCTGTTCCTCCCTCGCCCAAGTGCTCGCTCGCCCGCCCGCCCGCTCGCTCCCGCTCTCCCGCCCTCTCCCCGGCGCAGCCGCGGATCGCTGTTGCATGCTGATCCGGGGAGGCGGCGGCGGCGGCGGCGGCGGCGGCGGCGACGAGCGCTCCGGGCGGATGCTGGCACTCGGGCTTCGCGGCTCTCTGAATGCTGCTCAACTTCTCTCCCAAGCGCAGGAGCTTTGAAGTCATTTGTCCCTCTCCGGTTGGATCGACTTCTTATTTTGATATTTTGGGCGTTGCGGTTTACGCAGCAACCTCAATACCGCTCTCCCCCGCTCTCTGCCTTTCTCTCTCTCAACCTTTGGATTCGTCTGTGCTGGCAGATTTAAAGACCCAAGTCTTGGCTGTGGGATTTCTCAGATGGACTTGCGGGGGCTGGCGTTATAAAGCATGTCACCATAACCTCGTCCTTGTCTTTTTTTTTTTTTTTTGAAAAGTTCTTTTGTTTTCATTTTCCCCCTCCCCCCACCAATAAATTACCAAACTGTTACCTAGCGGGCCGGTGCCTGCCTCTCTCCCAGAACTAGGTGGTGCGTCTGCCAGAAGAGGAGCTATGTTTGAAGAGCAGCCTACTCCACCCGTCTCCTCTCCAGTCCCTGAACGCCACCACACACTGGCATTTTGAAAAAAAAAAATTGCCTCCAGAAACTGAGCACACCCAAGCTCTTCCCCCCTTTTTTTCCTCCTTGAGGAATGGAGCTTCGCAGAGGTTGTATTTAGATTCAACAGTTCAGAGCGGCGGGGTTGCTGCTGCCGCCTTTCCGAAGAGCTCGCGAGGCTCCCCGGAGGCGGTGGTCCCCGTGTCCGTCTGGATGCGGCTCTGAGACTCCGTGTGTCTTTCTGCTTGTTGCTGTGTGCGGGTGTTCGGCCACGATCACCTTTGTGTGTATTCTGTCTGTTTAAACTTCAGGATGGCTCGCTTCGGGGAGGCGGTGGTCGGCAGGCCGGGGTCGGGAGATGGAGATTCGGACCAGAGCAGGAACCGGCAAGGAACCCCCGTGCCGGCCTCCGGGCCGGCGGCCGCCTACAAGCAGTCGAAAGCGCAGAGGGCGCGGACTATGGCTTTGTACAACCCTATTCCCGTCCGGCAGAACTGTTTCACCGTCAACAGATCCCTGTTCATCTTCGGAGAAGATAACATTGTCAGGAAATACGCCAAGAAGCTCATCGATTGGCCATATCCTTTCTTGCCCACCATCACTCCCCTCTCCCCCTTTGCATTTCTTCGGGTAAGGGGGGAAACCTAGCATGGAATTTGCACCCCCATTCCTTTCCTGGTGCCGATTTGCCTCTTTTGCTGAAGTGCACTCTGTACTTTGGTGCACCTAAGAGGCAAGCTTGGTGCTGTAGAAACCGATGTGGGCACTAGTGTTTTGCAAGGTAAGACTTTTGGTTTTTGATATTTCCTGCGTGGAAGTCTCCAGCATCCCTGGGTGCGTGGTGTTGTGGTGTCTGCCCCTTTCGTGGCTGGGCTTTATTCGATTCTCAGCCCCCTAGTCCCTTCACAAGCTGCATAGAACGGGTTGCCCCTAATCTCTGGGTTTTCTTTCATACTCAGCCCCCCCTTTCCCTCCCTTTAAGCCATCCCCTTTGCCCCCATCCCCACCAGCCGGGAAGACACGTACACTATCCGCTTGTAGGAAAGTCAAGACTCCATGAGGGCATTTATCAGTTCAGAAGCTTCAAGAGCTCTGAGCCAAAACCCTGTAGACAAGTTGACAAATGGATAAATAACGCAGGCGTTTGGCTTGGGACCCAGCTAACTCTGCTGGGGACCGAGTTTAAGTTCCACTGGAAATGGAGCGAATGAGCATGTCAGGGGAGGCAATCTCTAATGACACGGCCCAAACAACGCAGAGTTCGGGCTCTCTTCTCAGCCATGAAAGAGCAGCTCATCAGGGCCCATCCCTTCCTTAGTCCTGGGTTGGGTACTCCTGCCTCTTACTGCTTCACCAGCTGAGTGATTCGATAGTGCCCAGGATCCAGGCAGATCTGCTGGGCCTGAATTCATCAGCGGGGTGCTGCATCAGCTGAGCCCAGAGGTGTGCAAGCAGTCTGTCTGTCCCTAGTTCCAGAGGAACTGCTTTCCACAAAGAGCTGGTGGGGGGAATCTCTGATGGTAACGGTGTCAGGGTGAATGGGCATAGAGGGAGGTTCTTTGCAGGTTTAATGAAGCGCACCAAATGTGGGCTGCTGATTAGGCATCTCACTGCCTCGTTCTTCACTAAGAATATGGGCGTCTGGCAAGGTCTCTACGAATTGGGGGCTGCTGGATGGTGAGGGGGATGAGTAGGGAGCAGGCCCGTGGGATGGTGTTATATATGGGGGTAGGCTTGGAGACATGGGACTTTGATGCCTGTGGAGAGAGATTTCTTGGGAGGGATGCACCTGCAAAAGAGGCCACTCCTCTTCTTCCCGATCCTCCCTCCTCCCCACCCCCACCCTCCAGGTGTGCAGCAGGGAGACAGCTGGAGCCACGCTGGGTCTCTAGTAGCAGCGAGGCTCGTGGCTCACTCCCCTCGGGGCCTGGGCATCTCCCTGCTACCCCCACCCTAGTCTTTGGCCTTCCCCTCTTTCCTCCCTAGTTCCCTGCCTCAGCAGCATGGCGATTGGCTGGCTCGTGGTGCTTCTAGGCAGTACCCCTCATTAGAAACGGAGGAGCATCTCTAGGCAGATATTCTTCCTGCTGCTGCTCGAATCCTCCCACAGCCCCCGCTGGCTGGGCTGCTTCTCTCCTTCTCCCTGCACTCCCCTCCCTCTCCTACCCGCACAGAGTGACCCTGGGGCCAAACAGTACCAGAGTGAAACCTGCCTAGGGTGTGGGGGACTGGGGAGGGGGAAGGGTCCGGTCCCTGCAGTCCCGCCCGCCGGTGCGCTGCACAAAGCGACAACTCTCATTGTGTTTTTCGTGCTGCGGCTGCGAACACTGCTCTAGTCAGGTCCCTACAGATTTCTTCAGCGGCACCCCCTTCCCCGCCCGCCCATCTTCTACAGTTTTCTAAAATTTCCCACCCACCAGGTGCTGCCTCTCTTAGGGGCCTGTTTACCTAGACAGGCGCCCTCCCGTTTCCCGGCGGTAGACAAAGCCGCCCAGCCACCGCGCGGGTGGCAGAGTGTGCCCGCAGGCAGCGTTGGTACCTCGGACAGCGCCACCGAAACTGCCCCGCGGCTTGGGCGCCACCGTCCCCGGGCTTCAGCACCTCGGGCACTTCCGGCCGGGCCCAGGCTCCCGGGCGGGGAAATTAAGTACGTTTCCTACCCCACGCGTTCGCCGCTGTTCACGTTTTCTCTTCCGCTGCAAAAACGCCGCCTTTCTAGCAGGTGTTGCGAGCGGCGCAAGGTGCGACTGTGGGTTTCACCGCGCTCTTTCCTTGTCTTCGGCCAGAATGCACCAGAGAGACTCAAAGGAGAGACTAGGGAGTTGATTTCGGCATCCTCCTCAGTGCCTTGGCCTTGAGCCCCGTCCCAGTGGTCTCTTCCATCCCCATAGTTGGAAGTTTCGCAGTGCTTCTACAGCATGTAGGCTGTTAGTGTTTGGAGAGCATCTGCTAAGGTGTGTAGTGGAGCCCTGTTCGCAGATTTAAAATACACCATGTTTGCTCTTTATTCCTGGCTGTACAATGTAATTGACTAATATATATTCCCTGTGGTGGTGACCATGTGGACACATCGCGCTTCTGTGGGTTCTGCGTTTGCTCTAATACCGCATATAAGTTCCTAGTCTCACCCCTCTTCCTTTCTAATTCCTTTCTGGAATTATATTCCTTTTTCTTACTGGGAGTCAGTGTGAGCACTGGTTACCAGTAAAGCTTGGGAGCTAAGCTGTCTGGGTCCAAATCTCAGTTCCTTCACCAGCTCTGTGACCTTGAAAAGTTACTTCATTTCTCTGTGACTCAGTGTCCTTATCTGTAAAATAAGGATGGTAATAATGAGTTACTGGGAGAATTAAATGAATTAATATATGTCAGCTTCCTAGAACACCGCCTAATTTCCTGTAAACACTAGCTATTGTTATTAATAGAGTCCTTCAGAAATTGCAGCATACCAGAAGGGAGGGATCTTAGTTCTAGGTGAACGAAGTCTTCTAGGCTTTTGTCTCCCACAGACAGCAAAGACCAGCATCACCTGGAGGCTTGTTAAAAATTCAGAATCCCAGGTACAGAGAAGAAACCAGTGGTTTCCACAAGGGAGAGGGGCAGGGGGAGGGGCAAAATAGGTGAAGGGGCTTAAGAGGTACAAACCAGCAGTTATAGTATAAATAATTCACAGGGATGTAATGTTCAGCACCGGGACTATAGTCTATGTTTTATAATAACTTTGTATGGCATGTAATCTATAAAAATATCGAATCACTATGTTGTGCACCTGAAACTAATATAATATTGTAAATCAATTATACTTCAATTAAAAAAAAAATTCAGAATCCTGAGCCACACTTCAGATTTACTAAATCAGAATCTGCATTTTAATAAGATCCTCAGGTGATTAGTATGCCCGTTCACGTCTGGCAAGCACTTCTGTGCTCTACGTAAGGGCCAGATTTTCACAGAAAGGAAGGTTCAGGACACATGTCAGGACCTGTTTTGAGCTGTCATGTTCATATGCAACATGCTTGAGGATTTTGATTATTCATGTAGTACACTTTTTGAGATGTCTACGTCTTTTATTGGCTGCAAAAAGTCACTGTAGAACTAGGGGGATAATATGTACTTCTGTGTGCTGTGTTAGGGGTCTCTGAACACCACATAATACTGGTCTTTAATCAGATTAGGCTGAAAAGATCCGTTAAATAGAAGGAATGATTTAATTTATACTTGCCACTCTCTGACTTGGCTGGGGGTGGTGATACCTCATCCAGTTATTAACAGGGAAGGTCTCGTTCTTATGGGAAGAAATGCATAGGATAACCTAGATTTGGCAAGAAAAATGGTGGCAAGTCAACAGCCCACTCTGAATGTGTTTCATTTTTCTTGGAAGCTACATCTGCACAGGGAGATAATTTTATTTTCTTATGGCACTCTCTTCTGCAGTGGATGCCATAACCTTTTTGAAAATGCTAATCTGATTTAAAATGTGGTATTACATTTTATATGATTCCTCTTTTTCTTTTTCCCTCATCTAATAGATCTAACGAAAGGGTTCTCTTTTTCTCAGGGAATTGGCTGCTGTGCATGTCACCCCGCGTTCACTGTGTCATAAGCTTACTGGCTCTAACCCTTCTGTGCCCAGGCCCAGTTGCCCTGTGGATCTACAGGGTCTCCCTCATGGTTTGTGAGATGTTCCCCACACGTTTGCACTTTTCCAGGTTAGAGGATGAAGGGAAGAAATGGCATGTCTGACTTTGTGCTATTGATGGGCAGTGGGAGATTTCTCCCCCACTGATGGTGTGGGTTATCTCAGCAGGGGAGCACATGTTTCATGTGGAAATGAACATGGTTTAAAGTAGGAAGATCAAATGTGTTTGTAGCCACTGAGCTGATGAAGCTCATTATAATGAACCTGTGGTTATTCATTCGTGATTTCTTGTTTCAGAGAATTTCTTTACAGCCCCAAAGGACTCTGGCTTTGAGTCAGAGGTTATGTGCTTTATTGTGGAGAATTCCCCATTGTCAATTATCCATTATTTTTGGAGGATTTTGCTGAAGATTACTGAAAGCTTTAGTTCCCCAATCTCCCATTATGGCATATACTTTTCTCCTGTTTTGTTGCCTGTAAGTATATTGCATCGTGAAAGATAGTAGACTGTAATCCTGGCAAGAATTTCAGGTTTGATGTAACTCTAATGGCTCATGAGTCAGAGCACCTTGATTAGGACAGAGGGTGGCAGCTAACAAGAATGAAGTCTGTGATTATATCCTGTGATCAGATAATGCAGAAAGTCTTCACATCTTCTGTGTACCTGGGCACAGAGGCAGTGAAACAGATGGCGACTGTAACTGACACTGATGCTGCGGGATAAAGGTCTTCATTTTCTGAGTCTCCCAGGACAATCTCCATGTTGCCTAGTGGCTTTGCCCTTGAAATAAGGTGTGAGAAATGTTTCCTCCAGAAACCAGGCTAGGACTTGTCGTGGGGACCAGTTGTAATTGGGATGCAGCCTGGAATGCGAGTTGGAGTGAAGGAGTTTGACAGAAATGAAATGACTTGAGGATGGAGACAAAAATATCTTGGATGTGATAGTTTTGTCTGTTGGTTTGCATGTCATTATTTCCCCCACTTCTCTCCACTTGCTTTTCCTGCGCTAGGTGCAGGGCACACTATGAATTAAAGGAGGAGGAGGAAGAAAATAACGAGAACAGGCCTTCTTTTTTTTTAACATCTTTATTGGAGTATAATTGCTTCACAATGGTGTGTTAGTTTCTGCTGTATAACAAAGTGAATCAGTTATATATATACATCTGTTCCCATATCTCTTCCCTCTTGCATCTCCCTCCCTCCCACCCTCCCTATCCCACCCCTCTAGGTGGTCACAAACCAGGCCTTCTTTTTATCTTCTTTTGAAAGATCCAGACTCTGGGATTAGTAGCTCAATCCAGAATTGCTTATCTCTTTTTAGCTGCTGCTGTACAAAATGTAGGTGTTTTTCCCCCCTCAAACTCTGCTGCATTCCCCCCCCCTTTATAGGAACATCTGGTTTCTTTCCATTTTCATATTCTTAGTTGAAATAAAATGCAGTCAAGATGTGCAAAACTCTCAGAACTCTTGCAGACTCTGGCTCTCTGTGTTCTATCATGTCATCAGTAGCCTCCCTCTTGTCATCTGCAGGGCTGCCTGGGAGGCTGCAGCTCCCCAAGGCCAGCATGTGGTCCAACCCATCAGAGGCAACTGTGCTGATCTAATTTTGTTTATCACTGACCACTAAGACGTTAAAAGGGGGAACCTATACGTGACTGTAATTAATACCCTTTTATTCACGAGAGACCAGGTCCTTTTCTTCACTTTCTCTTTCTGCCCAGTCCTCCGCCCTTTTCATCTTTCTATATTTCTCCCTCTCATTTTTAGGTTCAGCCTTTGTGAATAATTCATTATATGTGTGGGTTTTTCCTAGGCTTTTTGGAAAAGGAAGGTTATTCATCTTCTTCTTGGTTATGAGCAAGATCTCTTGCAGAGGGCCAACTTCACAAATCAACTTTTTTCTCTAAGTCCTCTATATTTTTGCAGTGGGATTGGGACACATGAGAAAGGTAGCTGGGGGAAGAATCTTTTTTTTTTTTTGCGGTACGCGGGCCTCTCACTGCCGTGGCCTCTCCCACTGCGGAGCACAGGCTCCGGATGCGTAGGCTTAGCGGCCATGGCTCACGGGCCCAGCCGCTCCACGGCATGTGGGATCCCCCTGGACCAGGGCACGAACCTGTGTGTCCCCTGCACCGGCAGGCGGACTCTCAACCACTGCGCCACCAGGGAAGCCCGGGAAGAATCTTTTTAAATCGTTTTATTCTTGCTGCTTTTGTAATGATTGCCTCCTACCCAGTCCTGTTACATTTGGGTGCCCCATCAGTTTGCAGCCATTCCCCTCCTGTATTCAGAGAACTTGGTTAACTAGAAGATATTTACGTCCCCAAGCACTTGTCACTCTGAATCCTTTCATCCTCCTAGGTCTTCATGCTGATAAATGCTGAGCCACTGAGCTAAGAAGCAGGCTTCTGTAACTGCTTCATTTCAAATTCCAGTGTGAATTCACATAGGATTGGAGTGGGGAGTGGGGAGCAGACACTTAAATTAGTGTATCACGCCCCCCATCACCATGTGACTTCTAAAGCAGTCCTTTCAAAGAGGGATAAAAATGCCAGGGACCTCTATCAACGCTTCTCTTCCCAAACATTCTAAACCTACGCAGAGAGGGCCGGTGGAGGTTCACCAGCCCTGTTGCCAGCATTGCCCTTAATTAAGGACGGAAAGTACAGCACAGAGTTTTTAGGTTCCTCCGACCGAGCGCTCTCTTATGCGTTAAGCCTACTTCAGGGTGCTGTCTATGGTGTATTTTTGGTCACTGAGCACCCCAAGAATGTTTACTGAGTTTTACATTCCCCACATCTTTGGCCAGTCTTTGGCTATAAACTCTTAACCCTATTTATGAGCCCCTATGTCCCCATCTCTGGAAAGCAAGGAGCAGCTAGAAGGTATATCCTTAAGAGGCAGAAATGGGCCAGATTAAGGAGAACAGCACTGAATGACTTTAAAAAGTGTCTGTTATCTAATCCATACCCCACCCTGTCCCTGGCAATGCAGTGGGTTATCCCTTAGGGGTTTCTTTTCTTATTTTTTTTTTTTACAGCTTTATTGGAGTATAATTGCTTTACAATGGTGTGTTAGTTTCTGCTTTATAACAAAGTGAATCAGTTATTGTATTTTGAGTTCCAAGTTTGTAGGACTGAACAGTTCCACTCTCAGCCTTTTTGAATTTTTTTTTTGTTTTGTTTTAAGGCCTGCAATGAATCCATTTGTAAAGTAGTTCATCCCAGAGGCAGGTGGGCGGGGCTTGGGGATGTAACTCCAGGCTAGGCTCCAGCTCTAGGCTCCTGTGGTCCAGCCAAGTGAGCAGCTTCAGGGAGGGCCCCTCCTGTGTGGCCATTGTGCCTGTAGGTGGCTGATTTGAATCTCTGTTGCAACTCTGCATAATTTTGAGGCTTTTTTTTTGGGTGGGGGCTGCATTTTTCCTGCATCTGTTTCGCCTCATCTCTGGAGAATTTGGAAAGCCTGTTTCAGATGTATGCACTGGCTTTCTAAAGGCTTGTGTCATTAAAGCCAGAAGGTGGCGGTGGAGTGGGGTGTCTTTTTTTTTTCCTCTTCCCCTTTAGGGGAGATGAAAAGGATGTGGCCAAACAGTGGGTAACAGGTTAGAGGGGAGAAGTGCTCTGGTCAGTGTCAGGAACTGAGGTTTGCCAGTAATCAGAGTCTGGTATCATTTCCGTAGCCAAGATACAGGGTGCTGGGAGTGGCCTCAGGGACCCAGAGGAGAGCCTCTGCACACCAGCGTGAGGAGGAAGTTCATGCTCTCAAGTCTTTCCCAGCCTTCAGCTCAGTTGGAGGTTTGAAGTGTTGCAAACTTTCTGTACCTCTTTCTCAATTTCCACACCTCTTGGTCATGGGGCTGGTCGGAGTCAAAAAGCATGAAATGGATTTTCAGCACTCACTCACTGACGTCCTGGCAATTTCCAGCTGTGTGCTATTGGGAACTGTTTTGCTACTGCTCTGTCAGGGATGTTCCTTGCCAGCAGGTGATTGCTGTCAGCATCAAGGCTAATTCCTCATTTAGCTTCTTTGTGTTGAAGTCATGCATATGGACTCTGTCTGTTTCATCTCTACCGTTAGTCTTCAAGCTTCATTGTGTCTCAGAATCTCCTGAAGGGCTTGTTAAAATACAGATTACTGGACGTCAGTCCTGGAGTTTCTGACTTCATTGGTCTGAAGTAGAGCCTGAGAATTTGCATTTGTCACAAGTTCTCAGGGGACACTGATGCTGCTGGCCCTGGAACCGTACTTTGAGAACCACTGCTATGCCTGGCAGTGCCTTTAGAGAAGACCAGTCTTACAAAGCGCCCATTCTAAATCTCTCTCTCTCTCATGTAACAGCCTGGAGCCTTGCTGTTAACAGGGGTTTTTTGGGTTCAGGTAGTGAGTCTTTGAGACTTTCTTTACCAAAATACAGATGATCTTGGGAGCAGAGACAAGGTAAGCTAGTATATGACATTATCAACTTAGAGTTAGTTCTTATTCTTTCTGGGCTTATAATTAAGAGCAGGCTGTTCTGAGAATAGGCAAAGGACATGCCCATTTAATTCCAGCACCTAGCACAATGCTGGCACTTGGTGAGCATTCAGTAAACTGTTGTTAAATGATCGAATTAATCAGTTGCTATTGATTAAAACCACAAGCATCGGTGAAGTGCCTGTTATGTGTCTAGTGTTGCACTGACTGGGACCTGTAGGACCAGGCATAGGCTTAGTAGGGGAAGAGGAGAATGCTAGGAGGTGGTGAGGGCACTGGATGGCTGGCAGGGGATTGAAAGGTCATTACATGGGAATTTGGAGGTTGGAAAGTAGCTTCACCTACTTTAGAACCTTGCTAAGGGTTGCTCTCATTTCTATAATATCCAGCACAGGCTGTGCAGAAAGTACATGGTGTCTGTTGTTATCGGGCATTTGGTTGTACAAAACTGTTTATTAATTGGCACCCAGAGATCTATGGTTTAATGACAATTGACATTTATACTGATGGCCCCTAGGTACCACAAAATGCTGTAGTGCTTTCTGAATATGATGGCCAATGAAGCATTCGTTACATTATGTCAACATGGTTTGAATGGTGTGTGTACTTTATTGTATTCAGAGCTGCTGCAAAGTATAATCCATATTGATTATATAAAGTAGCTCTTTATCACTTTTTTGTTAAATTAACCAAAATCTTCTTCTCCAGCTATACCGGATAATAGAGGAATTTCTGCATTGTTCTAGAAATGAGTCCTTTCAACTCGAGTAATACTGTAGGACCTGGAGATGGATCCTGGTACAGTTGTCATAATGTCAGGTGGTGGTTAGAACAAAGTCATTATTTTTTAAATAGCTCAGCAAGCTTTAGATTTAGTGGGCAAGTTCTCCAGCTGACAAGCTGGCACTGCATCTAACTGGGTGTGCTTGGTTCTGTGGGCTTACATTGAAAATGAACCACCAAGATTTCTAAGAGGGTCTCCAATAGGCATCTCAGCAAGAGGTTGACAGGTGACACCTTCTCCAACTTGATTGAATTACCCAACTTTTGTGCTTTGGACTGTTCCATGCTCTTTTATACTCCCATCTCATTTCTCCTTGATCAAGATCAGAGGATGTTTGGTTTGATGCTGTTCATTTCAGGGTGATGGTCTTTAGATGCTTAAGGCTATGGAACTTTAGAGTTGGGACTGACCCGAACGACTGTGTAGATGACATCTAGGTGACTGTTCTTGGAGTATGGGGACAGTTACGTCCTTCTGGTACAGTGTTTTCTTGCTTTCTATATCGGGATCACAAATCCTATTGCAATCCAAGTGATGCTGTGGACCCCTCTTTCCTGAAAAATACACATACAATTTTGCATTAAATTTCATGGAGGGGTGGTCCATGGATCACAATTTTAAAATGCTAACTATGTTAGGAAATTCCCACATTCTGGGATGTTGGGATGCTGGGCCATCAGGAATAGGGACTCCCAACCCAACAGTGTATCCTTTAGGTACAAGTATGACAGGACTTCACGTGGAAGAGCTACAGATATTTGTTTGTGTGAGTGCATCAGCCATGCTACCACGATGAAACATTAGCATTCTAACCAAAGAGCATTAAGTCAATACTGGAACTCTTTCTCCATCACCCTGATAGATGACCATCTGGCTTCTAGTGTCAGGGTGCTCTTCCATTATTAGAAAACTTAAAGTGTAGGAAGTTGAAATATTCCTCCTTATAGTTTCCACCCGTTTGTTTGTTTTTTTCCTGTTTCTGTTCTGTAAAGCAACACAGACCGAATCTACTTCTTGTTCACTTAATGGTACTATGGTACTGAGCAGTGCTGTTGGCTAGAACTTTCTGTGATGATGGATATGTTTTTATCTGTGCTGTCCAATGCTATAGCTGCTAGCCACATGTGGCTCTTGAGCACTTGATATGTGGCCATCGTGACCGAATGTTAAGTTTTAAATTTTATTTCATTTTAATTAATTCAAATTTAAATAGCCACATGTGGCTAGTAGCTACAGTACAGGGAAGCAAAAGTAGAGAGGCTAGATAGAGTCAGAAAGTCTGCGTTCCTGTCTGGGTTCTGTTCTTTGTTTGCTTTGTAACTGGACAGTGTTTCCCTAGCTTGTTGCACAGGGCTTCTTGTGATCCCCTCTGCACATGGCACCAACCTGTCTCAACCGCCATGATGCCCTGCTTTCCAGCTGTTCCAATGGGCCTCTTGAAGGGACCATCCTCTCCCAGGCCTCCATGCCTGCGTACCTGCTGCTCCCTCTGCCTGGAATGTTTTCTCTCTCCCCCCGCTGACTTCCTGGCTTTAAGACTGTACTCAGGGGTCATTTCCTCCATGAAGCCTTCCTTGATTTCCCTCAGCAGAGTAAAGCCAACTCCCTCCTTCTGGCTCCCATATGCCACCTCGTTTATTACTTTCTTATAACACTCACTTACCACATAGCTTTAGTGTTGGTTTAAAGTCCCTACAAGCGAAGGACCATTATCTATTATAAGTTTTTAAATTACTGGGACTTAGAACAGTGCTTACTAACATTGGCATTTAACACACTTATCTATCTATCTATTTATTTATTTATACTATATTTTTGGCTCTGTTGGGTCTTTGTGGCTGCACTTGGGCTTTCTCTAGTTGCGGCGAGCAGGGCCTACTCTTCGTTGTGGTGTGTGGGCTCTAAGCGCGTGGGCTTCAGTAGTTGTGGCACATGGGCTCAGTAGTTGTGGCTCGCGGGCTCTAGAGCACAGGCTCAGTAGTTGTGGCACACGGGCTTAGTCACTTCGCGGCATGTGGGATCTTCCCGGACCAGGGCTCGAACCCGTGTCCCCTGCATTGGCAGGCGGACTCTTATCTACTGTGCCACCAGGGAAGTCCCCATTTATTTAAATTAAAATAATTTTTTTTTTTTTTTTTTTTTTTTTTTTTTGTGGTACGCGGGCCTCTCACTGTTGCGGCCTCTCCCGTTGCAGAGCACAGGCTCCGGACGTGCAGACCCAGCGGCCACGGCTCACGGGCCCAGCCGCTCCGCGGCATGCAGGATCCTCCCAGACCAGGGCACGAACCCGTGTCCCCTGCATCGGCAGGTGGACTCTCAACCACTGTGCCACCAGGGAAGCCCTAAAATAATTTTTTAAAGTTTTTTTTTCTGTGAAGAAATGGCATTCTGACTTGACTTGAGATTGTAGTCAGCTTAAAACCTTGGATCTTTTACTATGAATTGATGACAGAGTTAATTTTCCCTCGAACTGTTCTCATTCAATTTAATTTTTGAATGTGAATTCAGGACTCCGTGTTTATTTCAAGTACATTTTATCTCCTTGCTTTTGGTCCAGCAGTCCATCCTGTAGACATCCTTTTCAAGTGGGGACAGGGAACTGACATTCACTGAGCATCCATAAACTTCAGACTCCATACATATTATTATCCACATTTTATATATGGAGAAACTGAGGCTAAAGAAGATTCATTCGGTTGCCCAAGGTCATCACCAGTGAACCTGAACCCTGGTGGTCTGACTCCAAAGCTTCGGTGGTTTCCATTGCACATTGTCTCTAGACCCTGCTGTTTAGTGGGCATGCTCTTTACCCTGAGGGCTACATCAACTGAAGACTGGATAGGCATGTGCTTTATGCTTTCATTCAAGTAATTGATAGAAATATGGTTAGAACTGGGGACCTCCCTTCTGCTTACTACTAGTGCATTGGTAAGTGCTCATCGACTGTTGAGCTTTTCTCACATTTCCTGAACGGTGCTTTAGCCAGGTGTTAGCCCTCTATTTTGCCTGTAAGGATATTGTGCGAGATATCCTTGTCACATGCTTTGCTGAAATCAATACACACTTTTATGCCTATTTCACGCCTTTGTTAGGCCAGGATATAGCATCTTGCTTTCTCCAAAGTCCGCACTGTGTGTCATTTTCAGAGACTCACTTAGACAGTATTTAATTTCTTTACTGGACAGTTGAAGTTGAAGTGATCGTAGGAGTTGAAGTGATATTAGACGTCAGGTAGTCCAGTGCCCAGCTGATGAAAACTTCACCTTAGGGTTTAGGATTTACCAGCCCCTGCTTGGAAGCATTAGAGTGTCATAGTTAAAAATGTGGCCTTTAGATTCAAATCTTGGTACCATCTCCACCACTTCCTTGCTCATGCCTCTGGGAGTTACTTGACCTTGCTGTGCCTTAGAATCCTCAAACATAAAATGGAAATAGGAATTTTACCTATAAGGTGTATCTTACAGGATTTTGGTGATGATCAGATGAGATGACACACGTAAAATGTGAGAATGATGTCTGGCACATAGTAAGCCATGAATACATCTTAGTTGTTAGTATCTGGTTAATTTCAGTTGAATCAACATTAAATTTCTGCAGCTAAGTTTTCTCCTTCTAACAATACCATTTACTTTCTCCTGACTCTTGTCGATTGTCTAACCTGAGCACTGCCAGATGTTTATGTGACCCTGCATTGGTTTTGTAACCTCTCTGAGCCTCAGCGTCTTCAGGTGCGAGGTAGAGGTCACCTGCCCTGCTTTGCCTCCCTTGCAAGACTGTTGTGAGGCCAGCATCATCTAATATGTATGAAAAGCCTTTGTAAACATGTTAGATATTAGCACTAGTGTTAATGTCAATAGGGTTAATAAATACCCAACATTTTATTGAGTATTTACTATGTGCCAGATTCCTGTGCTAAGTGCATCCCATGGATTATTGCATTTATTCCCCATGACAGTTCTACAGAGATATGCATGCTTGTTTTCTACATTTCACAGCTGGGAAGATTACAGCATAGAGAGGTTAACTCATTTGCCCAAGATTACACAGCAAGTGAGACCTGGAGGCCTGGATCAGAGCCCGTGCTCTCAACCACTGCAACTAGGTGGTTTGTCCACCAGCCCTTTTTGTTTTTCTTCTCAAAGTTATTGGGTTTACATTTTAAAAGGTACATTAAAAATATCTGCATCCAAATCTGTCTTTCTTCATGGGTCTCTGATGCCAGTTTTACAGCAACATTGGCCCTGAGGACACACTTGGATTTACAGTCCAGAAAAAAGATATCTGTAGGAGCAATAATGATGCAGAAGTTTTCCAGCAAACTTTTGATAAAAGCAGATGAGATATTCAAAACTATCAATTAGACAAAGTCACTCGATTTTGTTTGTACAGAAATGGTAGCCACAAGTTTCAGATGGCCTGATTGATGGTGTGTGGAAGTGTCCCTCCTAGAACCCCAGCTTGGCCTCTGGGCAGGTTTTCTTCTCAGAGGTTGCCAGCCTTCTAGCTACCTCCTCCTCCTGTTTGGGTTTCTGGGTATTTAAAGTCTCCATCTTTGTTCTGTCAGAGAAGGGAGTCACAGTGGGATTCCATGAACTGTGGATGAAACTTCTGAAAGGGTTAGAGGCATGTGGCAGAGAGGGGGAGCCTCCATGGCTTGGAGCACTATGAGCTTAGGGAAGGTCATCTGACCAGGATACTGGAGGGCATTTTACTTGAGGGAACTGGGCACTGATGTGGATGTGAATGGAGAACCAGGATGTACCACTTGGCTTCTGGAAACCAGGTGGAGGACTCAAAGGAAATTAGGGAGTGGGCCTAAAGAAAAATGAAAGGAACTGCCTCTTCTTTCTGCTAACTTTGGATTGTATTTGCAAGGGAGTTTGTATTTATGAGATAACTGAGCCATATGGATGTACAAGGATGCATGTGTTCTGCTGGTCTGCTGATATGAGGAGCAGTTGAAGGGTGTGGGCTTTTCTGGAGGTGGGGTGGGTAGGTGGATGTGGTCACATGGGGAGAGGCAGTTCTGGGGGATATGGGCCCATGTAAATTCCGAGGATCTGGGCATTTTGGCAACGTGATAATCCCTTCTCATCGATTGTTATGTATTTATTTATTTTTGAGATCACCATCTGCCCCTCCTCCCCCAAAGTTCTGTGGATAAGGGATGGTACATCTTCTCTGGGTAACCTCTTTCCTTGATGATGACTAGAGAGTAACAAACAAATGCCCACCCCTGAATGTGCAGGCTCAGAAAGACTGAGCTCACTTCTGTCACAAACATCAGTAGACAGGCTCAAAGGAGCAAAGCAAGGGAATAGATTCTGGGAAATGAGAACTGTCCGACAGCTTTCCACACTTGCACTGTGGAAGAGGCTGGGTTCAGAACAACCCTGCGCAATGATAAGGTTTATCATCCCTTTCTCTTCTCTTACCTTCATTTATTTTTATTTTCAAGTAATTATTTTCATATCATTTTACCAACATGCTGTAGAGACCATGATCCAGACCTGGAGAGTCATCCACCCCTCAGTACACATCCCTGGGAGTGTTCAGAGGAACCTAACCTTTAATAAATGCCTGTCGTGTGGCAGACACTCTGCAGTGTGCTTTAGAGCCATATTATCACTTTACCCAGAGCTGTGTGAAGTGGATATTATTGTTCTCATCTTACAGATGATTAGCCCAGGGTCACAGGTAGATGTGGTCTGAACGACTCCACTGGCTCCTCTCTTTCCACTGAACCACACTGCCTCAGGTCAGACCAGAAGAGTAGCAAGTACTCTTCCCTAACAGAGCATCTTTTAGGATGACACTGTGAACTGCTTGCCTGTATCAGTAGCACCCGTTGGGTATGAGGCTAAACCCATGGAGGAGTAAAGGAGCGATAGATGGGAAAAGCACAAAGATCTCTTACCCATCGTCATGAAGTGGGTCTGAGGCAGCTTGCCCTGTGTCACTGGAATGCAAGCTTCATTTGGGAATGGGGCCCTTTGCTAGTTTGTCTTCTGTCTTCACCAGAAGCTCCACTGTCAGACGTCATCACTCTGCAAAGGACTTTTGATTTGGAAGAGCTAATTCTCCTTTTCTTTTTAATATTAGCATATCGAGTCCACTTTCTTTTTTCCAGCCCTCAAAAGGTCTGTTCTCAGCCCTCCCTTTTCCGGGGCACCCATAGTGTGGGTGGTAGTGTGGAGGAGACAACATCTATGACTTGTTTTGAACTTTCACCTTTTACTGAATGCTTCTACCTTTGCGGCTTGTTAAGGACATGGGGGCTGTGGGGACAGAGAGGCTGCGGAAAAGACTTTACTATCCCGACAGAGAGCGTAGAAAAGGCTTACAGTAGGTTTATGGAAAAGCAGCCTCAGGTTCATCTTCAGGTCACCATTTGGAGGATTCTGACTTTTTATTAACTATCTCTTAGAGGTGTTTCTAGCCAGTCCAGCTTGTCCTGGAGCTCCTGCTATTGAAAATTTAGAAGTGTTTCCATTGACTTTAGACACTTGAAAGGTACTCCTAGGTGTGCCAGGACTTCTGCTTTGGGTGTTATTGTTGGATGTACTCATTAGTAGCTTCGCCAAAAGTGGCTTCTCTCAGTTGTAATAATGGGCGCTCCCCCTTTCTGTCTCACTTCCCTTCCCATCATGTTACTTATTAGCACCACAGACTAGGAGAATGTTAGAGTTACGGGGACCTAAGAGAAAGTGTAATCAAACCTTCCTTTATCTGTAAGAAAGCTGAGAGTCAGAGAGGTTAAGTGACTTGTCACTGATGTCTCAGTAAGTGACAGAGCCTGGGCTGGAACCCAGGGCTCCTGACTCTCAGTTCAGGGCTCCTTTTCTCTCTTTTTCTTTTTTTGCGGTACGCGGGCCTCTCACTGCTGTGGCCTCTCCCATTGCGGAGCACAGGCTCCGGACGCGCAGTCTCAGTGGCCACGGCTCACGGGCCCAGCCGCTCCGTGGCATGTGGGATCTTCCCGGACCGGGGCATGAACCCGCGTCCCCTGCATCGACAGGCAGACTCCCAACCACTGCGCCACCAGGGAAGCCCCAGGGCTCCTTTTTATCACATTTCCTCTGTGCTTTCTTCAGTACTCTTCCTCCACTCAGCCATCATCCTTCTATCCCCTCATCCTCTTCCTGGGATGTTTTCCTCCTTTTTTTTGTTAGCAGGTATATGTTTTTAGTGTTTCTCTGGGTTGGGGCATAGGAGGCTGGATCATGATTAATAAGAAAGGACTTAATTAAGAAAAAGTAGACAAGAGAAGGAAAATTTAAGAGACGCCAGCCAGCACAGATCCAATGAGAATGGGAAGCAGGGATTCAGAACAATGGTCGATGTTTTCCTTTCCCAAAAATATTGCTGGAGAATGTTATGAAGTGGTAGTACTCAGTAGGCAGTGGGCTTCTACCCAGCGTAAAACCAAGATCACATCTCAGCAGGTGGGAGAATGGCTGCTGAGGCGAGTACTCATCTCAGAATGTTTTCTGGACTCTTCAGTGGTCCTGACAAAGGTAAACTGTCCACACCCTACCTTAAGAGATACGCTCTTGAGAACAGTCGAGTAGGGATGGGGCAGTAAACTCAGTAAGAAGATACCTTTTTGTCTTTAGAACTGTCAATTCAAGCCAAGAAGCTAGGGAGTTTTATTTGATGGCTGTGATAATTGGTTCCTAAGCTTTTCAGGAATCCATAGATGTTTCTAGTCCTGGCTCTGGAAAAGTCTTATTCCTGCTCTGGTTTCAGTATCTACATCTATAAAATGAGTGTGCTGGATCAGTTAAGAGAGCTCTAAGGCACCTTTCCGTTCTTACCGAGGTGCCTCTGGGATTGTTTCCTCATTTGTTATCTCAGCTGAGTTGAGGACACCATTAGCTGTCATGGCCTCCAGCACTGAAGGCAATGTTCTTCTCCCTGGCTGCACATTGAAATCAGCCTAGGTCCTTCTAGAAATGCTGATGCCCAGATGGTAGCTGAGACAAATTAAATCAGGATTTCTACAGATGGAATATCCGTATCCTTAATTTTTAAAAGCTTCCCGGGTGATTCTACTGTGTAGTAAAAGGCTGAGATCCGCTCACCTTCCAGAATAAGAGGTGAGCCTTGACCTGATTTGTTTCCTTGGATTGTGCTTTTAATCATGTGTGTTGGTAGGTTCCTCTCAGTTCTCTTACAGGCTACGGTGATGTAGCAGGAGCCCCCGGGTCTCCCGGAATTCAACCTGAGAGAATGGGATGATTAATTCTTATGTTTCATGGTGCTGGCAAACTATTCACCCGTGGCTGCTTCTGGCACACATCCCGCCACACAGGTACCAGCCTTCTGTGATACGGGTGATGCTTCAGACTTCATGAAGGCAGGTCCAGCTAAGAGAGCAACTTGAGTCTAAGGGACAGAGGGAGTCATGCTGACCCGTGAGGCCCTTGAGCAAGAGACCGAAGACTCATTGACTTTTCTTCCTTCCCATTTGTTAACTCTTATGCATAGGAGGGTTGATCCAGCTCAACTGCTATCAAATACAGGAATCTCTTCCTCAATATCCTCGATGGTCTCCCAGAGACATGGAACTTACAGTAAGTGGTGTGTGGAACTGGCTAGTCCCAGCGTGTGGGTTTCAACTGTGTGTATCTCTTCCCAACTCCATGTGCATTGGTGTCAAGTTGGTAGCCTCAGTCGCCATGGAGACAGTCTTTACACTCCAGAAATTGACACACGCTACACATCAGGGCTTTTCTCTCTTCAGAGAGGCTGGTTGTTAAACATCTATTCGTACAACAGTTAGTTTACTACTTAACAGAATAGTCCATTCACTTGTGGAACCGCGGAACTTCTCTGTATTGCCGCAGATCTGCCTTTGGGTGGCCACTGCACCCAGTGGTCTCAGCCTTGCCCTTCGGAATAACTTAGACGACATCAAAGCCCCCTCCAACAAGCTAGCCCTTCAGATATTTGAAAACAGCTGTGATGTCTCTCTCAAGTCTTCCCTTTCCAAGCTGAGTACCCTTAGTGTGTTCAGCGTTTTTCTCATGTGGTTTGGAGGCTCAATAGGTGTCTTTGAATATTGGGGTACAGTTGCAGGGTTTTTAGAGGAAAACGAAAACTTCTCCCAGAGATGACCTGTGGACTTTTTCACAAAAGGCTTTTCATTCTCTTTCCACATTCAGAGTGAACACACGGAGTGAGTGTGGATGTGGAGTAGGCTACAGTCTTGGGTGTGGCTGCTGATTGCAGCCCACATTCTTTCCCTAAAATGCACATTGCTGCCAGAATGCTTGATGGGCTTGAATTCATCAGAGTGTCATCAAAACACAGATTCTGGTTTCTGAAACAGGTAATTTTCCCACCACTGTTTTGTTTTCCTTCCAGAGGCTTTTAATGTTCCCCCTTTCTTTCTTCCCTTTTCTGTAGCGTTCAATCATTTGCCTCCTGATCACCAAAACTCTGTGTCGAATGACAGCGTTTTGAGTCCAGGATTCAGTCAGACACACAAAAAGGGAATTTGTTAAGACTTATCCAGCTGACTGTTAGTGAGACAAAAGAGAGAAGGAAGCCGGTGCTGTCTGAGATCCGCAGAATCGCCACTCCCCATCCTTTTGGAATTGGGGCTTGGCTGAGTCTGGAACTGACCTCAGCACGGGTTAACCAAATTGGCAATAGTGTGAACTTCCTTTTAGTCCTCTTATATAGAGGGCAGGGACATGGGAGTCAGACGGGAGTTCTTTGGTCTAAAAGCAATGAAAAGTTCAATGCAGCTACATAGCCAACATTGCAAGGGTAATGCTAGGGATCTTTGTTTTGGGTAACTGAGTCCATTGACCTTCCTAAGAGAGCAGTGGGACTGTACCGGCAAACAGCCTCTTTCGGTGGGGTGGGGGGTCTCTGCCTCTTTGCTGTCTTCTCAACATTGTTTCCTTTGTTTTTCATTCATTAGGATTTAAGTCTTTAGGAGTAGGTGTAATGGCATTTCCATCTTCTTGACAGAGAGAGAGGGAGAGAGGTGTGTTCAGGACTGCCTGTCATACGGTGAATTTGAACAGAGGCAGCTGTTGTCATGGTGATGGCAGGTTGCATCCCACCACCATGGAAACCAAAATTAAAAAACTAATGTTAAGGCTGGAAGTCACATGATACATTTTTGTTTTGTTTTGTTTTAAAAAAAGAAAAGGGGTTTGGTTTTTCAATCTTTTTTTTTTTAAGACGAGTTGGGGCTTTTTTTTTTTTTTTTTAAGACGAGAAAAATTCTAGTAAGGAAAGCAATGAGATAATGAAATGGGACAATACGAAGTATGCAGAGCCTTCCACCCCATTTTTCTGCTTGTTAACAGTGCGTTTCTGCTGCCATGGGTGTGGGAAAGGAAGGAGAGATCCAGGATGGATTTCCAGATTTGCCGCCGGAATTGTGTACTGATTCTTCTGTCACATGAGGAAGCACAGGGGTTTAGCCCTCCTGCCCTTCGGTGGCAACATGTGGTCCACCCTCTGTTGACGAGCCCGGGACAGAGCCTGGAAGCCTAAAAATAAGGACTGAGAAAAGAGATGGGAATGCAGTTGAGGGTGTGACTTGCCCCAGAGATGAGAGTGGTTCATACATTGATAAGTTTAGATGCTTAACATTGTTTTTCAGGAAATTGAAAAATTTATCTGTAGCCCCTCAGAACCCCACAGAATACAGTGTCTCTATTTATTCCCTTTTCTGGATGAGTCTTCTTTGGACGCACTGTCCTGCTAGGTCAGCCACGGGAGCAAGTTCAGAGAAGTCCAGGAGGAGCCCATCCAGGAGCATATTAGCCACTGGGCCGAAGCTCCCTTGGACCGTGGCTAACCTCTGAACCTGGCCTCAGTGGGGCAGGGCTGCAAAGGCTTGCTGAGAGCTGTTAGAAAGCCCTCTTGGCTCAATCTTTTTATCTCATATTTTATCTCTTATTTCCTCCTACTGCATTCCACAATCTGGAGAAAAGGTGAAGCATCCTTCCAGGAAGGAGAGCTGGCCCCAGGCCTAACAGGGCTGGTTTTAATTTTTTTTTCAGTCTGTGAGGCATTGAAGAACTGTACATATGACGTGTGTGGAAAGGCTAGGAGACAGCTATTCCTGTGAGAATGTCAGCCTCTAGGGAGGGGTGCAGACACGGCATGTGGAAACGATGGTGGTGGCTCTGGCCATGTCTGGGTTTTAGGCCTAAGTCTCATCTCTTCGCTATTACTGGTCCCTCCAGGGCAGATGTATTGTCCTCTGCAGCCCAGGCGGGGGGATATGATCTCACCAGCATGATCTCACTGCATTTCCATCAGGGTCTGTAGGAGCCAGAGCCGGACCTCTGTGGCGGTTCAACCCCTCCTGTTCTTAGCCCTGGCCTTGGGTGTGATGAATGTCCCTTCTAATCACTGGGCGAGATTGCATCAGAGCCATCAGCTTCATAAATCCTCCTCTGGGGATTGGTGTTTGGATGTGCTTTCCATATTCCCAGGAGGTTCTGGGCCAAATGTCTTTGCTTTCTTCCCGGAGGCCCATTTCCATAATTTTCTTTTAAATCCTTTATTGCGGTGGGTCTCTTCAATGTCAGCCCATGGCTGCAGCCAACCAGCCCGCTTCCGGAGGCTGTGACCCCTAACAGATGCTTCCCCCAAAGCTTGGAGCCAGAGCAGTGCTTAAAGATTGATTTAGTAGGAGAATAAAAATGACTGTGCATTTGTTTAGCACCTTACAGTTTTCAAAGGGTTTTTAAAAAATTTTTATTTTATATTGGAATATAGTTGATTTACAATGTTGTGTTAGTTTCAGGTGTACAGCAAAGTAATTCGGTTATACATATACATGTGTCTATTCTTTTTCAGATTCTTTGCCATTATAGGTTATTACAGAGTATTGAGTAGAGTTTCCTGTGCTATACAGTAGGTCCTTGTTGATTATTTTATATATAGTAGTGTGTACGTATTCATGTATCATCTCAGACTTTGATCCTTTTGTTGCCCTCCTTTGGTTCTGGAGGAATGGGTGGCGGTGGTTTTCTCTGACTTGAATATCATGTTGGGGTGACTTTTGCATGGAGAGCTGTGGCTCTGGTCTCCATTGCCAAGGTACGTTTTCTCCATTGCATTCCATGTCTCGGGGAAGATTCTAATTCTTCTCATATTAAAAAGGCAGCACGAAGGTCTTGGATAGCTGGATTTCACTATTGTTCATATTTAAAATATCCCTTTGGTGTTGTGTTTGAGGGAATCACAGACTAGGCAGCACTCCTCACCCCGTGACTGTTTTTTGTTTGTTTGTTTGTTTGCGGTACGCGGGCCTCTCACTGCTGTGGCCTCTCCCGTTGCGGAGCACAGGCTCCGGACGCACAGGCTCAGCGGCCATGGCTCACGGGCCCAGCCGCTCTGCCAGCATGTGGGACCTTCCCGGACCGGGGCACGAACCCGTGTCCCCTGTATCGGCAGGCAGACTCTCAACCACTGCGCCACCAGGGAAGCCCCCCGTGACTGTTTTTGAGTCAACATTCCACTGGTTAGAATGACATTTCTGTGCAGGTGAGGGAGGAGTGGAAGGATGTGCACAACGCTGCCCAGGCTGTCTTCTGAGACTCTTCCATCTCTTAGAATTAGACCTCCCCAAACAGGAGGCAGGGACGGACAGGAGGACAGGAGGCAGACCTGCCCGGAGGGGGTGTGCTCTCAGCCTGGGGTGAGGGGTGGTGATGGGTCCTGAGGTCTGCCGCCTCTCAGACTGTGCTGTTCTAGACTCCCCAGGAGTTTACAGGAAGTGCCTAGGGGGCCACAGGCTGCCCCCCACAGAAGCACATTCTCCATTAGGCCAGGACTTGGAGAGAGGGCACAGCGTTCCATCTGACTGCCTGTCCCCGGTGGGCCCTCAGCGCTCTGAGCTCTTTCAGTCTCCCCCTTGGTATTCTAGCATCACAGCTCTGAGAGGAAGCAGCTGAGAGTATAAGGGTCTTAAGATCAGCCTCCTGATGGTATAGAGATGCATGTTTCCCGGGGGACACCCCAGATTTGCTGCTTGGGCCCTAAGTCCTTCCCAGTCCTGTACCTGCACATCAGTCCCTGTGAGGTGTGGATGGGGAAGCTCTGCTGGGTGAGCAAAGGGAGGGCTTAGCTCCCAGGCCAGTCCCCCGGGGCTCTGTTGACAATCAGAGCCAGTGCCACCATGGTAGCCAGTTGCTAGATGGTAGGGCAGTCCTCTCTCTCCCCTGCCCCAGCTTTCTGGGCTTCAGGAAGGAGAAGAACAAATAGCAGGTGTGCAGGCCAAGTCGTGCTGCTCAAATTAGCTGTGTTGCTAAGGAAACAAGTCAACCATTCGAAGGAAGGAGCATTGGGTAAAGGAGATAAATCAATCAGGGATCCTATTTTTATCATTTCCCTAATGACTGTCTTGAAGCTGCGAGATGGGAAAGGGAGTGTTGGAGTGACACAGGTCCTCATTAATGGGCTTAGAGCGAGAAAGGAGTGAAGGGGTATTTGGGGAGATTGCCAAGGAAGTTTATAAAATGAGGCCCCTAGCGAGCAGACAGCAAGACTGATGCAGAGAAGAGGCATCTTTGCAGGTTTCAGAGAATTTCCGTGGTCATTTCCTCATTCGGTCCAGTCCCTTTGTTCTCCTGCGTTTGATCCTCTCAGAAATCTTGTGCTGATTTCCATGACCCTCAGGTTGGCATGGGTCTTTGTGTTGGTTTGGTTTTTTCAGAATAGATATAGCTTTAATTGATTTTATAGTTATAAATGAATACATGCTCATTATAACACAGTGAGTAAAGGAGTAAAGAAGAAATCCTACTACCCCAAGAAAACTCATTATCCTTCTAGCAAGACAGATTTTTTTCCTTTGCTCGTAAAAAAATTTTTTTTTACATTAAAGGGGTCTGTTATGCATGCTGGTTTCTTTTTTTGAAGAGCTAATGTGTGTACACGGCATATAGCACACAAAGTTCAAATGGGTGTACTGTGTAGAGAAAGTATGGGTAGCTTTTGTAAGGATAGCTCCGGCTCTGGTTTTCCTGGGCTATTAGCCTATGAACTGATTGATTACTTTATTAATTAGTTAAAAACCAGTCATGGGGTGACCGCTGTGAGCTGGACACTGGGGTACAGAGGTCCCTGGGGCAAACAAAGCCTCTGCCCTCAGGCTCCCTCACTGTTCCATCAGCTCCATATAGTCAAAATCTCAAGCCACAAACGGTGCAGACACCAGGGAGAGAGAGTGTTCTCCAAAATGTGTTTGGTGTCAGGCACAGAATGTAATAGGAGTCTCTGAATTCCTGGGCAGAAGGCATCAGAGTCCTGGACAGACTTCCATTCTGTTTCATGAAGGGCGTTGTTCTCTGAGCCCTTGCAACACGGAGCTTCCTTTGACCTTTCCAAGCACATCTTTGCCTAGCCTGTGAGGTGCATCCTTGTGCCCTGTGGGCTGTTACTTGCAATCCAGGCTCTTCTTCTGGGAGATGTAGCAGAGCCCTTGGTAAGGCTCTTGAACTTCTGTTTCAGGGAGCGGTGCCCCTGAGTCAGATCCCAAGCTGGGGGCCCGAGCCAGGGGGAGTGACTACAGCCTGGTCTTCGTGACAGCTCCTCAGTGGAGCTACTGCTCACGGACGGGGATGCCTCCCTTTCATTCATGCCTGCGCTTAACACCGAGTGAGCTCCTACTGTGTGCCAGGAGCTCTGCTGAGAACCACCAGTGGAGAGGTGAACAAAACACTGTCCCTGCTTTCTAGGTATAGTTTCTTGGGGGAGATCAGTATGAGGGGGGATGATAAAATTGTACCATGCAGAGAGCTGTGGGGCACAGGGAGAAGCCTTTACAGACAAGGTGAATCTCACCTCCATCTTGATCTATGACCAGAAAGGAGGAGAAAGGCCATTGCAGGAGGAAGCAAAATCACTAAGATGTAAGTGCCCATTCTTTGTGCTTTCTTCAGAAAGGGAAGTGGACAAGAGGTTAAAGGAAAGGGCTGTAAGGGGGCGTGGCTAGGGCCTGGGCCGAGCTGGGTGTTCTCTCCTGCTCTCCTCTCCTAAAATTGCCGTCCCCCTCTTTCTTTCACCTAGTCACAGATACACAGAATTCCCATAGTTTCACCTTTACTTCTGCACCAAAATTTCACCTCAGATCCTTTTTTTTTTTTTTTTTTTTTTTTTGCGGTATGCGGGCCTCTCACTGTTGTGGCCTCCCCCGTTGCGGAGCACAGGCTCCGGACGCGCAGGCTCAGCGGCCATGGCTCACGGGCCCAGCCGCTCCGCGGCACATGGGATCCTCCCAGACCGGGGCACGAACCCGTATCCCCTGCATCGGCAGGCGGACTCTCAACCACTTGCGCCACCAGGGAGGCCCTCACCTCAGATCCTTAATTGCCCCAGACATGAATTCATCCTGAGGTCGAGATGCTCTGTAACGCCTGAAGGGACATCCCTCTCCAGGGTATGTGCATTTGAAGTTTTCAAAATTTGCCGCGCGGCTTGTGGGATCTTAGTTCCCTGACCAGGAATCGAACCTGTGCCCCCTGCGGTGGAAGCACAGAGTCCTAACCACTGGACTGCCAGGGAATTTCCTGAGGTTTTCAGAATTTCAAGCCAAAGGATCACTGCTCTGACTGGGTCCTTAGCCATCAGACTACAGGCAGAGGATTTGAGTCGGGAGGATGTGGGAACAGGGTCTTCTCAGAAACTGAATTACCAAACCCTCACTTTTTTTTTTTTTTTTTTTTTTTTTTGCGGTACGTGGCCCTCTCACTGTTGTGGCCTCTCCCGTTGCGGAGCACAGTCTCCGGACGCGCAGGCCCAGCGGCCATGGCTCACGGGCCCAGCCGCTCCGCGGCATGTGGGATCTTCCCGGACCGGGGCATGAACCCGTGTCCCCTGCATCGGCAGGCGGACTCTCAACCACTGCGCCACCAGGGAAGCCCCCAAACCCTCACTTTTAGATTCTAGGCCCCTGGGCCATAGGTGGTGCCATTTGTTGAGCCCTCATGAATTCTTGGCCATCCAGATACCTGTCTGGTCAAAGGAAGTCTGGCTCGTCAGCCTTTCTCCTGCACTGAGCGCCCGTCATGGTAATGGCCAAGGAGCTAGCCCTGTGTCCCCCAGAAGCCTCATCTGTCTGCACCTGGACATTCTGGGCTAGGTGAGCTTACCGGTCCTAGCAGGGAGCTGTATGCTTAGACTGTCTGGCCAGGAGGATGCAGGTGTGGAAGTGGGCATGAGGAATGGGGCGACAGAGGGGCTGCGGCAGCCCAAGTGGGCATTGCTGAGTGGAAAGCCTTGGAAATGCACAACCAACAGGAGCTGCCTTGCCTGAAGGTCAGGAACTAAGAGCTCCTTCACTTTTGTGTCTGTGCTTGTCCCTCGAAGGTGTTCAGGAGAAGAAACCTGTCCCCTCAGTAGATCAATGAGAGTGCGCGACATCTGCAGCTTGAATGTGAACATGCGTGTCCCCGGTCCTGCTTCCCAGGTCACGTGCTGGGCCCCTTGGACCCGCCGAGTAGCCTTCTGAACTTGTGTGGGGCCTTCCAGCCATGGCAAAGGGCTGGCCAAGCCTGATACTTTGTGAATATTTTTGTTAGAGACGAGGACAGGGCGTGAGGTGGGAGAGGCATTAATTTCACTCCTGTCAGAGCCGCCATCCTCGCATCCCCCGGACCCTTGGGGACTGGCCGTGAGCTCTGCCCTTTGTATCAGGGCTTCCCAGATGTGTTCCTAGGAGCAGCATCCCCAGGAGAGATGCTCTGACAGAAGGGTTATATGGTGAAGAAGTTTGGGAGTGCTGTGTCCTGTTCCCAGCCCCCTTTGGGGGAGGGGGTGCATGCTGTGTACAAGAGTATTAAAGGCTCCAAGCACCCTGCTGGGAGGAAACCTGCTCTCCTTGACCGAACCCAGGCTTTCCCTCATTCATTTGATTGCAAGTTCCTGTAGCCCTAGTATCCCGTGGCCTGCATCTTAGAAACATGCCCCAAGTGCCCTTCACTTCTTTTGCCATTTGTCATTGGCTTGTTGTCATGTTCTTGGTTCCCTATCTGTACCGATTCCCTGGGGATGTTCTCAGGAAAGGGCATGGATTCCTGGGCCTCCACTTCTGCCACGTTCCCATCTTCATTTTACCATTCGGGTCTGGGGAATTCTGGGTGTCTGAACCAGGCCAAGGACAGGCTAGCCTATTCAGAGGGCTTATGGGACACCAGATCCTGGTGTGGTCCTGGTCATCCTGCACTTGTTCAGAGCTCTGGATTAGAGCCCATGATGGGAAGGAGGAGAACTCCCCCTGTGATTGGTGGGCACTGGTACCCCGGGTGAGCTGTGTGTGGGGACTTGTCACAAGAAAGTAGGCTTGTAAGTGCGGTGGACATCTCTGGTGTGTATTTGCTGGCCCGTTTAGCTCTCGGGCCATGCTCGGTGCCCAGAAGGACGGAAGGAGGAAGAGTAGTGAGGTGTGATGAGGCTTTTGCATGTGATGAGGCTTTGCATGTGATGAGGCTCCCCTCTGACTGAGAGGGTTTCAGCCAGCACAGTAGGGTATGGAGGCAGGAGGCTGGCTCTGAGGTCCTCTGAGCCCCATCCATCCAGTTTTCAGATCCGGTGGCTGGGTTCTAGAGGCCAGCAGAGCTGTCCCCAGGGTATGAGTCCCGTGTGAGTGTTGGGGTGTGTGGGAAGGGAGGATGGCCAGCTGCTGGAGAATGGGCTGTGACTCAGGGTTGCATGGGGGCAGGGGGCGGGGAGCGGTGCTGCTAAATGAGAATGAAAGTTCTGGAGGCTCGGACGCGGCCGGCCATCTCACCCCCTGCAGCCTCCCATTCCAGCACCAGGACTAGAGCAGCCGCTGGGGCCGCTCACATCTTGCACGTACCACCTCTGCCCTAACCCCTCTCAGAGATGCTGCGAGTGCTTCTTTGCCACTGATGTTCACCGACACGCATGTCCTGGAGGGGATGGGGAGGCATGGGGGCGTGTTTATGATTTGCCCTCCTTCTGTACTCCCTAGGGAGGGCTCTGGGCCCTACATCCTACACAACCAGCTTGAGTGTGTGGGGAGACAAGATCCCTTCCCTTCCCCCCACTTTATCAGACTTACTACTCATCTCTCCCGCCTGGATTCCAGAAGCTGCCAGATCCCAGGTTGCTCAGCAAGGCCAGTGGCAACAGCTCACTTCTGTTTGTCACAACCATAGTTATAGAATGAAATCCCACGTGCAGAGTGATCCTGGAGCCGGTGATTCCCTCTCTCTTTTCTAGAAGTCCCCCCCTCCGGCCTTCCCCTGGGCTTAACGGCACAACCTTTCTGCGGGAGTCAAGGATGCTGGCCCTAGAATCGTAGTCCTGTTTTTCAAAACGTCGCAGGGAGCCCACTCACCTGTCTTCAGAAAAATGCAACAGAAAACGAAGCCGGAATTCACTATCCGTTCATTTGTAGTTTGATTCCTAGAGGCCCCGACTTTGCTGCCCTGAATGCAGACTAATGATTTGTCTGTCTGTTTCCTATAGAAGTAGATGCTTAGGAGAGAGAAAGGTGGGACAAAGCCAGTTTCTCCTGGCCCCATTATAGATTTTCCTGAATTGGGTATTAAAATAAAAGGGAGCTCATGGAGAGAATTGTTCCTTTTCCAAGGGCTCTTCTTCTGTTCATTCGAGCAGAGGTTCTAGAAGAGGGCACTACAGATGTGATTCCCCGAGGCAGCAATGAACAGCCGCAGCTGGATCCTTGCTGAAGCATCGTTATACAGTCCGGTGGTTTGAAGACTGAGAAGAACGGGGAGCCTGCAACAGCATCAGTGTTTCTTCTTCCCTTCGTCCCACTTCCCTTTTTAGTCCTGGTTAATTCCCGGATATGTCCCTGAATTCACTAAGTATCTGGAGTGTCTACCATATGTCTAATATATTATTTATTGGCTACACTCTTTCTTTTCTTGAGAAGATACTTTGTGTTCAGAGCCTAATCAGAAATGGTTACAGTTCCACATGCTAAGGACCACCCACTGTCCTACCTGCCTGTTTGCTCATATCAGTCATGCAGACTGCACAGACACAGTGTGGGTTGATAAAGTTTGTGTATTGATGTACACAGCCATCTTGGAGGCTGTGTCCCTCTCTCTTTGGTGAATGTGTTTCTTAACTCCTCCTTTCCCACGCCGTTTGAGTACATGATCTTGGCCACCATCATTGCCAACTGCATCGTCTTGGCCCTGGAGCAGCATCTTCCTGAGGATGACAAGACCCCAATGTCCCGCAGACTGGTAGGTGCCTCCTTCCTTCTCATCTTTCTTTCCCCCTGTTCTTCCTCTTGCCTGGTTCCCTTCTCCTTTGCTTCTTCACCTGGCTCCCCTCCCTTCTGTACAGTTCTGTGAGTTTTGTTCTTTGCTGAGGGACAAGTTGGTAACAAGTCCCATTGGGATTCATAAAGACAAGAGGACTGACCTTTTAAATTCCTGCTCCCAGGAAGTTCTGTGTATACACTGCATGGAAGCCAGGCAAGAAGAAAGGGAGGACACGGGGCCCACACACACTTCTCTTTCTGAGGGACTTTGGGAGTGAGAGGAAGAGGGAGAGTAAAGGAGAGAGCATGAAGGATGCTCAAAGCCTATGTGCATTCACTGTTCTGAACTTCCTAAACGTTTGTCCGTATTCTCTATAAAGCAATCATCCATGTGTCTAAAGTATTCCCTCTAAAGAGGGCAAACAAAATACCTAAAATCCAATTGTACGGGTAAGTGGCTCCAGCCTGATAATCCGTGGATGAGAAAGAACTCTGAAGCTTCCAACATAAGTGAAGGCCAGCAATGGGAAAGCTGACTCCTTCAAGGCAAAGCCAGCACGGTTGGTCATTGTCGTGGGAAGATGGCCGGCCCTGGGCATGAGACCCACATCCATCCATTTCTGCAGCTGGCTTCCCTTGCTCTTGTGCTCTCCGAGAGTCCCGCAGCACCCTCACCCGTACATGGGGCTGGCTCAGCACAGACGTCCAGGTGTCCTGTAGGAGAGAGAAAATGTCAGAGCAGAGAGGATAGCTAGCCAGGGTGTGCCTTGGCCCGTGTCTGATGAAGCACAGTCCTCTCTGACCAGCACCTCTGTTCTTCATCCCACAGGAGAAGACAGAACCGTATTTCATCGGGATCTTTTGCTTTGAAGCTGGGATCAAAATCGTAGCCCTGGGGTTCATCTTCCATAAGGGCTCGTACCTCCGCAATGGCTGGAATGTCATGGACTTCATCGTGGTCCTCAGTGGGTGAGTCCTCTTCCTGTCTCGTCTTTGCGTGTGGAGGAGCCTGTGGGGTACCGAAGCGGCTGGTGCGAGGAACCTGGGGGAGGGAAGGCAGAATTCGGTGGAGGAAGAAGTTCAAGGGTGAGATTCCCATGGGGCTGAGCCATAGATGAGCCACCTGCAGGGGAGTGCGAGGACTCTGGAGACGCATGTGGCATTCGGCAGAGGCCATGGACCCAAGGTCTGGCCGCTGCTGCTTCTGGTTTCCCATTCTGTGTTTGGCTAGGGATGCAGAGACGTTTCCAAGTGAGTCTTTTCACTAAAGCAAGTGGCTTGCGCTAGCCTGAGGGCGCCCCCCGCCCCCCGCAAAATGGGCCAGAAGATGCCATTAGGTGCAGTTTTCTTCTGGGGGTTGGAAAAGACTCGAAGTATATTTTCTGAACTGATAATTGAGACTCGTGTCCTGACAACAGAATTTTTTACGATTTACAGATTTATACGTATTTATTATATGAGGAGGTATAAAACTGAATCACACGAAAATGTCTGACATCGTATCCCTTTGAAAATTAACATAGTAATAATGTGTTGTGTCATAAGCAGCATATATGATGGCAGTACAGTTATATGAATATTCGATAGTTATTCTTTTTAAATGAATATAGTATACCTATACTGGGGTTGATCCAGCACTGTTGGCAGCATATGCGATGGACCTTGGGACTGGTGATGATGGGCATTGCCTCCCTGGGCTTCTGTGGCTTCTTGTGTGTCTTTGTATCAGGTTGCTCTTGGTACCTGCAGGGGAGGGGAGCAGTCCAGGCCAGGTGGATCCTGTGTGGGTGTGGCAGCAAGGGGTGTGGCATGGAAATTCCCTTACTCGGCTGCCCAGTTGTTCAAACCTGTGAGGACAAGATGAGAGTGGAGTAGAAAAGTGAGGAGTGGGGAGATATGAGCTACCATTATGATTGACCAAAGGCAGAGGGGAGCAAAGAGGACCTTCCCCCCACACACCCAGGGAATAGCCAGAGGAGTGGGCGTAGGTAAAATCTGACAAGAGTGAGTTTGAGACTATTTGCATCTCTTCATTACGTCTTCTGCAATAGACAGAATCCTCATATGTTTAACCTTCATGTCAATTGTGATTAAGTGAAGGGGTTGAAGGGGTAATTGACTAGAATGTATAAATGGAAGCTCACAAGCATCGAACCCTTTAATATAGGGAACTGATAAGTAGATGGAGATGACTCTTTATGTTTAAAAATGTCTGTTGCCTTACAAAAGGATTTTCTGAAGGTTATTTTTCTAAAAGAAAATTCTACTACTGCATTTAAAATGTGATTTAGTGTATAAAGATACACCTTCTGCATAGTGTTTCAGAAGTACATGGTCAAAGACTGCAGTACACCTGGATGATGTTTTGTGGGGTTTTCTCCCCAGCTTAATTGAAGTACGATTGAAAAATAAAAATTGAATATATTTAAGTTGTACAGTGTGACGATTTGATATATGTATACACTGTAAAATGATTACTGCAATCAAGCTAATTAACATATCCGTCACCTCTCATAGTTACTTTTTTTGTTATTTTTTGGTGGTGAGAACACTTGACATCTACACTTTTAGCAAATTTCAAGTGTGTTATACATTATTATTTACTATATTCACCATGGTGAATACTAGGTCTCCAGAATCTATTCACCTGTAGCTGAAAGTTTGTACTCTTTGATCAATATCTTCCCTTTTCCCCTACTCCCAGCCCCTGGTAACCACCATTCCTTCCTCTGTTACTATGACTTCGGCTTCTAAAAAAGTTAGACCTCATATATAATTGAGATCATGCAGCATTTGTCTTTCTCTGTTTCACTTCACATAATATCCTTCATGTTCATCCATGTTGTTGCAAATGGCAGGATTTACTTCTTTTCAAAGGCTGAATAATATTCCTCTGTGTGTGTGTGTACCTGTATCACAGTTTCTTTATCCATTCACTCATCGATGGAAATTTAGGTTGTGTCCATATCTGGCTATTGTGAATAATGCTGCAATGGACATGGGATTGTAGATATCTCTTCAAGATAATTATTTCATTGTCTGGGATATATATCCAGAAGTGAAATTGCTGGATTATATGGTAGTTCTATTTTTTTTTTTTTTTTTTTTTTTTTTTTTTTTTTTTTTTTTTTTTTTTTTTGCGGTATGCGGGCCTCTCACTGTTGTGGCCTCCCCCGTTGCGGAGCACAGGCTCCGGACGCGCAGGCTCAGCGGCCATGGCTCACGGGCCCAGCCGCTCCGCGGCATATGGGATCCTCCCAGACCGGGGCACGAACCCGTATCCCCTGCATCGGCAGGCGGACTCTCAACCACTTGCGCCACCAGGGAGGCCCGGTAGTTCTATTTTTAATTCTTTTGAGGAAGTTCCATACAGTTTTCCATAGTGGCTGTGCCAATTTACATTTCCCCCAACAATGCGCAAGGGTTCCTTTTTCTCCACATCATCACCGACAATTGTTATCTTTTGACTTTTGCTAATAACTGGGTGATGTTTTAAATGTCCCTAAAATAAATAATATATACTGTACAGGTAATCCCCAACTTATGATGGTTTGACTTATGATTTTTTGACTTTCCGATGATGTGAAAGCAATGCGCATTCAGTAGAAACTGTACTTCGAATTTTGAATTTTGATCTCTTCCTGGGCTAGTGATAGGCAGTATGATACTCTCTTGTGATGCTAAGCAGCAGCAACTACAGCTCCCTGTCAGCCCTGAGGTCACGAGGATAAACAGCCGATACACTGACAACCATTGTGTACCCAAACAACCATTGCGTTTTTCACTTTCAGTATAGTATTCAATAAATAACATGATATATTCAACACTTTATTAAAAAATAGGCTTTGTGTTAGATGATTTTGCCTAACTGTAGGCTAATGCAAGTGTTCTAAGAATGTTTAAGGTAACTCGGCTCAGCTATGATGTAGGTTAGGTGTATTAAATGTGTTTTCGACTTACGTTGTTTTCAGCTTATGATGGGTTTATCGGGGTGTAACCTCATTGTACGTCAAGGAAGATATGTACAGTAAAAGGCCTAAATGAGTCTGAGTCATTTTAGAAATATGATTCTGTTTAAAAGAAGAGTACTGTAATGTTATATGGATTATATGCTACAATTGCATGAATTTTTTTTGTTTTTACATTTTTATTGGACTGTAATTGCTTTACATTGGTGTGTTAGTTTCTGCTTTATAACAAAGTAAATCAGTTATACATATACATATGTTCCCATATCTCTATTCTTGGTCTCCTTGAGGCCTATACGTGTCAGAGGCCGTTTGAAATTTCTCATCTAGTCTATTTATTTTTATTTTAAACTATTCTATGTTCATTAAGGAAAATTTGGAAAATACAGAAAAATCAAAAGAAAAAAAGCAGTCACTGATTAAGAAAAATTCCTGATTATTTTGTGGTATTTCCTTCCATCCCCTTTAATGTTAAGCAAGCTCTCCTTTCAATGCCTGTAACTGTGCTACCTTTTCTCAGTATAGTATGGGCATAGTACATAGTACTCCATATTTTGGTTAAAATCTGTAAGGACTGATTAGCAGTTTGTTAAATAGATGTACCCAGCTTACTTCTCCATTTTTGCAATTATCTGAGACTTAGATTGCTTTCTAGTTTTGGCTATTATAAATAATTATTAAAGATGCTCAATGTATGTCTTTTGGATGTCACATTTTAAGAGACATTTTGACGGGTTGAAGTACTTCTAAAGGAGAATCTGCCTTTCTGGGGTGGGGCCTGGGAACCAGGATGGATGAGGGAAGGTGGAGGAAATGGGCCAGCCATTTGATGGGATGAGAGAAGGCTGGTGGGAGCCATAAGCACTGCCTTCAAATGAGGGTTGCCAGGTGGTTGAAGGGGCAGATTTGTAGAGTCCTTCGTCAGCATGGCCAAGAAGGCCCTCTGTGTCCTCGCCTGCATGTGTGGGGTGCACACGAGTGGGTGCAGGTGCTGAGCCCTTGGCCAAGTCACTTGTGCTCTCTGCTCTCTCTCCCCCAAGCCCGGGCATCTCCCATTCTTAGTGCTCTTCAAACTTTGCTGAAAGGCGACTGCTGTCCATCTGAACCAATAGGACTTTGCCCCTGTTCCTCCTGCAGCTACTCATTCTTTCTCTCCAGGGAGAGGGCTTGGCCCTCTTGAGATCCGAGCTCAAGGTTGCGGTTCTGCCCCGCAGGAATGGGTAATCAGATTTTGTCTTCTGTTCACACGATGCTTTCATCTACCACATTGCATGGTTTCTAAAATGCATATTTCTCCTGCTGGAGCATCTCTAAAATCAGCCCGTGTCCTACAATAATGGCATGATATAGTTTAGTTGACAGCGTTTGTCTTTCATAGTAGTAAATAAAACCACGGGGCCTCTTACAACTGTTGGGGTCTTAGATGCAGTGAATATGTTGTAATACCAGCCCAGGGAAGCAGGCAGATCAGGCTTTAGATAGGAGTCATCCAGTACTCAGAGAGGTTAAGTGCTCAGCCCAAGACCACCAGCTCCTTGACAGCAGATACAGGAGTTGGAACTGTGCCCTTTGACCCAAGCCTGGTGTTTTACCTCTGCCCGGTGCAGCCCCTCCTTTAGGCTTCCTGACACCCGCCCTTGCAGCAGCCTGTGCTGGCTGCTCCGACTTCTTACCTCAGCTCCAGGTGTCACCTCACATCTGCCACCAGCGCACAGGAGGAGTGACAGATACTAGAGCAGGACATCGCCTCAGGCTGAGGCTGTACAACTTCTCAGCTCTCAGTGTGTGATGGGAGGCGGAGGGGTGGGGGGCTGAGGTGCCAGACAGCTGGCTCAGCCAAAGACCTTTCATCACTGCCTTTTGCTCAGGGATGGGTGGTTGGGAGACCTGGGCCACCACATTCTGCCTGTACTCTCGACCTTCTAACCTTTAGAATTCTTAGGTCTGTAAGCTGAGGGAGTTCCATGGTTCAGAAGGTTAATTTATGTACATTATTCACCTAATCCTCATAATCCCCAAAATGGGATCTCGTTATCCCTGTTTTATAGATGAAGAAACAGAGGTTTAGAGAAGGTATGTGATATACTAGGAGGTACTAGAGCTGGGACTTGAGCCCGTATCTTCTGGATCCAAGTTCCTTCTTCAACGCTCATTTCCCCACACCATCAGTGACCTCACAACCTCACAGGCTCTGTGGTTCTGTAGCTCTGTGATTGCATGTTCCTTTGGTCCCCTTGAAGCAATGTGGAATGGGCTCAGGGAGCGGCATAATCAGGCAGATGTCCCTGACCCAGAGCTGAGGCTTCACGTATGACTTGAAGAGGACCAGAGCCCCAAGTGTCCATCCTAAGACTTCTCTCTGTGGGCTTGGAATACAACCAACTCCCTGCTCTGTGGTTAAGAAGGCACGTTACTTAACTCTCATGGTTTAATACATAAAAACTAAACCCGAAGTTCCAGCTTGTTTCATTAATTGGCTTGTTCATTCATTCATTCACCCATCCGTCCATTCATTTATTCAACAAAACGTGTATTGTTGAATACTCAAGCAAATTCTGGGACTGAGAAACACCAGGGTTAATGTATTCTCATTTCTTCTAAAAGACAGTGGAATTTGCTATTCTTTTAACAAATTATTACCTTACATAACTTGGAATCTCTCTTGTACTGGTAACAATTCAAGAGATGCTATTTCGAACCATTTGTTAGGCCACCTGGAGAATTCTAAATTACTCGAAGTTGTTATTATATATTAGTCTTAATAATAAGTCATAGTCCCTGGAATAGATGGGCAATGATAGGGGAGGATGAGAACTCAAAGGTACTCCTAACCCATGGGTAGGAACAGGGAAGTGAGGGCCAGGACTGTGTCTTTGAACCCTATTCATGTCTGTGCCTGATCAGAGTAGGTACTTAATACATGCTAGTAGAATGGAATCACTTGTTCCATCCCAGATTGTCTTGTCACCAATAGGATACAAAGGAGAGTGCTGGGGGCAGCCTGGGGCTGGCAGTGTGGAGGGGTTGCCTATTCCCAGTCCTGCCTCTTGGTCTGGCTGAGCCAGGCAGTATCTACATCTCTCTCATGTAGCTATGACTCAGCCTGGCTGCTCACATCCTGATCACTCCATTAGAGAAATGAAAGCTGGGAACTCAGCCTCTAGGTGAGTAAGATATTGGGCTTCATATCATTTGGGCCTACTTACTAGGTTCGCAGTGTTACCTTTTGGGAATTGCTTCCTGGGTGATATAGGTGCAGGGTTGGGGTCAGGGCTGAATATTGAAGACCCAACTTCCTAGAGGTGGCTATGGGTTGGGGGAGGCGTATGGAGAAAGCAGCAGAAAGAGCAGAAGAATGTCTCACCTGGCTTTTGCCATGTAATGAAAGCTTCCATCTATTGAGCCATATTGTAAAGACTACATTTCTATCTATATCTGTATCTATATCTTTATCTATATCTATACCTATTGTTCAGAACATGCTTTACTATCAGTTTTGCCAGCTTTTCTGTGGGAGATGACCTGTTTTGACTGTTTTCTTAACTGCAAGAACATGGGTACAGACTCTGAAGAGTGGGCGAGTGTATCTGAGCCTGGGGTTCTGCCTCCTTCCTCTACCAAGACCATCACTCCAGGGCCCAGGTGATCACCTGTCCCTCTGTCTTCCTTCAAGTCCTTCAAGGGACATTGTTGACGACCCACAATGCGCCAGGCACTGTGCTAGATGTGGGTGGGGCAGGGCTGAGTGTCCCCACCAGGAGGCCGCATGTCATGAAAACCCAGAAGAAGGGCATCCAACCTAGCTCTGGGGACCGGGGCAAACTTCCTGGAGGAAGTAACATTGAAACTGGGATGTGAGGGTAGGCCGTTAGGACTTAGACAAGGAAGGAGAAGAGCTTTTCTGGGAGAAAGAATGCTACATACAAATCCTGGAAGCAGAGAGAGAGCACGCAGGATGCTTCTGGGGAGTTGGCCAGTGGAATAGTGAGCGATGCTCCCAGAGAGGTCAGCAGGGGCCAGCCGAGGCCATGAGGAGGAGCTTGTACCATAGCCAGAAGGCAGTGGGGAGCCACTGAAGGCATTGAGCAGGGGTGGAATGATTAGTTCTAACTCAGTGCTGGATGCTGCACAGGTCTTTGTCATCCTGGAATTAACGCTGAGGAAAGGGCACGGAAAGGAGAGGGAAGCCATAGCCATACCCTTAGTTGCAGTTTGGGAGGAGGTGCATCACCCAGCAGGGAAAAGAAGGATGAAGGGAGAAGGGAACGGGGAGGAGAAGAGCCCGAGGAGATGCTGCAGAAGAGCTGGGAGCTGCTATTGGATGTCCCCACCTTCTCACCAGTGGCACAAGCAGAGCCTGTTGGTAGGAGGACGGTATCTGGAGCTAAATATACATCGGTAGGTATTTTTAGAGGGTTTCTGTAAGGAGGCTGCCCTAATACACGAGTTTCCCGAGCAGCTAAAGATCGAGGAAAGCACAGTTTTCCTTCTCCAGCACCGTCTCTCCAGTGCTGAGAATGTGCGGGAGGTGTTGTGAACGCAGCCCCGGGGCCCCCAGCCCAATTTAAATCTCTGTGGTAATAGTATGATAACACTTGGTATTTATATAGCATCTCCGTGCCAGTGAGCCTGGCGAGATTTTACAGACCTGTCTTTTACTCATCCTCTCTGCTCTAAGTGGGCGAAGCAGGAAGGTGGAGAACAGGGAAGGGCTGGGTAGAGGGAGGAGACATTGGAGCTTGTCCATTCAGCGACGGGGAAACTGAGGCGGAATGAGGTGATATGGGGGGCTGGGAGCTACTCAGAAGACCCGAGTCAATAGAAGGAGACCAGGTCTTCGGTGCCTTCATGCTGACGTTGGGGTGCTTCGCTAGTCCTTAAGCTCTGACTGCCTCTCAAGTTCTCTCTCCCAGCAGAGTTGGTGGCTGCTTGTCTGAAAGACCTCCACCTCCTCACCAGTTCCTCGTTCATTTCTAGCTTCACTTTGGGGGAACACAGCTGCTACTTGCAGCATCTCCGTTTGTCAGAACATTAGTTCTCTTTTAATTCCATTTCCCTCCAGATGGGTGCATGATGGAAAAGATAGAGTTAGGATATGGAATTTGGATTCAGGGGAGAGGTAGGCAGAAGGCAAAATGTGGAGCTTGGAGGTCTCTTCTTTACTCTGTGCTAATGATAAACCCAGTTCTTTTAGGGAGACCCCAGATGAGAGTCCCAGGTAGTAGTTGACAGGCAGTTGAGCTGGGGTTACTCCTTGGGTGGGAAGTCATTTCTTCTTACATATGTACTCTATCCTTTTTCTGTATTGAGAGTCATCGTTGATACATTCTACAGGTATTTATTGACTACTTACTGTGTTCTGGGTGTAAGACATTGCTGTTGGGATGGTTTCTCTTTCCTAAAACATTGCTTCTTGTCACCTCCGTTGACTGATAGAAGCTCAACCTGGAGAGAACTGAGTGGGGGCCTGAATTGGTCTTGGTGTCAACAAGGAGGAAGGAAAGCCATAGCAAGTGGAGGAAGGTCCAGACCCCCCGGGTGGTTTGGTTTCAGAGTATTTTTCTGGCTTTATATTCATTCAGGGTAACAAAGGGAAAGAAATGAGGGCCAGATGCTTTCTAAGCCAGACCGCCACCCTGGGCCTGGAGCTGCCATTGGAAGGCTGTTAAGTGCATACAGTCTTAGGCATGTGCATGACTGTGTGTGGAAGAGCGCAGCAGGGGTGAAAATTCCAAGGCAGGATTGCAAAGCAGAGATGGCTATAGCATAAATGTTCATTCTCTAAATTTACAAGGGAGACTTGAGAATTAAAGGGAGTGTTTACATTTCCATTCTGTGGGTGATACACGTTTCCTCCTTTGGATAGAGCTTTTGTGCACTTCTGTCTGTACTGTAAATATAGTCCACAGTTCAGTGTGAAACGCAAAATGCAACAGTGCTATTCAATGTATGATTCCCTGGAGTCAGAAAATAGCAGGTGTGAGGAGTGCAGAGTGGTTAACACAGGAAGCAGTGCAGATGCTGAAATGAAAAAGAGGATGTGCGGGGCTTAAGGAGAACATATAAAGGAAGGTTAAGTCTGAGGTTACTAAAATTTAACCAACAAATTTTAGACCTGGGGGAATGATAAGTTTGTCCCACTTTCTGTATTTATTATTTTTCCCAGAAGAGAAAACTGAGGCCCAAGTGGCTAAGCCACGTGTCCAGGGTCTTAGAGCTGGAACGTGGTGAGCGGGGACTTGGATACTGGTTTGTTAACTCCAAATCCAGGACTTGGTTGCAGCTATGCTCTACGCTCCCCGGCAGTGAGAATCTGATGATTCTTGATTGTGTTCAGGCCATTAAACTGGGGTGTTAAGAAATAAATGATTTTTGTAATTAGTTGGCTGGAATATATATATATATATATATATATATATATAGCAATATATATGTGTGTGTGTATTTTTATATATATATATATATATATATATATATATATATATGCAACTTATATGGAAACAGAGTTTAGTTTAGTGGACTAAATGATTTCAGGGGCCCTGAGTCCTGGTCCTGACCCTAATATACATTCTCCCTCTGATACCTCAGTGTGATACTGGGTGATACCTAAACCATCTCAGCTTTCCTCATGAAACCTCATTTATGAAATGAAGGTAGCATCTGCACGAGCTACCTCACCAGGTCTTGCGACAAACAAATACAGTAATGATGATGCTGATACTGGTGATGATGGCTCGCATTTTACCAGGAGCTCACATGTCTTATTTAAAATGTGGAAGCCTTCATATACTATTGTCAGCACTTGCATATATCATTTTAAGTATAGAAACATAAATCAAGGCAAATATTATCTCCGATTTGCAGATGAGGAATTCAGAACTCAAAGAGGCTGTCACGTGCTCAGGGCCAAACACTTACTAAGGGGAGAGATGGGCATTTTCATTGTATTATCAGCAGTTCTAAAGCCCATGTGGTGTCTACTGTACAGCACAGCCGCCTCAGCAAAAGTGTTTGGGAAGACAATGAAGCAAAATACGAAATCAGTGAGCAGAAATACTTTCCCGCCCAGGTCAGTGATATTATGAAGATAAATGTTAAAATACACACAAAGCACGTTGAGTGCCTTTTGAAAAAGATGTTTAAAAATATTCAAAATACTGTAGCTCTGTAGCTCATTCAGAATAGTCATTTACCTCCATAAAAATTGCAACTACAAAGACAAGTTTCACTGCAACTTACTGCAAATTCCAAGGCTGTGGCTGATTTAAAAATTTCCCATTAGTTGTCATTTTGCTTCAAGGCAGAAGTTTACTCCAGACTGAACGTGAGATATATCTTATTTCCTCTTAGAAGTATCTAACTTTATCAGAACTAGTCAAATCCTTTTACGGTTATTATCTACAACAGCAAAGAAATTCCAAGTAAAAGCGGAAACAAAGACCTTCATTTTTAGCCTTATCAACAATGAAAATATTACATTTTTCCATATTCTTACTTTTGTTTTATTTATTTATTTATTTATTTATTTATTTATTTATTTTTTGCGGTACATGGGCCTCTCACCGCTGTGGCCTCTCCCGTTGCAGAGCACAGGCTCTGGACGTGAAGACTCAGTGGCCATGGCTCACAGGCCCAGCTGCTCTACGGCATGTGGGACCCTCGTGGACCGGGGCACAAACCCACGTCCCCTGCATCGGCAGGTGGACTCTCAACCACTGTGCCACCAGGGAAGCCCCTTACTTTTATTTTTTTAATATTCCGTGTCTTTGTCTTCATCTTCTGGCCTCCCGCTTCACACAAACACACACAAGTCAGAAGGCTCTGAGTGCTACAAAGGAGGCTGAAGAGGATGCCTTTTTCCCCCCAAGGAGGAATGTCCCATCAGAAGGATCGTGCACAGAACTCTAGTCCTCGCTCTGAGGGGAGTTGACAGGAAAGGCTGAGTTCTGATGACCTTCCCCTTGTCTTTCATTTCCTTCCATCTCGGCTGCCACTCTTCTGTCAGGAGCCTGGGCCTTGGTGACAGAATGGTTAGGAGAGGGGCTCAAGGTCATGGCTTTTCTCCCTGGCCTCAAACTCTGGGACAGTGACTGGGAGGCAGAGTGACAGGTGTGGCTGCTTCACACTTCAGATGACATTTGTGGTGAAGTCTCATGATTTACGTCACTGTGGGTGGTTCCATGCATCTCACCTCCTCCCCCATCAACCCTCTAGGGCCAGGAGGGTCCTTGAGGAGTCGTTCCTTAGTCTAGGGCCACATGAGTGGCCATGGAGAGCTGAAGCTGAAACAGAACTTGTTTGGGGTATCTTTGCTGTTGAGACTTAATCAAAACTCTGGGTGAGGGGTGATAACCAGAATGATGTATCTCCTGGCCCCGGCCCACTCAGAGCTAAGCATCCCTAGCCCCCATATCTGAAACTTTGAATTATGGGGAAAGACATAGGAGGAGCCAGGAGAAGACAAGGGAGAGGGAAGGCTAGAGGCAGCCAGTATTAGTTGAGGACCTCTTATGTTCCAAACATCGTGCTGACTATAAGGGGTACAGCCCTGGATGGAGAGAGTTTCTCTTGTCTTAGAGCTTGCTGTCTAGCAGAGAAGACAGATAGTAAATGAAATTTAAATGCAATGGTGTATAAAGTGCTGCAAAGGAGAAGTGTTAACAGTGCCAGGGGGGTTTGAAATTGGGACTCTAACCTAATCTGAGGGGAAGGAGGTCAAGAAGTTGATGTTAATGTTGAAACCTGGAGATGGAGTAGCCTTTGGCTAGGAAAAGAAGACAAGAGGGAAGGGGGCAGGGTGAGGAGGGTTTAGGTGGAAGGTAGGGCAGGTGTAAAGGGCTGGAGGTGGGAGAGGACCTGGCAGCTCTGGGAAACAGGAAGGCCAGTGGAACCCAACGTGTAGTGTCTGAGGTGACAGTAACCTGAGGGGAGTTGGAGAGGGAGAGGAGCCACATCATTCAGGGTCTCATTGGCATCACCAAGGGTGTTCAATGGGAAGCCACTGACTGGTTTGAAGCAGGGAAGCAGACATATTTGCAGAAAATGACTGGGGATGGGTGATGATCCCTGAGAAAATAGAACTTCCCTGAATGATTCCAAGTCTGCTCAGAATTAGGATAGAATTAATGTTTTCGAAGAGTCCCTCCCTCTCTCCTCTGGCCTCCTCCTTCCAACACTGACCCTCAACTATAATTTTGTTTAACCTATTGGAACTGTACCAAAACCCAGTCTCTAGACCTTATCATCTAGCCCATCCTATGCTAAAAATCTGTTAGCCCTGCCCAGAGTAAAGACATAGTCCTGCCTTCTGGGTTCACATTCTGAGCATCTCCTACTGATTCAAATAATGGGTAAGAACTGATGAGTGTGTGGGCTTTTATTTTTGATGTTCAGCAGAGATATTATTTTAAAAATGCTTTTCTGAGAACTCTGCTGTAGGATTATTATGATTTTTATTTTTCTCATAGAACAATAGTCAAAAGATCAAGCCAACCCACATGCTTGTTTATGGGATGTTTCTCTTTTTCCTGCTTTCTAAGCCCATGACACATCATGATGCTGAATCTGGATCCAAGTTGAACTCTGGTTAATAACCACGATAAATATACCATTTTGTGATTTAGGGGCCCCTTCTGGGGGGAGCTCAAAATGCTCTGTAATTCACCCTCTTCCCACTTCTCATTTGGAAAAAGGAAATAGAGGCCTCCCTCCCGATTCCTTTTCTAAGTAAGTGTTCTGTTCTCTGTTTTAGAGACAGGTCATCCGGATGGAGGCTTCACAGCTGGGCTCTGGTGCTAGCGATGGGAGGTGTTCACTGCTTACCCCAGGCTTTCCCACTGAGTACTTAAATTCACATCCCCTCTTCACATGAGTGCAGCCATCTCTCTAATGTTCCAACTTCCTCCTCCCTGCTCTTGCTTTGTTCTCTTCTTACTCTCCCTAACCTTTCTCTGGTTTCATTTTTCACCCTGGTTCAAAATAAAAGACTGGGTGAGTTGAGGACAGGTGCCATGGAAGGTGGTGTATTTGTGTGTGTGTGTCTGTATGTGTTGCTAATTCTGACAGACTCCTTCTTAGATCTCTGTCTGTAGAGTGAGTCTGACGTTCAACCCCTCTTCTCCAGCAAACAAATCCGTATATGAGGAGGGTTCTCCCTACTGGGAATCTGATAGTTCAAAGTTTGAACAGCTACTACTGAAAATAAAGGAGGAGGAATTTCCATGAGTACTTCAACTCCCCCCCAGCTGTGACTGATCTGAAACCAAACTAAAGCTAAGCACCTTGAAGTCACCCAGGAATTCAAATTTTAGGACCACAGGTAGAAAGTTAAAGCAGGAATATACCTTAAGAATACACCTTAAGATACCCCTGGCATTATTGCCGTGGACATGCAGCTCCATGGCCGCACCTAGCACTGGCTGTTTCCTGAATAGTGTTTCCCACAAATATGTACCATAGTATCATTTTTCTAAAATGTGTGTGGGTGCCATTGTAACTTATTAGATATAAATAAATTTAGAAGCATTCTTGAAGAAATGGTGGCATTGTTTTTCTCATTTAGTCAGTATAGCATAGCGGTTAACAGTTTGGGCTCTGTAGGCAAGCAAACCTGAATTCCTGTTTCTGCTCTGCTGTTTACTAGCTCTGTGGTTGTGGGCAAATGATCCAGCTTCTGTAAGTCTCAATGCCTTCATCTCTGTAAAAAAGGGGAGGTGGTGATGGATAATAACATCTGTCTGACAGAGTTGTCATGGGGCTATATTAACGAAATAACTCCTCTGGGAGGGTCAAGTGGGTCTTGGACTCTTGACATTAAAAAAGGAGCCTCACACTTGAAAGGGTAAGAATGGCTGACCCAGTGTGACCCATTGTTACAGACGAAGGGGCTGAGGCCCAGAGAGGGCTTTGAGAGCTTGAACTCTAGTGTATGCCTAGTACTCTTGTCTCTGGTTGGGAGGTTACTTGCCTACAGCTAACACCTGATTTTGGTCAGGCTTATAATTTCTTGTATTCAGTCTGGCGGTATAGATATGGAGGGGAAGTAGAAGTGGAAGTTAGACCCAGTGCGTGCACTCATGAACGAAATGGTTTGATTAGAGTAGAATACATATGTATATATATCTGTACCTAAGGCAGCTCAGCACAGTGTGATCAGGACACAACCTAGTTCTGGTCAGGTGGTTCAGTCTCTAGGAGTGGCTAGAAGGGAAAGATGTAAGTTGGGCCAGTGATACCCAGATCTGTATCCAAGATTAGGTATTCCATAGTTAGCCTTTGGAGTCTTTGTCTTTCACTGTTGATCCAAGGTAACTTGGATAGTTAAGTCTTTTTTGGTGGTTGCTTGCCCATCTTTTCTTGACCCTGTGTGTATATACACCTTGTATTACTGTCCTAAAAGAAAATGTCTTTTTGCTCAAGCATTTTCAGGTTGACTATAGATCTTGATTTGATTTCTGCTTGATAAAGGAGCACAATGTTAGCTCTTTAAATCTGTTCGCTGAAATTCACCAATGAAAATTTATGGATTCATAGCAAGGCTGAGAGAGACTTTGTGGGGAACTGAACAGGGAAAGAAGGTATAATAGTATATATAAGGACTCTCAGCATCCTTGGCTCTTGCTGCAAGAGGATGTGGGATGGGGGGAAAGAGATTGTTAGTCCTTTTTTCACCAGATTTCTCCTAGTAATACTTCTTCCCCATCCATCCATCCATCCATCCATCTATCCACCCATCCATCCATATATTTGTCTACCCATCCACTTATCCATCCACCCATCCATCCATCCACCCACCCACCTACCCATCCACCTATGCACCTATCCATCCACTCATCCATCCAACAAACCATCATGCATTATTTATTAAGTAAATATGGAATGCCATGCACTATATTGGATGCTGACTATATCAGTAATATAACTGTTACGGTCCATTCCCTCATGGAACTTACCATCAATCCAGGCTTAGGGAGGAATAAGGAAGCTTAGCCTGGTGTTGCCTCTACTGCACTTGGTAGAGGGGAGAAGTGGTTGTTTCGTAGATGTGTACCCATCCATTACCAACATCAAATCATACTTTAGTGAAAAGACTAAGGACTTTAGGTTTAGGTAGACCTGAACTTGAACTTCAGCTTTGCCATTCGGATGTGACTTTGGGCAAGTTATTTAGCCTGTTGGATTCTTGTTGTTGTTGTTTTTTAAGTCTAAAATACCTCTGTTGCAAGATTTATGTGCTAGATTGAGTACCACTACTTGCTCTAAGAAACAAACCCCTATATTTCAGTGGGTTAGCACAATAGATTTATCTCTGTCTCCTTGAATAGGTCAGTGTGTTCTTGGCTTTCTCTCACTTGGTGATTTAGAGACCCAGTCTCCTCCTGTCTGGTGGCTCTGCCATCTTCCAGGTTCTCATGATTTACATCTCAATAGAAACAGAAAGAGTATGAAGAAGGCAAAGTAACTTTTTACATTCATTGGCATAGAAGAGACACACATAATTTCTACTAATACCTCATTGGCAAGGACCAGCCACATGACTCAACCTAGGTGCAAAGGAGACTAAGAGATCTAATCTCTAATTGGGCAGCTGCTTCCTAGCAACAACGCTACACTGTGGAAAGGTGAGCATCAATTTTGGAGGACAGGTAGTGACCTCTTCATTGTCTATATGAAGGTTAAAAAAGAAAATGTAGGTAAATTGTTGGACAGATAGTGGTATATAATAAATGTTTTCTTCTGATTATTAGTAATATCTGTTGATTCAAGCAATATTTCCTACACATGTATAAAACATTTTACTAAGTACTCAGACGAAAAAGATAAGTAATAAGATATCTGCCCTCAAGGAGTGTCAGTCTGATACAGAGATAGCATCTGTATACAGATAGTTTTAATTTGTGCTCAAACCATTTGATCAGGAGGAAAGTTTGCAAATAAATCTGTTCTGTCCATTTAGCTTTCCATCTCTTTGTCTACCCACCTTTTATTAAGTGCTTACTGTGTACACAGCATAGTTGTGAGTAGTAAGAGGGACAGTGATAGAGTTAAATCAGGAGGAGATGGAAGGTCATTGGGAATTTGGTTTCACTTTGCTCTAATGCTACTGTTGGCACCTATACTAGAAGCCGGTGTCAGCAGCCCTTGAACGCTTTTTGCCACCTCTTTTGATCAGGCTTTGAAGATAAGGATGAGAAGCAAGTAGTTTATTTCATTTTATTTTATTTTTGTGTTGTTTTCCCAGTGGTAGTCAGCCAGCTGAGGCTATTTATAAAATGTCCATGTTGGCCTGGATATCACTGCTGGTTAACATCTGTCAAACTCCAAACTCTGTGGCCAGTAGGACAGAGGATCAGGAGCCAGTGTCAGAGGGAAAACCAGCTTCTTAGTTTACTGATGTCTTTTCTATCCTTAGTTTGCACAAAGAAGGTTGAGAAGTCAGATGTTTACTAGTGAACTATGCATGACTACAACAAGTAAATTGGAGTCAGCATCTTATGATAGTTCTGTTTTTGTGTGTGTGTGTTGCTTTCTGATTATACAGCTGAGTTTTCCCCTTTTGAAAGAACACAAAACATTAACATTTATTATAATAAATGATTTATCTGCTTTCATTTGTACAGTATTTGCTATTCATTAGACCTTATTCTTTTTCATGTTTCTTTTCCTTATTTTTTTCTGTATTGATCGGAATCTTATAATCAGTTTCTTATAATTGTCAACCAAATTATTGTCTTATGGTGGAGATACTACTTTTTATCTTTTTTGTTTTATTCCTTATCACTTCCCCCACTCCTTTGCAGGCTGTAAGCATGAATACACATAGCAGCGCTAAACTTGATGCTGAGTTTATAGTTGATTTTTTTTTTTTTTTTTTTTGTAGTACGCGGGCCTCTCACTGTTGTGGCCTCTCCCATTGCGGAGCACAGGCTCCGGACGCGCAGGCTCAGTGGCCATGGCTCACGGGCCCACCCGCTCTGCGGCATGTGGGATCTTCCTGGACCGGGGCATGAACCCGTGTCCCCTGCATCAGCAGGTGGACTCTCAACCACTGCGCCACCAGGGAAGCCCTGTAGTTGATTTTTAAGACTTACTGTATCACTGACAATTTGACTGTCAAACTGAGTCAGTGCCAGTGAGAAATTGTTTGTTGTAGTGGAAAGCCCATCCAGATCAAAACTGATCCGTTCCTAGTGCCTGTCCTTATTTTTGGTATGACGGTAGGGCTAGTTTATAACCATCCTGAGTCTTAATCTTCTGTTCTACAAAGAGAGCAGTGCTAGCCTTCCAGGAGTTTTGAGGAGATTAAATGCAATGACATATGTGAGAGTGTCTGGTACCTTCCTTGCTTCTGCCGCCTTTTCCTGTCTACCTTCCTCCTGACTTCCGCGCATCAATAGGAGGAGTCACGGAGGCCCCTTATGCAGTTTATCTATATTCAGGCCGTGGTGCTGCAGAGGAGGGAGCCCATTAAAGTTTGATGGTGCTCCTGGGCACTGCTGGGCTGGAGAGGTGAAATGGAAGGGAAGAGAAGAATAAGTATAACAATCAAATTGTACAGCTTTTGAAGAAGATAGGCACAGGCTTATGGTTTATTATCTGCCCATATGTGTGCCTGCCAATGTGTCATATATATCCTTGCCTGACGTTGTGTCAAAGTACATCTGCATCTATACTTTCATCTGTATCCACCATATCGTGTATTACCATAAGAAGAACTCTTGAATGCAAACAGCATGACAGCTGTGTTCTCTTAGTAGCTGTTTTTCTTTATCAGGGATTTTGCTAAAAGGATTTAAAAGCCTTTTCTTTCCTTTTTTAAAGAATTTATTTTTAATTGATGTAACATTGGTTTATAATATTACCATAGCTTGTTCTAGGGGTGGGTTTCCCTGCCTTTCTGTAAACTGCTACAAAGCGATGTCTCTTTCCTTCTCTCCACCTCAGTGGCGTCCTCAGCCCCCAACCCTGACCGGTTTGGTTTTGTCTTTGCCAGGAGGACCCAACCCTTAGAACTTCCTGGGAATAAACTCCCACAGGTCATCATTTCTGGAATGCAAATCCTGGGCTTAGATGGACATTTGAAAATGAATTTGTCACAGCAAGGACAGCGACTCAGCCTTTATTTATTTGAGGGCAGACCCATTTCCCAATGGGGTAAGCTGAGACTATCTTCCCTGTATTTATGTGAAAGGAGGGAGGAAGGAGAGCCTGTTTGATGATTTTTGAAGGGCACATCTCCTCCAAATTTAATTGTGTATTAAAAACAAAAGCAAAAACAAACATCAAGGGATTTGAAAAAAGGGTGATTTTTTTTTTTTAACTGAGTTCAGAGACATTCCAGAAAGGTAACTTCTCACAGCACAGTTTTTATTTATTTTTTTCTACCTCCTTGATTTTTCTCTTTGATTAAATTCTTTCCTACAAAATGACACCTTTTCCAACATCACCATTTCTATCAGTGGTGTCAGTAGTCTGTGTGGTTACAAGGAAATGACCTTGACGCGTGTCAGGGATACTAGGATCTGCTCCAGGCACCACCAGACCCTTCAGAGCCACAACCCCAGCTGCAGCCTGGAAAGTTTGGATGGATGGGCTTTAGGGAGTCTTGCATCACCTAAAATCATTCAATAATTTAATATATATGAGCATTTTCCCCCAGGAAAAGGGTCCGTAGCTTTTATCAAAGGAGCCTGTGACCCACATTTTAGGACCATTCCTTTAAATGATCTCTAAGGAACTTACAAGTTTGAGAATTTATTTGGGTTTTATTAGCCTTCCCGTCATGTAGACATTTCTGTTACGTTTGATGTCTTCACCAACCCAAGACCTTCTTTTCCTCCTGCCTATTTCTGTCATCTCTCCCCTCCCTGGGATTGTCATCAGTGAGTCCCTGCCCTGCAAGGCCATCATAACTTGACTTCTGGCCACAGGTTTGCCCCAGCTCTCCTCTGTCATCACACGTGCAATTGAATCATTTCTTTCTGTATACCTCTCTCCTGATCAGGGCCTTTTGACAATCTTTTCTTTCCTCTTTGGTATGGAAAAGAAGAAAAGAAACTCTTCAGCGTTGCATCCCGGACACCCGTCCGCTGAATCTCCCCCCCGCCTCGTGCCCATTGCCCCTCTGGTGTCATTATTGTCACTGAAGTCTCCTTCACCCCAGCAGGGCCCGACTCAGAGGTGCCTTTCCCATCTCAAAGCTTCTTTCTGTATTCCTTCACTTGCTGTCACCCTGCTTTGTCTATATCCTGCATGCCTTTTAATAATCTGTGCCATGATGTTCTGTGGGAACCAGCTCAAGACCTGACTCCTCAGCAAGATAGACCCCCTTCTCCAGGCTCCCTAAGCACTTAGCTGCATTTTCGCTTCATCAGCAGGTGCTGTGTTTCCTCTTTCGTTATTTCTGTGGCCTTCTTGTCTCTGCATTGAGACTGAGGATGGGACGTGTACTCCTTCCTTCTTCCCTAGGGTGACTTGGGTTTTCTCAGACTCATAATAAATGCCCAGCAAAGGCAGGATGAATAAGGAGGTGAAAAGCAAGGGTCTGTTGGTATCTGCCCATGGAGCTGAGTGGGGCGGGTGGGGAGAGAAACATGGACCCAGCTGAAGCCTTGAACTCCAGTTTCATAGTCTGCCCTGGTGTGTTTTCTCACCCTCAGCCCACGCAGCAGGAGGAAAAATGCAGGCCTTGGCCGAACCTTAGGCCCAGTAGTGGTGTGTGTGGGTGCTGAGCTCCTAGTCCAGCTGAGGGTGGGGAGGCTAAAGGTGGAGAATGGGGTCCCAAGGGGTGGAGTGCTTTGATCAGGACTCTAGGGGGAGGGCCTCTTCTCTTTCAGCTCATATCCCATATTAGTTATCCAGTTAACTTAGAGGAAGCTTTCTCTTTGTGCTTTGTTGTTGTTTCTTTAAAATAAATGAAGTATTAATACTGCCAATTGTCAGATTGGCTCAGATTCCTTTTCCTTCCATCAGTCTCCCTTCCCCCTTCACCCCTCCTTCCTGGACAATTAGCGAAGTGTTTGGTCTTTGGTTTGGATGAATAATTGATTCAGAAGCTTTGTGAATGATTCATGGCCCATATGGTGGGGCAACATGTGTGTGTGTGTGTGTGTGTGTGTGTTTGTGTGTGTGATCAGCACCTCCTACAAAAGGTCAGAGGTTTCTCCCTGGCTCTGTGGAGGGGATGGTACAGACCATCCCCCAGGGGCAGAACAGACTGCATGTGGTCTTTCCTCTCTGTGTTCTAGCAAAGGTGAGAGGGTTGGAGCTTCCCCCGGGAAAGCAAGGTTTTCTGTGTGCGTATGCATTTCAGTCCTTCTAGATCGGTGGTTCTAGTTTTGGTCAGATTAATCAGGGAACCGGAGTTTATCCCCTTTAAATTTACCAGCTATTCACTCTTCCCAAGATGAATGGTTCATTTGATTTTCAAAGCATTTGAAAAAAGGGGGTATGTTGCCTTCCTCCCTTTGCGATACAGTAGTTCAGACCTTCCTAGTCAAGGGACATTTTTTTTCTTAACCCAGAGTCTTAACCTAGTTACGTTCTGCTGCCACGCTCTTGTTTCCTCATATATCTCCTCCACTGAAGACAGAGAACACCTGGTTATCATTCATTTTATAGCTTTTCCTTATCTTCAAACACTGTCATTAAGTATTTGTGTGCCTGAGACAGTAGGACTGATGCCTAGCTTGTACAAGAGCGACATCCTCTCCCTACAAACCCTCTCAGGTTTAGTCATGTTAGAAGGAAGAGTTGGGACTCCTGAATATACCCTGATCTTTGGAAGCCAGCTAAGAAAAAATAATTTGGTTACCTAAACAGAGTTCATTGTTTTCTTAGGCAGTCAGACTCCACGTTTTATTTTAGGGAGTTGAGACAGAGGCAGTGTATAAGTAAAATGCAAGACTGATGAAGATATGGCAGTATGTTTGTTGGTCATTTGGACTTTTTTCAGGAAGGTCATAAAGATATTACCCTATATTTTCTAGTACTATTTTAAGATTTTGCTTGTCATATTGATGTTCTAATCCTTCTTGAATTTATTTTTGTGTTATTATGTGAAGTATGAATATACCTATATGTTTTTCCATAGGTTTCCAACTTCATTCAGTGAATAGTACATCTTTTGCCCACTGACTGCTGATTTCTAATCAAACATTGCTAGTGTATAGGAATGTTACTATTTTTGTTTGTTGGTGTTATACCCTCCAGTCATGTCAAACCCTTTCTTTAATTGACATTCTGTTAGATTATCTATGTAGAACATTACATCAACTGCAAATAGGTGTTATTATATCTCTTTCTTTCCATTTCACGCACTCTATATAATTTTTCTTATCTTATTACACTAGCTAGAACTTCTAGGAAAATGTTGAATAATGGCAGTAATAGAAGGCATTCATATCTTATTTCTGATATTAAAGGGAATATTTTTAAAGCTTCACCATCAAGACAGATATTTGTTATAACACTATATGTTATTGTAGATACCCTTTATAAAGTAAGTAAAGAGTAACAGTTAAATGAATTTCACCAATAGCTCAGTATTTTCATTTAATTTATAAACTCAAAGGATTTGGAAGTTCATTCTTTAGAAGGTTAAACACTGAAATTATTGTGAATGCTATTGAAAATTCATTTTAAAAGTTTAGCATTAACAATAAACTTTTAGAGTACATATTGTTTTTTAAATTAATTTTTATTGGAGTATAGTAAAATGAAAAATTTCACCTTGTTTTTAAATAATTAAAAAATTATAACCATTTTTCTTATTAAAAAAATAAACATTTATTTTGGAGTGATAATATGCATATGATTTTGGTATAATGTTGGTGTTATTGTAGAAATAAAGTTTTTACTAAATTAAGAAGCCTATGGAATGGAAATTCATGGAGTTGCAAGGTACACATAATTTTTAATCACAGCCAGCAAGGTCTAGTATTCCCTAAGTTGAAATAGAAGCTGTAGACAAATAGAACCAGTAAAGAAAAAAGGTAATAAAGAAAATCCAGAAAGTCCATCAAGAAGCAAGAAAGGAGAGAAATGAAACAATAAGACAAACAGAAAATATGAATGTAGAAATAAGTCCTAGATTAATAGCAATCAGAACAAATGTAAATAGATTAAACTTACTTTTTAAAATATAAACTGTGATTTAATTTAATTTTAACTTATGTTTAAAAGATTTAGCTAAATAAAAATGATATTAGAAAATTAAAAATAGAAAGGGTGGTGAAAAATATGCTAGACAATGTCAATAAAAAGAAAGTCTCAATAAAAAAGAAATATAATGGTTTTTAAAAAATCATTAAGGTAAAAGCATTAAAGGGGACAGTGATGACTATTCCATTCTGATAAAAGGAAAATCGTTCAAGAAGATGTAAAAGTTACATCTTTATATATCATCAGCATAAATATCTGTTAAATATTTAAAGGTAGCTTAATATTAATATTAATTTAAGGGTATCCTTAATATTAAAGGGTAGCTACTAAAGAGATTTCCAACTGGTTTTGAACAAAATACAACCAGAATTTCTTCTTTACAAAAAGGTTCAGTTCCATTTCAACACACACACACATGCATACATGCACACACACACACATACACACACACACATGATTACCTTTAAAATTTTAAACCTTCCTACCATTGTCTTTTATCCCATGTAGTTGATGACAATTCTAATATGAACTTGATTATTTCTTTACACAATGTTAGCATTTTCCCCTTATTTTTGGTGGTGTAAAATTTCACTAATATATGCTTTACATGATGGTTTTTATTTATTTATTTTTATCTTTCATGCCAGTTTGGGGGACCCTTTCAATCCAGAGATTCATATCTTTATTGTTTAATTCTGGGAAGTACTTTTGAATTGTTTTTTCCTTCCTTCAAATTGCTCCTTCCTTTTTTCTCTTTTTAATATTGCTTTCTCTCCATTTTGTCTATTCTTTATTTCTAGCATTCATTATATATAACGTTGGGACTTTTCTGTATATCCTCTATATCTCTTAACTTTGCTTTTTTAATTTTTTTATTGCTTTGTGTTGATTTCTGGGAACACTGCTCAGTTTTATTTTCCAGGTCTCTAATTCAACTGTCTATCTTGCCATTCAGTTTATTTAGCCACTTAAAAAATTTTCAGTTATTGAAATCTTTATTTGCCCTATCTCTAGCAATTTTTTAAAATGCTTGTAATGTTCTCACACTTTCCCCTAAGCTAGTAATTATATGTATTCATTCTCATTGAGTGTAAGTTCTTTGTTGAGTTTGTTTCCTCACTTTGTGGTATTGAATTTCCTCAAGTATTTTGTGGTTCTTGATTGTAACATCACCTGTCATATCTGTTTGTGCAAACTGCTTGAAGGGACGTTAGACTATGAGGCTAACAGGCTAACAGTCTAGTGAGAGTGTGGAGGGATGCAACCTGCTGCTGGGTGGGTCGCTCTGATGGCCAGTCGCCTGTTCCTTTCAGGCATGGAAAGGCACAAAGGGCACTGCCCCACTTTCTCACCCAACTTCCATGCCCATTGCCCTGGCTTATAGGCAGACATTCTTTTATTGCTTCCTGGTCCAAGGAGGTAAGGAAGGGAAAGAAGGGTAAGGAGGAGAGAGTAAAATGTGTGCTTGATCTTACTGCTCCTCTACCCACTGTCACCCTGTTGGTCACCCCTGGATCCCTCCGGACTCTGGTGTCCACCATCTGCAGACAGGAGCACTCACGGAGCGAGCCTGCATTTATGGGAGTGGCATCCTGCTCTGAGGTCTGGGAGCTGTGGTTTTCTTTTAAAAATCAAATTGCATCTATTTTCTGTCCTAAGGGCATTCATTACAATCTCTAGTTGACCAAAGGCCTATTTCCCTTCTTGCTTTCCAGTGTGGTTATTATATGTATTTGTAAAATGATTTCTAGGAATTGGAAAGAAGAAGAGGCCACAGTGTGTGCGCTGTCTGCCTGTCTGAGAGAGAGAAGCTGGGACAACTTATTCTAATCTCACCGATCCTCAGTTTTCTTATGTTCACAACCAGGTGGTGATAGTGGTGACACTTAGTTAATATTTGAAAGTATAGTATGTGTCAGGCATTATTCTAAGTTCACACTTTACATGTATAAACTCATCTAATTCCTCAACAACCCTATGATATATATTATTATTGCCATTTCATAGATGAAGAAACTGAGGCACAGAGAGGTTAAGTAATTTACCCAAATAAGTGGCTACCTACTTCATAGGGTTAGTTTGAGGATTATTGAATTAATACATGTAAAGCACTTAGCATGGTAGTTGAAATGTGTTAAATTCATTTAAAAAATGGCAATTATCATTTTTCTCAGAGTTAACAACAGAGCTGGCTGATAACAGGCACAAAAAAATACATGGTGAATGAATGAAAAGACAGCAAAAAGTTGGTCTGCAGAAGGTCATATAGCAATCTTTGGATAGAAACCTCTATCCTGGTGCTTTCTTTTGTAATTAAAAAAATGTGGGTTTCTGGATGTTGGCCACTTGGTTCCCACCCTGCCAGCTCAGCATTTTAGATTTTTAGGTATTGGTGCTTGAGACCATTTCAACTTTTTCTGCTTTGTCATAGGGCGTGATTACAAATATGTAACTTAGTTAGTAAGTTTTAAAGAAAATCAGTTGTTTGTAATTTCTCATGTTCAGAGTACTGAAGAAGACGTTAACTTTTGCTTTAAAGGAATCAGTTTTTAATTTCCATATACATATACATCACAAACACATTTACATATACTGCCTGAGAAAATTTTCCTTCCTTCAGTAGTACTGTATTAAAAACCAGTGTCCAGGGCTTCCCTGGTGGCGCAGTGGTTGAGGATCCGCCTGCCGATGCAGGGGACATGGGTTCGTTCCCTAGTCCAGGAGGGTCCTACCTGCCGCGGAGCGGCTGGGCCCGTGAGCCATGGCTGCTGAGCCTGCGTGTCCGGAGCCTGTGCTCTGCAACGGGAGAGGCCACAGCAGTGAGAGGCCCGCGTACCACAAAAACAAACAAACAAAAAAAACCAGTGTCCAGCACAGTGTTCAGCACAGAGCAAGTGTTCGATCAAGTACTGATGAGACAATGAGCTTGTAGTATATGTAAATTAAATGCAAGTTTCTGCCTTCATGGGACCCAGAGGCTAGGAAGAGAGAGACTTGTAAGAAGTAACTGGAATGCATCAGTGCAGTCATGCTCTATAGAAGGTATCCTAGGAGCATGGAGGAAAGAGAAGATGACTGTGTTTGGGGGAAGAAAAAAATCACAGGAGAGATGATGTTTGTTTCTGGTTGTTGTTGAAGATGGATAAGGGGTTGCCATAGAGAATGTGGGGAAGGGTATTCAGTCAGGAAAGCAAAAGATATCACCCAATATAAAGCAAACTGAATTGCAAACCCCTAAGAATCTACAAAATGAAATCTGGTCAATGGTATCATGTTAATCTGAAAAGACTTCTGCTGAATTTTGAAAAAAGATTTTGCAGAAGAGGATCACCATGGATTTTCAAAATGCAATATGATTATGCACCTCTTTGCTTAAAGCCCTTCTTTAGTCGTTCGCTGTTATCTGTAGCAGAGTACAAGAGCCATTCAAGATCCCTCCTGACCTGACCATATGCAGCCTGCCCTCCAATTATACTGGACTACTTACAGTTCCTTGAGTTTTTTGTTTGTTTATTTTGTTTTGTTTGCTGTACGCGGGCCTCTCACTGCTGTGGCCTCTCCCGTTGCGGAGCACAGGCTCCAGACGCACAGGCTCAGCGGCCATGGCTCACGGGCCCAGCCGCTCCCTGGCATGTGGGATCTTCCCGGACCGGGGCACGAACCTGTGTCCCCTGCATCGGCAGGCGGACTCTCCACCACTGCACCACCAGGGAAGCCCGTTCCTTGAGTTTTATGCATTTCGTGCCTCCTTCCTTTTGAACATGCTCTTTTGTCTGTTGTTACACCATGCTTGCCATGCCTTTGGCTAATTCCTCATTTCCCTCCATTCTTCCCTTCCTCCCTGGCTAGGCTCACTTGGAACTTAACTCCCACGATTGACATTAGTGTCTCCTCCACTAGAGGAGGAGGAGGGTTTGCTTGCTGAGTTGCTTGCTGAAGGTTTGAGGGCAGGCAAGCAACCCATCTAGTGGGATATATCTTATCCTTATCTGAACTCCTTGTGTCCCTGGCACTTAGTAGTCATTCAGCAAATATTGCTGAAAAACAGATGAATGATGGAACAAGCTAATGAGTGAATTACTGAATGGCAGATGGGAAAGGGGGAAGAATTTAAGAAGGCAGGCAATGTTTCAAGGATGCTCTTAAGGCCAAATGAAGAAATGCCGAGTTGATCCAATCTTTGTCCAAGGGTAACCTTCATGGGAGGAAGAATATATCATTCCCCATCTCCTTCTCCTTCTCCTTCTCCAGTGGTCCTTTAACATTACTAATTCTGCATGAGCTGCTCAACTGCATGTGTCCTACGATGTCTGAGTCCCACTGAAGCTTTCCTTGAGCTGAATAAAAGCAACCTGAAAAAACTGTTAAGCTTTCTTCTTAGTTAATAGAAATCCTTCCTCAGGTCAATAACCTCTGAGTATTAGACATAAAGCCATTACATTACTTAATGGATAAAACTCCTGTTAAAATTTACTTTTTCTCTGTAGAAGACTGATGGAGAGTCTAGACTTTGCTCTCAGTTGCCGTATGTAAGAAGTGGTGTACGGTGAAGCTGTGTTACTTGACCAGGGGTCTTAAGTTCAAATAGGACAGAGGCAAAATTAGAAACCAAGATTTCTGATTTCAGGTCCCCAGTCTTACAGTAAATAAAACTGTTCTCTATTTAGTCCCTGTTTGGCCTCCATCCTCCTTATCACAACCACCAATAGATACCCAATGAATACCTGCTGTGTGGTTATGATGTGCTGGTGACACAATGCATAGTTAGAGCCTGTTTATGAGGGAAATGAAGGATCTTCACAAAACCCACCTTAATGTAAACACATTTCCTACATACCTTGTAGAGTTGATCATAACTATGCACATACACATAATAAACATCAGAGGTCTTTGACTGGGTGCTTCATCATCAGGAATTTCCCGTCGCCTCATCTGATTTCTCCTGTGTTCACCACCATGGTCTCCATACTCTATGGCACACAATATGTTATATGATTTTATATAGGATTGTTTTTTTTTTTGTTTTTTTTGCGGTATGCGGGCCTCTCACTGTTGTGGCCTCTCCCGTTGCGGAGCACAGGCTCCAGACGCGCAGGCTCAGCGGCCATGGCTCACGGGCCCAGCCGCTCTGCGGCATGTGGCATCTTCCCAGACCGGGGCACGAACCCATGTCCCCTGCATCGGCAGGTGGACTCTCAACCACTGCACCACCAGGGAAGCCCATAGGATTGTTTTTATTCCTTATGTGCATAACACTTAGAAGTCATTCAGCAATATTTGATAAATATTGAACAAGCTGATGAATGAATGGCAGATATGAAAATGGGGAGATTTTAGGAAGGCAGGCATATATTTCAAGAATGTTTTTAAGGTCCTAGGGGTCCTAAGATTTAACATGGTTTTAGTCAAAAATATTAACATTTCATTTTGAAAGGAGCTGAGGCTTTATACTCAACATTCCATTGCCGTAATAATAGCAGTTAAAAATACAACTAAAAAAAGATGGAGGGAATTTCTAAGAAGAGGATTTTAGAAGCTGGAGGTTGTAGGAGTTATGAGTCTCCCAATTAGTAGGTGGACAATGAAGGGGAAAAAAAGGGAGAGGGGCATGGTTTCTAGTTTAGTAGTAACAGGATTGTTGCGAGCATAAACAGAAGTAAATTGATGCTCATATCCCAGATTAGTTAAGAACAGCCTAATTAGCTAATGAACAGTTCCAGTCCTGTGTTCTGAAAAGCTCAGTTTCTGGGCAAGCTGCAGTGCTTAACAGCAGCTGCAAAAGCGTATGGACACGATAACACCAAGCAGAGGAACCCATGCTGAGTTCTGACCTGCAAAAGCTGGTCTTTTTAAGTTACCCATTCTTAAAGGAATATCAGAGAACAGAGAGCATGTTTAGTAAGACTAACAGAGAGGCAACAGGACACAGCCTCCTGGACTCTGGAACCAGACTGCCTGGGGTCCATCGCAGCCCAGTCACTTACTAGCAGAGTGATCCTCAACTCCTGGTCCTCACCCCCTTGCATAGTCGTCTCCCACATTCTGTTGGTGTTGGTCTTCATGACCAAGAGAACATGGCAGAAGGGAGGGTATAACTTTTGAGGCTCAGTCATAAAAGACATTGCCGCTCTGCCTTGCTGTCTTGGATGACTTGCTCTGGGGAAAGCCAGCTGCCATATTCTGAGGATGCTCAGTGAGCCCTGTGGAAGGTCACATGGTGAGGAACTCCTGCCAAAGCCAGGTGAGTGAGCCATCTTGGAAACCCAGAATAGTCAAGCCTCAGATAAGTGCAGCCCTTGCTGACATCTTGACTATAAGACCCTGAGAGATCCTGCTCCAGGACCAGACACCTCAGTCACTCTGATTCCTGACTGCTGTGTGAGATAACACATGCTGATTGTTGTTGTAAGCGACTCCGTTTTGCTGTGCAGTGGGAGACAGCAGAAGCAAAAGACTTTGTAAAGAACTAGTTTAAAGGATACTGTTAACAGGTTTTGATTTGACAAAGAAAATAGTGGCACAGGATACTTAAAAAAGAATGTTTGCCAAAGTAACTTCTATGGAACACTAGTCCTATAAGATGCTCCATATCAAAGGGGTTTGATGCTCATATAAGTTTGGGAAATGCTGTACACTGGATCTCCTTCTGTAGATTCACAACGCTCATAAACATGTTAAAGGGTCTGAGAAGTTCTGAGTAAAGAATTTTTTGTTTGGCCCAATGTTTCTCAAATTTATATTGCCAAGAAATTTCTTTATCAAATATCACTTGGTAAAATGCTGTGGAACACCCTGTAAGAAACATTATTCTATAGCATTGATTCTTAGACTTAAGCCTCCACTTAAGAGAGCTTAGTGGCACTTGGAGAGCTTGTTAAAACATAGATTGCTGAGCCCCACTTTTAGAATCTCTGATTCAGGTGACCTGGGGTAGGGCCTGAGAATTAGCATTTCTAATAAGATCTCTGGTGATGGTGATACTGCTGGTATGTGAGTGTGTGCAGGGGAGGGAAGAGACCACATTTTGAGAATCACTGTAAACAGTGGATTCCAGGCTCCTTGGTAAAAGCTTTAAAGAAGGAGTATGGAAGTGGTCAATAAACACAGGAAAGAATGCTCAACATCATTAACCATTAAGGAGATGCAAATCACAACCACAGCGAGGTACACTTCACACCCGATAGGATGGTTATAGTAAAAAAGACAGACAGTAACAAGTGTTGGGCAGGAATATGGAGAAATTGGCACCCTTAAACATTTGCTGGTGGGAATGTAAAATGGTGCAGCCATGTTGGAAAACAATGTGTCAGTTCCTCAAAATAAAGTTACCACATGACCCAGCTGTTTCACTCCTAGCTATATTCTTAAGAGAAATGAAGACATGTGCCCATACAGAAAAAACTGTACATTATTCATTATAGTGAAAAATGGTAGTCACCCAAGTGTCCAAGAGCTGATGAATGGATAAACAAAATGTGATCTACTATACAATGGAATACTGTTTACCTACGAAAGGATGTTTTGATTCATGCTACAACATGGGTGACCCTAGAAAACATTATGCTAAGTGTAAGAAGTCCTTTAAAAAAAGGCCATACCTTGTATAATTCCATTTAGACGAAAAGTTCAGAATAGGCAAATCCATAGAAACAGAAAGTAGAATAGTGGTTACCCAAGGCTGGAGGGCAGGGTGTGGCGGAGAGGCTGCTAATGCATCTTTTTGCAGTGAGGAAAATATCCTGGAATTAGACAGTGCAGATGGTCAGACAACTCTGTGACTACATTAAAAACCACTGAATTGTACACTTTAAATGGGTGAGTTTTGTGGTTGTAAATTATAACTCAAAGCAGCTGTAAAAAGGAATGTGTATAGCTTCTAAATTAGCATAACAACAAAAATACAGATATCCAGTTGCGGCATATGTTGAAACTCTGTTATAATCTGTAAGGTGCCAGAGATTTGGAGGCAGTGGGCTGATACAAAGGACATTTAGATATGGATGGCCCTTTAGCTCTCTTCTCTTCCTCCTTCCCCAAGGAGATAATAAACATTACTGTTGTTTCATTGTGACTCTGAGTGAGCTGAGGCAGTGATGGTGAAGCAGCAGGGTGACCTCAGACAGTTTGGAGAAAGTATAAAACCTGCCTCGGATCTGTCATTCACATGGGGCAGTAAGTGACAGCAATTTCATGCCTTACCCTTCCTGGGACTGGTTGGTTGGTTGGTTGGTTGGTTTTGGTTGTTGTTGTTGTTTGTTTTGCACTTTAAAAAGCTTAAAGTTCTAAGCTAGAACAGTGGCTCTCAAAGCTTTGGTGTGCATTAAGATCACCTGGGGCTCTTGTTTAAAAAGCAGAACTTTGGCCTTAACCCTGAGAGGATCGAGAATCTGCCCGTTAAGGAAGCACCCAGATAACCCTGATGCAGGTGGTTTCTGGACACCGTTGAAAACATCTGAGCTAGAAAAACACCTAAACTGTATTGGGAAAGTACATAAATCTGTATGCGACTGATGTGAGCTACTCCAGACAGTAGTAACTCTAGGGAGGTGGAGGAAAAAACAGGTTGGGGTGGAGCTTCAGCTGTGTCTGAAATGTTCATCTGTTTTAAAAAAATGAGTTGCAGCAGTACCATACTGTCTTGATTACTGTAGCTTTGTAGTATAGTCTGAAGTCAGGGAGCCTGATTCCTCCAGCTCCATTTTTTGTTCTCAAGATTGCTTTGGCTATTCGGGGTCTTTTGTGTTTCCATACAAATTGTGAAATTTTTTGTTCTAGTTCTGTGAAAAATGCCATTGGTAGTTTGATAGGGATTGCATGGAATCTGTAGATTGCTTTGGGTAGTAGAGTCATTTTCACAATGTTGATTCTTCCCATCCAAGAACATCATATATCTCTCCATCTATTTGTATCATCTTTAATTTCTTTCATCAGTGTCTTATAATTTTCTGCATACAGGTCTTTTGTCTCCTTAGGTAGGTTTATTCCTAGATGTTTTATTCTTTTTGTTGCAATGGTAAATGGGAGCGTTTTCTTGATTTCACTTAGCAGAAAATGGTAACCCCTGTTAAAGATGGGACCATGTATCACTATGTACATTGCCTTATGTCCTGAATACCTGAAATATCTCATAATAAGAAATATATCAAAGGACTTTATCACCTTTGGAAGTTTAGATCGGGCTTCGTGTTTCCTGTGGGGCTATAGGTGATGGCAGCCCTCAGCTTGGAAGCCCCCTGGTGGGCCTGGCCCTGCCCATCTCCTCCCACAGGCCCTCTGCCCGGAGGGTCCCCTGGTGACTACTCCTGGCTCCACACAGAATCCATCAGGGCAGGATGCAGAAACTCTAGAAGCCCCAGGATAGAATTTCTACTGACAGAACAGGAAAGAGAGGAGCAATGAGGAAACCACAGCCTGCCTGCTTGGTCCCAGGAGACATCTGTTCTGAGAGTTTGGGGAGGATGCCATGTTTGGATCATAATAGTTGTCACTTTTTTTTCTTTTCCCTCCTAGGTTTTAAGACCCCTGCCTTTTCCCCCTATCTCTAGGAGGGAGGAATTTTTGTTTTTTGGTCAAAGGCTACCTCAGCTCCCCCCTGCCCCGCCCCAATCTAATTTCTTTCTTTGCTGTTTTCTTCAGGTGTATTCTTTCCTTGGTCCCCTTTACATGTCTGGGCATGGAGGTGCAGAGGAGGTCACCAAATAGACTCCAGGGTGGCCACCTGCTGGGCTGTGGGGCTCTGTCTCGGGCTGCAGGAGAGCTGGGCTGACCAGCCTCATGGAGAGGGAAGCTGAGGCTTTGAGTGAGGGGTACAGGTGATGGGAAGCAGCCGGCTGGCCTCTGACACTTTGGTAAATGCAGAGTCCACATCCAGCAGATGCAGAGCTTGGTTTCAAAGGAGATGAATGCCAAGTCATCAAGTTTTAAAGCAGTCTCAGGCCAGTTGAGAAGCCTGCCAGCGTGTGCTGTCCCTGAGGAGGAGGGAGGTCTGGCAGAGCATGCTGGCCTGAGAATTCAGAGACCTGGGCTCTTGCCAGCTTCCTCTTTCCCCAATCCTCTGCCCTCTTCTCTGAAAGCAGGTAGTGCTGCTCTCTGTCTACCGCACGGAGGTGCTGAGAACAACATAGGGCATTTGGAAGACGGCTGATTTATCATTTTAGAGTTGCTGTATCTGCCCTCCTTCCCTCCCTCCCAGTTTCCTGCTACCCTTGGTCTCCCCACATCAGCCCCTGCTGGGGCTGGGCCCTCTCTTTTCTTTTTTCCTTTTTTTGTAAAATTTAATTTAATTTATTTTTTATACAGCAGGTTCATATTAGTTATCTATTTTATACATATTACTGTATACATGTCAATCCCACGTATTACTGTATACATGTCAATCCCAATCTCCCAATTCATCACACCACCACCGCCCCCCCTTGGTGTCCATACGTTTGTTCTCTACATCTGCATCTCTATTTCTGCCTTGCAAACCAGTTCATCTGTACCATTTTTTAAGATTCCACATATATGCATTAATATATGATATTTGTTTCTCTCTTTCTGACTTACTTCACTCTGTGTGACAGTCTCTAGATCCATCCACGTCTCTACAAATGACCCAATTTTGTTCCTTTTTATGGCTGAGTAATATTCCATTGTGTATGTGTACCACATCTTCTTTATCCATTTGTCTGTTGATGGGCATTTAGGTTGTTTCCATGACCTGGGTATTGTAAATAGTGCTCAGTTAACATTGGGGTGCATGTGTCTTCTTTTTTTTTTTAACGTCTTTACAATGGTTTGTTAGTTTCTGCTGTATAACAAAGTGAATCAGCTATATGTATACATATATCCCCATTTCCCTTCCCTCTTGAGTCTCCCTCCCACCCTCCCTATCCCACCCCACTAGGTGGTCACAAAGCACCAAGCTGATCTCCCTGTGTGATGCAGCTGCTTCCCACTAGCTATCTATTTTACATTTGGTAGTGTATATATGTCCATGCCACTTTCTCACTTTGTCACAGCTTACCCTTCCCCCTCCCCATGTCCTTAAGTCCATTCTCTATGTCTACGTCTTTATTCCTGTCCTGCCCCTAAGTTTGTCAGAACCATGTTTTTTTTTAGATTCCATATATATGTGTTAGCATACAATATTTATTTTTCTCTTTCTGACTTACTTTACTCTGTACGACAGACTCTAGGTCCATCCACTTCACTACAAATAACTCAGTTTTGTTTCCTTTTATGGCAGAGTAATATTCCATTATATATATGTGCCACATCTTCTTTATCCATTCATCCGATGATGGACACTTAGGTTGCTTCCATGACCTGGCTATTGTAAACAGTGCTGCAGTGAACATTGTGGTACATGACTCTTTTTGAATTACGGTTTTCTCAGGGTATATGCCCAGTAGTGGGATTGCTGGGTCATATGGTAGTTCTATTTTTAGTTTTTTAAGGAACTTCCATACTGTTCTCCATAGTGGCTGTATCAACTTACATTCCCACCAACAGTGCAAGAGGGTTCCCATTTCTCCACACCCTCTCCAGCATTTGTTGTTTGTAGATTTTCTGATGATGCCCGTTCTAACCGGTGTGAGGTGATACCTCATGGTAGTTTTGATTTGCATTTCCCTAATAATTAGTGCTGTTGAGCAGCTTTTCATGTGCTTCTTGTGTGCCCTCTCTTTTCTATCTCAAATGGTCCCCTCCCAGATCTGCTCTCATATAGGTTTGATGCCTCTTAATGTTTCTAAGGTTACGTGAGGGATTACTGAAGGTTCAGAGTGACTCTCAGTGAATAAACAAGTGCTCATGGTCGTTCTATGCCAAGCACTGTTCCAGCTGCCGTTGGAGATGCAATGTTAAACAGGGCCTTCTTCTCCATAAGAAAGAGTCTGCTGGGTCAGTGCCCGCTCATCAATTCCTATTCTGCCTCTTCCTGTCAACGGCCCATCTTTTGGAGCATGAGATGTATAGGTGTTGGGCTATTTCAAACTGGGGGTTGGGTGTTTGCCTGGGGTCTGAAGTGGTGAGGTAGGTACTGGACTCATCCCTTTGCTGTATCCTTCATACCTGAGTTTCCCAAGTCTTACCTGTCCTTTCAAAATAAGGAATCTATTCTTCCATTCAATGTCATCCTCCCAGCCAGCAGCCCACATCCTCATCATCTCAATTACATGGATGATTTAATAGCTCATTCGCTGGCTCCTTGCCTTCGTTTTGTCCCCAGTTTCAGTCTGTTGACTGTTATGAGACTCTTCCTACAGGCCCTTCCACAGCAAGGCATGCCCCTGAATGGGAACCTAGAATGGCCACCTGTTTCCTATGGTCCCAGGTCTGACCTCTTCTGCATGGCTTGTGAAGCCTTCCTTGATTGGTGATGCTGTCCACGTCCCTGCCCTGACGCTGTAGCCACCTGCTCAGCCCTGTTCTTTTAAGCACACCTCCATCACTCTGACTGTCACAGCTCTGCTCAGCATCTGCCCTCATTGGAAATCCCTTCTGTCGTCCCTCCTTCTTCATCTCCTGTTCATCCTCAGTCTCTCCTCTCCTCAGCACCTTCTACCATGACATCAGCTGGTTCCTCTGCCTTCAGAACCACACTTCATGTGAATTGGAAGGGATCTTCGAGAGCCTTGAGTCTTGCTTCTCTTCTGAGGCCTTGAGAGGGGAAATAACCTGCCTGTGATACATACCAGGCGATTCCAGAGCCAGGCCTCCCGTTCCTGGTCCAGCGCTCCCATCGTAACATGCCGCCTACAGATGTAGAGGAAGTGTTCTCACCCACAGCTAGCTGGGATGTTGTCATCACCAGCCACGGAGATGCAGTGGAAGTAAATAACAATGTTTGTGGAGGATTTCTTATTCACCGCCTTCTCCATGCAATTAGCACTTTGTTAGAGTTTGATCTCATTAGTGTTGTCAGTTCCACACATTAAGCCCTTTATTATATCAGAATATAACACTGCGTTGTTCACTTATTACTTTATGCCTGGTAGTCAAAACTGTCTTAAATATCTTTTGTAGCCTGGAACGTCTCACACAGTTCCAGGCATGAAATGGAACTCACTCTCTATTTGGGGATTCACTGGATTTCAAGGCAATTTCAGTCAAGGCTCACGTGGGAGCTGTGAGGGGGGCCCTCCCCGCCATACCAGTGTTGGCTTTGCCTAAACTCTTCTCCTGAGGCTTCCCAGAACCACCTGGTTAGAATCAGGTAGCCCCCTCCCCTCTGTTCTCATAGCACTTGATTAGTATCTTGATTGTGGCTCAATACATGTGGATAATTATGAACAAAGTCCTGCCTTTTCCTGGATTCTGAGTGTCCCAAGACATTAAGAAGTTGTGCCCCATACATGGTTGTTGAATTGAATATTATGAATAATGACACAATTAACACCATCTTATCCACATGAGGTCTTTCTGCACAGCCCAGGACCTCTTTCCACCAATGCAGCCAAACCCCAGGCTGGGATGCAGGCCAGGCTGAGAGGGTTTGGGCTGGTTTCCAGATGGGCAGAGGTAGTTGTATGTCTGTGAGTGTGTCTCGAACCTCCTCTCAAAGTCAAATACACAATAAATTACTTTGGTTTTATCCATCATGGTTACTTGGCTAAGTCTCTTCCTCCCTCCGTCAGCCCAGATAATGAAGAGATGACATTTTTATTGTTTACTCTGTGGCACAGAGAATAAAGCAAATTCCCAGTAACAGGGCACAGGCAGCATTTTCCAAGCACCCAAACTGCAGTGGCCTGGGAAGGAAAGGTGTGTCTGGGGGAAACAGAAAGGGAAAGCTAGGAAGAAAGAGAATTCCAACCCTGAGGGCTAAAAGGTCTAACCTCATTTTACAGATAAAGAAATGGAGGTCCAAAGAAGAGAGGCCAGCCCAAAGTCCCAGGGGAGGGGGGAGGAGAAAGCTCGGCCTTTTGGGCCCCTGTCCTGGCTCTCAGGTATCGGTTCCCCTAATACCACAGCCCTGTTAGGTTGTTAGAAGAAATGTCACACAACTGGGTTGTTTTGTGCTTTGAGGGCATTAAGCTAGGAATAGAAGTGAATGGATTAGAATAGACTTGCAGGTGATCACGGAAGGGCTGGAGAGGAGGGGAAGAAGAAGGAGTAAAGACAGAGGGGTGAGTGGTATTTGCTTCTTTTTTTTTTAACGTCTTTATTGGAGTATAATTGCTTTACAATGGTGTGTTAGTTTCTGCTTTATAACAAAGTGAATCAGTTATACATATACATATATTCCCATATCTCTTCCCTCTTGCGTCTCCCTCCCTCCCACCCCTCTAGGTGGTCACAAAGCACCAAGCTGATCTCCCTGTGCTATGCGGCTGCTTCCCACTAGCTATCTACCTTACGTTTGGTAGTGTATATATGTCCATGCCACGCTCTCACTCTGTCACAGCTTACCCTTCCCCCTCCCCATATCCTCAAGTCCATTCTCTAGTAGGTCTATGTCTTTATTCCCATCTTACCCCTAGGTTCTTCATGACCTTTTTTTTTTTCCTTAGATTCCATATATATGTGTTAGCATATGGTATTTGTTTTTCTCTCTCTGACTTACTTCACTCTGTATGACAGACTCTAGGTCCATCCACCTCACTACAAATAACTCAATTTCATTTCTTTTAATGGCTGAGTAATATCCCATTGTATATATGTGCCACATCTTCTTTATCCATTCATCTGATGATGGACACTTAGGTTGCTTCCATCTCCTGGCTATTGTAAATAGAGCTGCAATGAACATTTTGGTACATGACTCTTTTTGAATTATGGTTTTCTCAGGGTACACTGATGAAAGAAATTAAAGATGATACAAATAGATGGAGAGATATACCATGTTCTTAGACTGGAAGAATCAACATTGTGAAGATGACTCTACTACCCAAAGCAATCTACAGATTCCATGCAATCCCTATCAAACTACCAATGGCATTTTTCACAGAACTAGAACAAAAAATTTCACAATTTGTATGGAAACACGAAAGACCCCGAATAGCCAAAGCAATCTTTTTTTTTTTTTTTATATGTTTAAGAGATCAAGTTTATTGGCCTTCTCATTCAGAATACATCTTTACTAATTTCTTCTGTCTGTTTTTTCAATCATTTACCAAAAGGGTATGTGAAAATCTCCCAATGTATTTATGAATTTGTTTGTTTCACTGTTAAGTCCTGTTAACTTCTGCTATATATATTTTTTTCCATTTTTTTTATTAGTTTCTGCTTTATAACAAAGTGAATCAGTCATACATATACATCTGTTCCCACATCCCCTCCCTCATGCATCTCCCTCCCTCCCACCCTCCCCATCCCTCCCCTCCAGGCAGTCACAAAGCACCGAGCTGATCTCCCTGTGCTCTGCGGCTGCTTCCCACTATCTATCTACCCTACGTTTGGTAGTGTATATATGTCCATGCCTCTCTTTCGCTTTATCACAGCAAAGCAATCTTGAGAACGAAAAACGGAGCTGGAGGAATCAGGCTCCCTGACTTCAGGCTATACTACAAAGCTACAGTAATCAAGACAGTATGGTACTGGCACAAAAACAGGAATATAGATCAATGGAACAGGATAGAAAGCCCAGAGATAAACCAATGCACATATGAACACCTTATCTTTGATAAAGGAGGCAAGAATATACAGTGGAGAAAAGACAGCCTCTTCAGTAAGTGGTGCTGGGAAAACTGGACAGGTACATGTAAAAGAATGAGATTAGAACACTCCCTAACACCATACACAAAAATAAGCTCAAAATGCATTAAAGACCTAAATGTAAGGCCAGAAACTGTCAAACTCTTAGAGGAAAACATAGGCAGAACACTCTATGACATAAATCACAGCAAGATCCTTTTTGACCCACCTCCTAGAGAAATGGAAAGAAAAACAAAAGTAAACAAATGGGACCTAATGAAACTTCAAAGCTTTTGCACAGCAAAGGAAACCATAAACAAGACCAAAAGACAACCCTCAGAATGGGAGAAAATATTTGCAAATGAAGCAACTGACAAAGGATTAATCTCCAAAATTTACAAGCAGCTCATGCAGCTCAATAACAAAAAAACAAACAACCCAATCCAAAAATGGGTAGACGACCTAAGTAGACATTTCTCCAAAGAAGGTATACAGATTGCCAACAAACACATGAAAGAATGCTCAACATCATTAATCATTAGAGAAATGCAAATGAAAACTACAATGAAATATCATCTCACACCAGTCAGAATGGCCATCATCAAAAAATCTAGAAACAATAAATGCTGGAGAGGGTGTGGAGAAAAGGGAACACTCTTGCACTGCTGGTGGGAATGTAAATTGATACAGCCACTATGGAGAACAGTATGGAGGTTCCTTAAAAAACTACAAATAAAACTACCATATGACCCAGCAATCCCACTACTGGGCATATACCCTGGTATTTGCTTCTGATTCAGGATACTTTCCTCCTCTGGAAAGAAGAACAAGCAAGAGAATGAGAGAAGGCAGAGTCATGCCACAAGAATCAGGGCTGGGGAGGTGTAGATAAACAGCTCCCCACCAGGCTGCTTCCAGTTTCATCTCTTTCCCTTATAATGATGTTGCCGCAACTGTAGAGCTTTCTGGAAACTTATAGGGAGTGAATCTTTTCAAAGGGGGAGGAGGGAAGAAGAGGAATTACCCTTGGGTTCCCATGATACTTGCTGGAGCAAGCGGCATTGGCAGAAGGAGCTGTTGATGAGTGGAGCCCCACGGGGCTGGACGCGTATCTTCTGGTGGGGGAACGGAGTAGATAATAATGATTAGATTTCCCCAAATCCCTAATTAAGTAGATCCAAAGTCCTACATAAATGAAATAGAAAGGGAGAATTGTAAAGTTCTGAATTAGGATTTCATAATTGATTAACTTAAGAACCAGATAGCAGAGCTATGGCTTTCCAGCAATGCATATGAGAAAGACTGGTGTTTTCTGGTTTAACTAATGTCATCTTAATTTGCATTAGTATTGTAGAAATACTGGATCCAAAGGAAAGGCAGTAATAGTATGTGTGTTCTTTTGACTTCACTCTCCATGTAAATGATGTGTTAATTCAAGGTGCATACTGTTCAAGCTATATACTGTTTCCTGTATACTGTATAAGGGGCGCAGACTGTCTAGAATCCCCTCAGAGGAGCGCGGCAGCAGAGTGTGGAGCTCTGGAAACCAGAGTACCTTTCTAACAGGTGCTTTTAAGTGTTTAGTAAATGGCGAACGCTGTGATGAGTTCAGGGGACACAGATGGAAGATGCGGCCTCTTCCTGAAGGAGTCCAAGTATCTTGGGAAATTAGACCTGGACTCCAACCATTACCATAGGGTGGTGAGGCTGTAAGATGGGTAAGTACAAGGTGCTCAGGGAGCATGAAAGAGGAAGCATCTAGCTCTTCTTGGAAGAGTCAGGGAAAGAGCCCCCACAGAGGAGCTGTTGCTTGAATGGAGACATTCAGAAGGGGCTCCTCAGCTGCACAGTGGGGCTGGGGAAGAAAGCCATACAGAGGGAACACAAGCAAAGGCACGGAGGCGAGAACAAGCCTGCTGAATTTGGCGAACGGCATGCCTGGAGTGTGCAGGGACTGGACCGTAGGGAGGTCAAGCATGGTGGTTCCAGAGGTAGACCAATAGGCAGGTTCCTAATGGGAACCTTAGGGTCTTGTGTTCCATGATAACACATTTGGATTTTATTATGAAGACAACAGAGGATCATTAAAGGGTTAAAGCAAGAGAGAAAGCATTCCTGGTTAGATAAACCTTCCAACTCGCCAAGACTTAGATTCTTGTCGTGGTACACGTGAGTGGGTGATGCTGGTTAGGGAGGAAGAAGTAAGACTCGAGCCCCGAGGACCAGTTAGGAGGCTCTCCTTTATGCGTGTTACTGTCTAGAAAAAAATGGAGGTATGAATCTGGGCTGTGTCAGTGAGACCAGAGAAGAGGGGACAGATATAATTTAGGGATCCTGCACAGTTGCCCGGCTAGCTCAGTCGGTAGAGCATGAGACTCTTAATTTAGGGATCCTTCAATTGGGAGTATGAGGGAGAGGGAAGAATCAAAGATGAGTCCCAGGTTTGACAAGGTGGGGGGTGGACACCTTCCCTGAGAGAGAGGATAACACACTAGATGAGGAGCACCCAGGAGTGGGGGAATGAGGATGATTCTGTCTTTGTTGGATTGGATATGCCTTTTGGACCACTGGGTATGGCACCCTGGTCAAAGGCTGGAGGTCAGTTCAGGGGTCTGTGTGGACATCTGTGGTTCATCGGTGTGTGGTTGCCATATGCAACCATAGACATGGATCAGGTTGTCCCAGGAGAGTGGCAGAGAGAGAAGAGGCTGAGGATGGACTCCAGAGGACCCTGCATTAAACAGGTGCAGAAAACATGGGCAACCTGGAGGGGAGGCTGAGAGGCAGCAGGCAGAGAGTGGGAGACAGATTAGCAGAGACCATTAGCAGGGGGTACTTTACAGAAGAAGCAAATGGTTAACAGGGTGAAATGTGAGGAGGGAAATCACTGCTGGCATTTGCTTGAGAAACCCTGACCTTTTTCTGCTTCCTTGCTAGAGATAAGTGCCTTTTCTTTGCAGGAGGCAGTAATATACAGGGACCCTGCCCCTCTGGAATGAATTGTTATTGTTCCATGTCTTAGATTCCATACGTAAAGTCCATTCTGGGTGTAGGCTTTCTTGAAAGAGCAGACAAGTCACCCTTGGGAAGTTTGCACTGAGAAGCAGAGGGGGCTAGGTGCAACGGGTTAGTGCCTTAATTTTACCAAGACTCTCTGAGCTCCTTGGAAGGCAAGCTTTATTTCTATATAAATAGAAAATATTGTTATTATTACATTCTCATGCTGTATCAGAGTCAAACACTGGAGTCCTCAATACTGTTTATTTCTTTGGGCTTCTGGAGGGGTGGGGAAGAATGGGATGTTTAGGTTTCTACGTGATTGTGCTTCTAAAACTAATGAAATTCCCCAGTGGCTTTCTCTCCTGTTTCTTGGTTAGCGTGAGAGGATGCCAAGGTCAAGTTATGGATGACGGGCTATGACTCATGGTGGCCTCAGGGCAGCCTGTTGGGGGAGGACAGGAGAAACTCTCCCTCTCGAGTCCTCCTCCCTGCATCCCCTTAGGGCTCACTCTTTGGAAAATTGCAGGAAAAACTGGGCCTCCCTCTGCCTGAATTGAAATGCCTTGAGAGGTAGTCAGCCCCTGTGGTTGCTATGGTGATGGTGGGCGGTTGAGGGGAGGTAGTGATGCAGCGTTTGGCCTGTGTGGCTGAGGTCCCCAGAGCAGGCGACTTGAAGCCCGGGCTCTGATGCTCTCCACAATTCATTTTGGATTCCAGAGGGCCACTTGCTGCAGTGTCGAAGTCTCCAGACAGGCCAGCCACGTTCAGCCAGCTGTATCCGTCACTATTGAAAAATGCATCTCGCAGGCCAAATTTTGGCAGGTGCTCATGGGATTAGGAGCTCCACAGTGACTTTGATGGAGGAAGGGGTGTGTGGAAGAGAGCTCTGAGCAGGGCAGAGGTGGATGGTTATAGCCTCTGAAAACTGAAAATGGCCTTTGAGATTATCTAGTTCATCAAACTCTTCAACAGCATCCCTGATGTCTGGTCATCAAGCCCCTGCTTGGACTCTCCCTGTGTTGAAGAGCTCACTACTGGACAAGGCACACCGTTCCATTGTTAGTTCCTAGGTACCCCTCTCCCCATCCTCCCTCCCTCCACTCCTTTCTGTCTGTCTGTCTTTCTTGGCAAAATCTGGCCCCTTCTAATTTGATCCACTGGCTCAAGTAACACCGAGAAGAAAAGCAGTGTAAGTCTTCATCCAAGCGATAGCCACTTGCTACCAAACAAAACATTCATGCTTTTCTCAATTTCTTCTCACCTGACATTTCAAGACAAGACTCCTTGTGCTACCCCATCCCCCATGTTTCCCAGTATTGCTCTTAAAATATGACACCTAGAACTGAACATCGTACTCCACTGGTCTGACCCATGTAGCAAACTTGCGGATGGTACCACACATCTGTGAACACAGTCGGGGCTTACGTTTTAGTCCCCCCATCACACCATTGGCTGATGGTCTGTCATCCTCAGATGTTTTACATATGAACAGCTGTCATTGTCCTCTAGTGTTCTACTTTTTTTTTTTTTTTTGCTGTTGTCATCTAAGCTGTTGATGAATATGTTGAAATGGACAGAAATAATGATAGAACTCAGTGGCACACCTCTAGAGACCTCCCTATAGGTTGAAATTGATAACATAATTACATTAACAGCTAATGTTTGCTGCTTCTCTATCTCTCTGTCTCTCTCTCTATCCATCCATCTAATCAACCTCCTGTGGTCTTCTGAGTTGGTTGCTATTATTTAATGATAATAGTATTTTTCTGATGAGGATATGGAACCCCACAGAGAGGTTAAGTAAGTTACCTAAGGTCTCACAGGCTCTAAATAGCAAAGTCAGAATTTGAACTCCATATTTTATTCACTGATCAGTATAATTTGGGCAAGATTTTTCAAATGTCAGCAACTCACCCAATGGTATTGTCCACAACTCTGATAGCATAAGAGATTTTGTCAGAGGGCTTACTGAAATACAGGGCTACCAAATCGTAAGCATGTTCCTGGTTTATTCATCCAATAACCCTTTAAAAACAAGAAACAAGGTTAGCTTAGTTCAGTGTGTTCCAAGCAATCCCATGCTAATTCCTGGTAATAAAAAACAATGATAATAGTGATAGGAATAGTCCTCACATTTACTGAGCCCTCCTCACCTCTGCTAGGAACTGAGCTAAGCTTTCCCATGCATTATTTGATCATCTTGCTTTCTCATCACTCACAAACTGTTTACCAATATATTGCTAAATTCCTCCGGGGTTGACAATGAGCTTACTTGTTACCATTCTAGAATCTTCTCTTTGGCAGTCAAGACATTTGTTCAGGTTTTTAAGGCCTCTGTTTTTATCCCCAATTTCTCACAAGCAATTTGGATGTTCTTTCAGTGCTGAGTCTAAACGAGCATTGAACGTGGGAGCTGGAGACTGGGTTCAAATCCAGTTCTACTGTAGCTTTTTATCTATGGGACGAACAACAGATCACTCAATCTTCTTGAGCTCTGGTCTCCTCATCCTTAAGATGGGGACAATAATCCTGTGCAGAATATTTCTAGGGATTTTGAAATACTCGTGTTGGGAGAATGTTTATGCTTCTCAAACTTGAAAGTTCCAGACATATTTGAGCTATTGTTATTATCTAAAATGGTTAGGGATTCTCTCTTATATTATTTCCTACCTGGGTTTCACTTTTCTCTTAACAAAATTTGCCCTACCCTTTTTTATTTATTTTATATATTTATAAGACACACAGAAGTATGGCCGAATATTAGTCGCCAGACCCAGAAAGAGGTACCCGCTAGTCATCTTCCCTACTGTTTTAGCTTGAGGTGCAAGAAATGGGGTTGCAGACTCAAGGAGTTCCTAACTGACAGAAGTCCTCAAAGAAGCAAATCACATTAATCCCAGAAGGAGGGGACCATATGCATAGATTTTCTTTTTTTTTTCTTTATTCTTCCACCCTCCCCGTGTCAGCAGAATAATCTGGTTACCCCTGCACTTTCTTCTGGTGTTACTGTGGGAAGGTGGGCTGCATACAGAGAGCAACCAGCTTTTTTCCCCTATGGGCAGCAGCCTCATTTTCTCATTGGGAAAACTAAGACGCAAAAGAATGGGCTTACGTGGTGTCATACCTCAGCAGAGCTGCCGTGTTCTATCCCTGGTCTTAGCTCTCGGAAGATGCGCTCCATTCGATTGTAAGCCCTGATCTCATGACCATCTTGCTTGCCATTGCATCCTAGCTCCTCACATTGTCTGCTACCTGGTACACATGAAATGTCAGCGTACATTCATGCAGGAAGTAATGAACAAAGGAATGAAGGGAGAAATCGTTTTCGTGGAAACTGTGGCTTCTGCCATGACATGCAATCTTTCTTAAGCTTTGTGATGAGGAGTCCCAGAAAGGAGTTCATCAGAAAAGCTCCACCCATCTTTGCTCTTTAAATCCTATCCAAAACAATGGAAATGTTCTGAGATTGTTGGAAACATGGGCCTAGATGAGCAAATGATTTTGGAGTGGTGTAGGAGTGCTTGGGCCTCCAGCTGCTGTCATGGGTGAAGGGTACTGCAGGAGTAAGATGCAGGATGGATTTTCTGCTTCAAATGTGGATATACTAGAGTGTTCCAGGGCATCTTCTTACTGGATGTCTTGCAGGGTGGCATCAACACCCCTCACCTCATCCCTCTGGGGCGGAAGTGGTGCGGTGTACCTTCATGCAGGGTTTGCACTGAACACTAAATTCCCAAGACGTTGCATTCTCATCCATTATCGTCCAGATATCGTCGGTATCTCTAGGAGAGAGTCTTGCTTCCTCATGTCCCCATAATAGTCACCTCTAAGCAAGAATATAAATAAGAGGCAAAAAAATCAGGCTTCCTCCGTAATCACAGCAGATCCAAACTGTTGGAAGGGATGGGGTGTGGAGGGGGGCGGCGTGTGGGTGGAGTCAGCAGTTTGTCTCCCCTGGACAGCTCATTCCCAGAGAAGCCCTGTGGACACTGGTCTTTTGAATGCACTTCTTCCCATAATAGTATCAGGACCTTCTCTCCCAAAGAGGGGTCCCCCTGAAGTGCGAATCCACTTCCTGCGGATTCTCTTGGAGGGTGCATGGCCTCAGGCCACATTGTGGGGCTGCTGGGCAGAAGTCGGGTGGGGTCAGTTGGGTAGTCATATTGAGGAAACAAGATGCTGAAGCTTCCAGTTCTGATGGACCTATGTTCCTAATTACTGGGCTGGAGACCGGAATGCGTGCAGTATTGCTGCCGCGGCTGCTGCTACCAAGAGGTGTAAAACGAGACTTTGGAGAGAGAACCAGAGATAACTTGCTAGTTCACAGCCTTTCCCACAGTTCACACAGAATTTTTAGTCCCCCTTCCCCATCCCCACGGCTTTTCTTTTAAATATGTCAGAGACAGTGAGATGAGCGGGAGGGGCATCACGCGGTGTAAGGATGGGAGCTGCGGGGCACCCCCCGCCCCCCAGCTCTGGGAGCAGGGGCTCTGGCGAGGGCTGGGGGTGCGCGGATCAGCTCAGGGGGAGCATGAGGTCGGCATTCCCACAGCTCTCCTCCCTGGGACCCTGGTTCCTGGCCTCCAGAAGGTCCAGCCTGTCGGCCTGCAGCAGGGCTTTCCTTTGACAGTCATGTGGGCTCCTCTAGTGATGAGGTTGTTGAGAGGTGCAAACAGCAGGTGTGGAGGGGCCGGTAGAGAGGGATGTGTGGGAAGCCTCTGTATTTGGCTCAGGAGCACCTCCTGATTTTTCTCTAGAGCCTTCGTTTCCCCTCTGGAAAGTTACACCAGCAAATCGAACCTTCCTGCGGTCACCCTTTGCCATACAGTGGCTGCCTCAGCCCTTTTTGACAGCTTTGGGCATTTTAATCGTCCTTCTGCTGACCCCCATGTGGGGTAGACGCAGCCTGTCAACATGCCGAGTGTTCTGAGAGATGGAGAGAATGAACTTCCTTTGCACCCCACTTCCTGTCACCAAGTTCACAGCCTCCTTGCTCCTCTGCCCAGGCGTCTCTCCTCTCTCTGGCCACTCGTTCAACCACTGCTGGACGACCTTCCAAAGCCTAGCTTTGCTCACACTGTCCCCCTGGTCAAGAACCATCCATGGCTCCCGTCTCTCAGGGGGGATGTCTGAGCTGGCTGAGCAGTGGGTTGTGGGAAAGGACTCAGGATACCTTAAGGGAGTGAAATGGCTGCTGAGAAGGGGATAATGCCATCCAGTCCTCTGTAACCAGAATTTAAGGTCCCAAACAAGTGACGAAAAGGAGTGGTTACACATAAAATTGTCCAGAATAACTAGGGTTTGGCCTAAAGAAAAGGTACAGGACATGAGAGAAGAAATAAGGATGTAAGCCTGGAGAAGACCAGGAGTGCGGACCTTTGAACACTTGAAGGACAGTCTTGCAGCTCCATTAAGAGGGGGTTCCTTTATATAACCTCAAGGTCAGGGGTGGGCTGCCTTGGAACACTATATAGTGGCTTGGAGTTTGGGCTTGATGTTTTCCAAGATCGTTTCCAACTTGAGGTTGATCTAGTTCTCTTCCCTGCAACATACATTTATTGACTACTTAGTGTGTGCCAGGTACCTTGTCATAGGCAATGTTCATGTCCCCCCCAAATTCATATATTGAAACCTAATTCCCAAGGTGATGATATTTGTAATTGGGACTTCGGAGGTGATCGGTTAGTGGGATTAGTTTCCTAATAAGAAGAGGCCCCAGAAAGCTCCCCCAACCCCTTCCTCCATGTGGGGACACAGCAAAAAGGTGGTAGTCTATGAATCAGGAAACATGTTTCACCAGATACCAAATAGGCCGCCACCTTGATCTTGGACTTCCCAGCCTCCAGAACTGTGAGAAATACATTTCTGTTGTTTTAGCCACCCAGTCTGGTATTATGTCATAGCAGCCCAAACAGACTAAGACATACTTTATTCCATATTGTACTGGAACTGTGGCACAGGCCTTGCCCTCAGAGAACTCAGTCTAGTAGGGAAGACAGATAAGAAGAATGAGTTACTAGATAGAAGATGGGGGAAAGGGTGATTTGGGAAGACTTCCTAAAGGAAGTTCACGCTGAACAGACTTTTGAGGGAAATGCTTTGGAGGAGCAGGTTACACCCAGACAAGGGCAAAGTACATGCAGAGGCATTGGCATGTGAGAGCCTGACACCTGTAGGAAAACATAATTAGTTCAGGTGATTGGAGGGTGGGGTGGGGGAGGTGTGGGAACAGGCTGGGCTAGATCATGGTGTTATTTGAAAGTCAACATGGAGGTATGGGGGATTTAAAATGGGAAGTGGCATATTAGGCTTGCATTTTAGAAAGATCATTCTAGTAATGGTCTGGAGATAGGATTGTGGGAGAAGAGGGCAACAAGGCAGAGAGAAACCACTAGGTAGTGACCTGAAAAATGATGAGGACATGGGCAGTGAGGATAGGGAGACTAACGGAGACAAAGCTACAGGAATTACTGTAAGACAATATCTAGAGAAAGACAGAAGAGGTGACATTTCAGGGTGACACCTGAATGATGAGAAGAAAGCAGCCATGTGAAAATGTGGAATGAAGAGAGTTCCAAACCAAAGGACCAGCAAAGCCCTTGAACCAGAAATAAATCTGGAATGTTCGAGAAACAGAGTGGAGACTGGTATGGCTGGATCACAGAGGGTGGTGGAGAAAGTGGAGGGACACGAGGTGAGAGAGCGGCAGGGCCCAAATCACGCAGGACCTGATCCGTGGGAAGTCGTTGTTGAAAGCATGGGGAGAAGCTAGAGCATTTTAGGCAAGTTGATGTGATCTACGCTTTAGGGAAGTTCACTCTGCCATGTGGAGAAAGCACTGTGGAGGATGCATGCAGGCCTGAAGACCTGTAGGAGGTGGTTGGACTGCAGAGTGGAAGTGCCCAACTGGGGACTGGAGATGCAAGGAGAGAGGTCTGCCCTGCAGATCAAGATGGGATTGGGGGTGGGGGTTGGGTCATTAGTATCTAAGTGATAGAAACCTGGTTTCACTGAGGCCACTGAGGGAGAATGTGTGAATTGAAAAAAAAGGGAGGAGGGTGCAAGTATGAAACCTTGGGAAACACTGCTTTTCAAGGAGGGTGCAGGAGGAGGAGTGGCCAGAGGGAAAAAGGTAACTCAGAAGGAAAAGGAGGAATTTCAAAGAGAGAGCGCCAAAGCCTACAGATTTAGAAAGTGCTATAATAAGAATACCAACAAGTACATGTTGGATTTGGGGGCGTGGAGGCCATTGATGACCTTTAATGAGAATCACTCTCATAGAGTGGTGAGGGAAGAGGCCAGAGGGCAGTGGGCTGAGGAGGTAGAGTGGCTATGTTGACCAGCTTCAGAGGCTGGATAGCGAAGTAAGGTGAAGAAGGGCCCCTTGAGCACCCAGGGAAGAGCTGTGTCAACAGATAGAGATTAAGGAGTGGAAGAAACAGGAGAGGGGCACTCATAGCTCAGGACCCCTGAGGATGCGGAACACAGGGCCTCAGATGAGGATTTGATGTGAGGAACAGCGTCACCTCTGCCCAGTCCGTGTTGGTACTAGAGCGTTGGATTGTTTTAAGTTAAGGATCCAATGACTATTGGAGAGTTTTTTTACATGTGTTATATTTTAGTCATATTTTCAGATTTATCAATCAAAACATGTCTTGATATGAATGTAAAAATCCCCACCCAGTTCAGTGGCCCTCCTGGATGGGGCCATGAAGAGTGCTTTTGTGAAAGCCTGTGAGTTGTTCTCTATGATGCTAACTTCAGAAGGTTGGGGAGATACTCCAAGCAACCTTGCCTTTTTTTTTTTATAGTTATGTTTTTCTGATTATGGAAGGAATACATTCTCAGTAAAGAAAATTTGCAAAGTACAGATAAGCATAAAGAAAATATATGTAACCTGTAGTTCCCACCACCTAACAATGATCACTGTCCCCATTTGGGTGTATTTCCTTCCAGTCTTTTCTCTGCTCTTACACATTGCACATTGTTGAATTTATATTGTACATAAAATATTTTTCCTTTAAAATTACACTGTTTTTCCCTTTAAGACTATGTGATGAATTTTCCCGTATTATTAAAAGTAATATAGAAATAGTATTTTAAAGGCTGCATACTATTTCACTGAGGGCACTATACTTTCTTTGCTCAACCATTCCCCTCTTGTTATAACACTAAAGACTCCCTGTGGAAAATGGTATGGTGGTTCCTCAACAAATTAAACACAGAATTACTAGATAACTCAGCAGTTCCACTTCTGGGTATATACCCAAAATAATTGAAAGAAGGGACTTGAACAGGTATTTGTACACCAGTGTTTGTAGCAGCATTATTTTACAATTGCCAAAAGGTGGAAGCAACCCAGGTGTCCATTGACAGATGAGCGGATAAACAAAATGTGGTACAGAAATACAATGGAATATCATGCAGCTTTAAAAAGAAAGAAAATTCTAATATGTGCAAAACACAGATGAATCTTGAAGACATTATGCTGAGTGAAATAAGCCAGTCACAAAAGGACAAATATTGTGATTCCACTTACTTGAGGTACCTAGGGTAGTCAAATTTGTAGAAACAGAAAATAGAATGGTAGTTAGCAGGGGCTGGGGGAAGGAGAGAATGGGGACTTAGTGTTTAATGAGTACAGTTTCAGTTTTATGAGGTGAAAAGAGTTCTGAGGGTGGATGGTGGTGATGTTTGCACAGCAATGTAAATGTACTTAATGACACAGAACTGTACACTTAAAAATGGTTAAGATGGTAAATTTCATATTATGTATGTTTTACCACAATTAAAAAAAAACCCACTAAGGAGTCTGATATGTTTTGAAGTCAAGTTTACTGAGGTATAATTTACATATAGTGAAATCCATCCTTTTTAGGTATACCATTCTGTGTGTTTCGACAGATGTATGTGGTCAGCTAACCACCACCACAATCAAGATATAGAATATTTCTTTCACTCTGAAAGTTCCCTCAAGCCTGTTTATTGTCCATCCTCTTTCCCCGGCCTCAGACCCTAGCAATTACTGCTCTGTTGTGTCCTTATGGTTTTGCCTTTTCCAGAATATCGTATAAATGGAATCATTTAGCATGTCATCTTTTCACTCTTGCTTCTTGCATTTAACATAATGCTTTTGAGATCCATCCATGTTGTTGCATATGCCAAAAATCCATTCCTTTTTATTGCTGCCTAGTGTTCAATTGTATGAGTGTATCACAATTTGTTTATTAATCATTTGAGGGACATTTGTAATGTTTCCAGTTTGGGGCAATTATGAATCTAACTGTGATAAGTAACTATTCACTGCTGGGTTATATAGCAAGTGTATGTTTAACTCTAAGCAGCTGCCAAACTGTTTTCCAAAATGGCTGTACTGTTTTGTAGTCCCACTAGCAATATACAAGAGTTCCAGTTGCTCCACAATCTTACCAGCATTTGCCATTGTCAGGCTTTTTATTGTTTTGTTTCATTTCTATTTTAGCCTTCTAGTAGGGGTGTAGTAATAACTATCATAGTTTTAATTAGCATTTCCCTAGTGATTAATAATGGTGCATCTTTTTTTGTGCTTATTTGCCGTCCACATCTCTCTTTGGTGCAGCATCTATTCACTTCTTTTGACTATTTTTTAATTGGGTTATTTGTTTTCTTATTATTTAGTTGTGGGTAATTTTGAAATTTTTTACTATCATAAAAAGTGCTTCCATGAACATTATGTGTAAAACTTTGCCCTCAGTTTGGAGTTTGTACTTAAAATAATTTCCTAAAACCACCAGATCAAAGTGTGAACATCTTCAGTGTCGTTATATGCACAGTGTTCAAGAATTTTTCAAAGTGGTCGTACCAATTTACTGTCTTTCTAGTGGTGGTAATTTGATAGGCTGAACAGGCTATCATGTTGTTTTAAGTTGAATTTCTTTGACTATAATGCTATGGAACTTTTTCATATAATCACTAAACATCCTTTTTATTCTTTTGTAAACCATCTCTAGCCTTGCTGGTTTTGATGCTAGAATAGCACAGAAATTTTTCATGGCTCTATCTTCACAGGGTCAGTTATAGAGTATGTGAAGCTCAGTGGTTTACAGTATTTTCATTTTTCATAAAATATTAACCAATCTCAGCCTGCTCTCTTTCATGCTCGGAGGCCATGAGTTAATTTGCATAGCTGGCAAGGTAAAAATAACTTCAGAGCTGAAAAGAAAGAGCATTGCCATCGAGTTAAATTTGGACCCTGGGTGTCAGCACTTGTACAAGGGGCAGCAGTTCCTTCGTCTAGACTCCATTATTAATGAACACACCCCATTGTTCCTTATAAATAGAGAAAGGCGCTCTTTTAAATTCCTTTCTGAGAAAATGTCCATGCTACTTAGTTCTTCAGCTGGAGGAGCAACCTCTTGATTCCTTTAACAACTCAGCATTTTATTTATTCGCAATGAAAGTGCAATTAAAACCACTTAATTTGTTTGTGCTTACATACTCTATCAAATAGATTTGGGTAACAAAGGGTTCCTGTATATAAGCGCAATTCTTTTTAATCATTAAAATTGATTGTTCTTTATTGTATTCCAAATAGGTGGTATGGGATGTGATATGACTCAGAAGTACTGGAATGAATTTTGGTTTAATGACTCTGAAAAGTAAAAAACACTTTGTTTTCTTGACAAATAGCTCTAGTTCATTTGGGTGCTCTACAGACAGTTGATATTTTAGAACAACTTTGTGGCTGCCTCTTCATCATGCACCATAATTGTAGGTTTGTCTTCTATGCAAGTATGGGAAATTATCCAAGTATTTTCTTTTTTAATACTTGTTATCCTAGAAGACGGAAAGCATATGCCTGTCATGCAAGTCAGCATCTCAGGCATTGTAGGCAGAACTAGGAAAGTGGAACAATGGACAAATATATTTTTGTCTAACATTTATGGATCCATGATTTGTCTCAAAGAGTCATTGATTTGAGAATGTTTTATAAACTCAAACAGATTCTTTCAGCCAGGTATTTCCCAGACATCCAAAAAAAAAAGAGGGGAGGTGCTCCTTACCTCAACACACCATGAGAAAGCAGTTTTATTACTTAGGCTTTTCTTTTCCTTCTACTTTTAAGCATCCCTTCAGTCAACCCTCCATCCAGGGTTAACCTGCACTCATCAGCATTTGATGTCTTGAGAAGAGGCCTCTGACTCTCCCCAGGATTATGAATGTGTGTAGTTTTTCAGTCTTTCTGAAGCTGTAGAGAGACCAAAGTTTCAATATCTTAGGAATTAAGCCACTTGCTAAGGCGACATCAAGAAAAAAGCTTGTACATCCTCTAATTGATATATTGGTACCATGCCAGGGTTATGTTTCTGAGCTTTTCCTTGTTTTTCATGAATCTCACTTAGCTCTTGTCTGACCATGCCAGTTATTTCAAGTTCTTCACTTTGGTTTCTTATCCAGCTGGTATTATCTGGACAGAATAGGTGAGTAGGTCATTGTGAGTGACAGAAATTAAACTTGGACTAGTTTAAGCAAAGAGGGGCTTTTCAGGGTCCTGGTTTCACAGCACCACCAAGTTGCAGAAATGTTAGGAAGAGTAGGGCCTCAGGAACTGTAGGATCAGGGTGCCATCTCCAGCAGAATTCCTTCCTTCCTTCTTCTTACCTCTGTGGGATCCACTTTATTCTTCTCTTTCACTGCAGCCAGCTTTGTTCTGTGAGAGGAAACATGGACAGTGACAGCCTTTTATTTTATGGCTTATATTTTATTTTATAGCTGCTTCAGAACAGTTCAACCAAACTCTGGTCCTAAGTCCAAACATCCCAGGGCACTCCCTGTCTCTGAACCTGTAAACTGGCCAGCCATGTCACATAAGAACATTGTCATTTCTGAAAAGAACTGTAGGGATAGAGTGGTGTTTTTGGAAGAAAGGCAGTACAAACCATAGGCGGCCACTCAGTAGGGGCAGTGCTGGACTATAAAGCTGGTGTCTGTAATCTGGTATTGGAGTTTGCTAGTGCATTCTTCTGCCGAGGCTGGCATTAGGGCCTTGGCCCCCACATGGATAATTAGCTGTGTTCTGTTCCTCAGCTGGGCTCTCTCCCTGGCTAGCCGTCTGACAGAAGCTTGTTCCTGGTCCTGCAGGAGACCTGGTGAGAGAAAGTGTGTGGGTGGTAGATCAACAGAAATCCCTCACCACTACAAGCAAAACAACTCAAAGAACATGTATTTACGTTAGCGAGTTCTTATAATGTGGGATTTCCCTCTCCAGCAGTTCTTCTTTGCCAACTCTCTGAAGCACAGTTTTGGTAACGTGCACGTGATGCTGCAATCACAGGACACCATAAGGCTCTGCAGAGAGGAAGCTCTGTGGTTGTCCAAGAGAAGGCATTTGTCAAATATATGTGCCTTTGGAATATATTTGTAACTATTAGCCATTATCTTTTGTAGCTACTGAAATCACTCCAAATTTGGAATGTAAATTTCTGGGTTTGAGTCTCAGTTTGACCATTTACTGTCTCAGTGACCTTGGGCTAGCCAATTTCTCTCTGTGAGCCTTAATTCTCACACTTATAAAATGGATGATGGTATCGCTATGGAACAGGGTTATGTAAGCTGTGAAACAACATTGAGGCAGTTTTCTCTTATCATTGTAGTCATCACCTGGTCCTGAATGTCAGAGTTTCTACCCATTGCCTTGGCATTTCTCTTTGCTGTGTCTGAGTGAAAAATCAGGGACTTTCTAAAAAAAAAAAAAAAGGAAAGAAAGGAAGGAAGGATGGAAGAAAGAAGGAAGGAAAGAAAGGGAGGGAGAGAGGAAGGAAAGAAAAAAGGAAGGAAAGAGAAAGAAAGAAAGAAAGAAAAAGAAGGAAGGAAAGAAAGGGAGGGAGAGAGGAAGGAAAGAAAAAAGGAAGGAAAGAGAAAGAAAGAAAAAGAAGAAAGGGAGGAAGGAAAAAAGAAAGGAAAGAAAGGAAGGAAGGAAAGAAAGAAGGATGGATGGAAGAAAGAAAGAAGGAAAGAAAGGAAGGGAGGGAGGAAAGAAAGAAGGAAGGAAGGAAAGAGAGAAAGAAAGAAGGAAGGAAGGAAGGAAAAAAGGAAGGAAAGAGAGAGAAAGAAAGGAAGGATGGAAAGAAAGAAAAAGAAAGAAGAAAGGGAGGAAGGAAAAAAGAAAGGAAGGAAAGAGAAAGAGAAGGAAGGATGGATGGAAGAAAGAAAGAAGGAAAGGAAGGGAGGGAGGAAAGAAGGAAGGAAGGAAAGAAAGAAAGAAAGAAAGAAAAAGGAGGGAGGGAGGAAGGAAGGAAAGGAAGAAAGGGAAGAAAGAAAGAAACCAGGGACCACTGGTAGGAACTTGACCTTTGTTTCCACTACACTGAGGTTAAGGAGCTAAAAACCCCCTTTATGTTTCCTTGTTCTTCACCTTGCATCATTTGGGGAAACTTTTCCTTTGGATTAAGGCTTCCTTTTGGAGACACTGTGGGCTTAAGTTTTATGCATCCCCTAGGGGATGTTTAAAGAAGAAAGCAGAAGGGAATTTTCATCAGTGCTGGAGGTCCCTGCAAATTATGACTTGTGGCTGGGGGTAATCCTGGCAACCTCTTCATTTCTGCCTGAGAGAGGCTATGTGTACTTCTCCCAGAGTGGGTGGGGACTAGTTGTGAAGCACATTGCCTTTGGTCAGACTATTGCTCAGCTTGAGGGAATCACTGTCTGAGAGGTTCTCTTATGGCAGTGGTTCTCAACCAAGGGTGCGCTCAGAGGACATTTGATGATGTCTAGAGACATTCTTAGTTGTCATAACCTGGGGAGGGGAGAATGGAGGAGGGAACACTATAGGCATCTAGTGGGTAGAGGCCAGGGATGCTGCTCAACACCCTACAATGCACAGCACAACTCCCTAAACATATGGTCTCAAATGTCAATACAACTTCCTCTCCTTGGTGTGACATGGTTTGATTATTGAACTTATTTTTTCATGTATATTATCCAACTTTATTGTTAAATTGTCTTTACCCATTTAATTTTTAATTTTTATTTTATTTCTTTTAACATCTTTATTGGAGTATAATTGCTTTACAATGGTGTGTTAGTTTCTGCTTTATAACAAAGTGAATCAGTTATACATATGTTCCCATATCTCTTCGCGTCTCCCTGCCTCCCACCCTCCCTATCCCACCCCCCCAGGTGGTCACAAAGCACCGAGCTGATCTCCCTGTGCTATGCGGCTGCTTCCCACTAGCTATCTACCTTACGTTTGGTAGTGTATATATGTCCATGCCTCTCTCTCACTTTGTCACAGCTTACCCTTCCCCCTCCCCATATCCTCAAGTGCATCCTCTAGTAAGTCTGTGTCTTACATGACTCTTTTTGAATTATGGTTTTCTCTGGGTATATGCCCAGTAGTGGGATTGCTGGGTCGTATGGTAATTCTATTTTTAGTTTTTTAAGAAACCTCCATACTGTTCTCTATAGTGGCTGTATCAATTTGCATTGAACTTTCTTTTGGTGGGAAAGGAAAGAGAGGATTTTTAGGCTAAGAATTTACTGCTCATCAAAAGGCATATTTTGGGATTCCTTCATGTCCACTAAGATTCTTATGAAACTTAATTAGAAACCCCATTTTAAAATCCAGAAAAGTTGCCTTATCTTTATTAAATACAGAGCTACTTGTTTCCTCCTGGAAATAGATCTTTGCTATTGGAAAGGGGCAATTTGACCCTGCCCTCCTCCCATCTTCCTAAGAAATATTAGGGCTTCTGGGTATGATTTATTATCTGTGGACTTATTAGAAAGTCCATACTCCACTCTTCTGACCCAAGCCAAATACCAAAACAAACAAAGAAAAACAACCAACCCCCCAAAAAAACAAAACAAAACAAAACAGAAACAAGTGGCTGCCTCAGGATGATTTTGAAGTTAGCGCGTGTGTATGTGATCTCTTTAACGTTGCCCATTCCCCGGGACAGCAAGATGCTAATGCTACTTCAGATACCATAGGAGGGAACAGCGTCCCTCCTACAATGCTGTGTCTGTAGTTCTTAGAAAATCACTAGACCTTTCAAGGCAGACTGTTTCATTGTTGTGGGAAAACACCAAGAATGGTACTATTAAAGCAGCAATTCATGTTGGTTCATCTCATCCTCTCCTTAGAGAGAATGAGCGTGTGTATTGGCTGGTTTCTACATCTGGGTTTTTCAAACTGTGGGCCAAACCCCATTAGAGGGTCATGAAAGCAATATAGTTGGTTGCAACCAGCATTAAACAAAAGGTAGGAAGGAAGAATTGAAGAGAAAATATGAATGTATTACACATAGAAAGAGTAGGTATTATTTTATGAAGCATTATACAATTATATATGTACATGCCCCCTGGCTTGTGATGTAAAATATGTTTTCTACTGTAGGCTGTGGTCAGAAAAACTTTGAAAATCATTGCTGTTTATGCTTTTTTGTTTTAAGAACGTGGGTCAGTTCTTGAAGCCCCAGAGCATGTTTTCCCTTACACCAAAGGCCTGAGTTCCATCCCCTGCCCATTCCTTAACCAGTCACTACTCGGGACAATGGATTTAGACTTTTGCTTAGACTAATTTGCTTAGACAATTTGCTTAGACTAATCTAGGTGCACTCTCTGGGCTGGAGAGGGGCCCAGCCTCTTTAGTTGGCATGACCAGAGGATATCTCTGTTATCTGGGAAGATTATTTCTAGTCTCTGCAGCCTCTCCACTCTCCATCCTTCCCTGGACCACTAGGTTCCAGCCACAAAAGCCCTTGTTTGAATTTTTCAAGTATGCCAATCTCCTTTCTGCCTCTGGGCCTTCTGCACATGCCTTTTCCTGCATCTGGGATGTTCTCCCCACATTGCTTCCTCTGGCCACTCATACCTTACCTTTGAGCTCATGTGCTATTTCCACTTCCCTCATGTGCCTTTCTTTCCTGACCTTCCATTTCCTATAATTGTGATCTATTTAGTGCCTGTCTTCTTCATTAAGTTTCATGAGGACAACCACCATCTCCATCTTGTTTTCCATTGTAATGCCAGCATCCTGCATGGCATACACTCAATACGTATCAGTAGATTGTAGATGGGTTCTGGGCTCTGGGATGGAGCTAAGCCTGAATGGGATCAAGGGGCCCCAGCAAAAGTGCTGGGGAGGAAAAGGAGGCAGCTTGCAGAGACTGGGGACTGGGCTGGGCCTGACCCCTGTTGTCTCTTTCCTAGCCTCACTGTCTTCCCTCAAGTATATTTTGGTCAAGTTGAACGTTGGAGAGGGGAGACTTGTCTCCATGTAAACAGTTTAATATATACTGACATTTTTGGTTTTAAGTAGATGAAGTGAAGTGTTTAGAAATTGATTCCCAGATCAAATCACACTTTCAATAATTCATTAAAAAGAAACGGAGAGCCAAACATACGGTGTAATTCAGTAGATTTTTGATAGATCATCATTATGTGCATATGTGGTTTAAATGGATGTCCCGTTACATGTACAGGTGCCTGTGGGCTCACTCACAGCTCCATGGACAAGTCCAGCCAATCCGTCTCAATGGGGGGATGTATTAGTACTCATTTATCCCTGAGTCAAGGGTATTTCTTGGACACCACTGTTGCATATTGTTAGGGAAGGGGCCGTGGTAGATGGAAACGTGAAAAGCAGTTCCTGCTATCAAGGAGCTGGCTTTGAACTGAGTTATCAGGATCCAGCTAATTATCATTAATGATCAGACTTTTGTTCTAAGATGCAAGAACAGTATGCAATCAAGTGTTAAATGTTGTGCAGCCCTCTGGATAGTCAAAGAAAGGGGAGATTGGTGTGAGCTGCAGGGGTGTAGCACCATGTGGGTAGGCTTTGACTCACAGAGTTTGACAGCCTGAAGGGGTCCAAGAGGGCTCTCTATCTGACCTCATTTTATAGATAAGAAAACAAATATATTCTTTCTCCTTTTCCTCCACAACACCTATTTATTACTTAATAGACATTGTTGTTTTTTTTAGTTATCCTACATCCAGCTTCCTCCATGGTCCCTGATCTCCCTTTTGGGAGAATCTTTTATTGTTTGTGCTCTTGCTAGGGGTCTTGCTCTCCTTGGAAGTGGTGGAGGACTGTCCCAGTGCAGCCAGATGAGGTATAAGGGGACGTGTGACTTAAGCTCAACCACATTGCTTTTTCCACATGACTTTTAAGCTAGTGACATTCTGACATTAGTTTTCATTGGCAGATATGTTCCTAAGAATATCCACAGTGGCCTAAGAATCAGATGTCCTGGATTCTCTGACCTTTGCCAAGTGTATTAGTTTCCTATTGCTGCTGTAACAGATTACTGCAAACTTGGTGGCTTAAGGAAAATTAATTTTCTTACAGTTCCAGAGGTCAGAAATCCAAAATCCATTTTACTGGGCCAAAATCAAGGTGTCAGCAGGGCTGTGCTCCCACCAGAGGCTTTAGGAGAGAATTCATTCCTTTGTCTTTCTGAGCTTCTAGAGCTGTATGTCTTGTGCTCTTTGACTGTTGGGCCCTTCTTCCATCTGTCAAAGCCAGCAGCATAGCATCTAACTTCACTCACCATATTGCCTTCTTTCTAGTCAAGTCTTCCCGTGCCTCCCTCCTATAAGGGCACTTATGATTGCTTTTAGGGCCTACTTAGATAATCCAGAGTAATTTCCCCGTCTCAAAATCCTTAATCACATCTGCAAAACCTCTTTTTGCCATATTAGGTAACATTCACAGGTTCCAGGGATTAGGACCTGGGTATCTTTAGGGAGCATTATTCAGCCAACTACACGAAGATTCCTGCTTTTCTGTTTTCCCAGCCTGGTCTTCCAATATACCTTCAGTTCTGTGAGATCCTGATATCTTCTCAATATACTTTTTTTTTTTTTTGGTTTGTTTGCTTAAGAAGGCTAAAATTAGTTTCTGTCATTTTCAGCCAGGAACCCTACCTGGTAAATCAGCGCTGTGTGAAGAACTTTACAAGCAACCTCTTTTAAACAACATCAACCCTCTTAGGGAAGCACTGTCCCCATTTTACAGATAAGAAAACTATAGCTCAGAGAGACAATTGCATAAGGCCGGACAGCTAGTGTGAGTGATGGAACTGGTATTAAAACCAGCCAGTATGACTGGAGAGCATGGGATCAACTACTTTCTCAGAATCCTAGTTCAAGTCTCTCTTGATTGTGGACCTTTTTTCAAGGACAGGCAGGATTTCATCTGGGCCTTGAAGTCTGGATCATATTATTGAGGCAGGAGAGAGATGGCATAAGAAGGGCATTCCAGGCAAGAGCGAGGCTGGAGAGTAACAGGTAAATCTAAGAGATGCAGTAGAGGAAAGATATGATGGACTTTGGTACCTCATTGGAGATAAAATAGTAAAAGAGATGAAGGAGTCAACCTCCCAGGGAACAGTTTTAAGTGAACACAGCAACTCATTTCTGTTGACTACCCAAGGAAATGATATCCTGACTCAACTCTGGGTTAGAATCCAACTTGAATTAGGTGCCTTCCTGCCTCCTCTGGGTCTCATAACATGGGCTGGATAAATACCTAACACCTTTTGCTACTGTTAATCAGTCTTTTTGCACAGATATCAACAACTTGGCTTTCAAATGCTAATGAGGTTCTCCCTGGGGATTTATATGGTCAGAGACAAAACAGGTGATTTCTGGAGCTCAGGAGGGAATTCTAGGCCTGATGCTAACAGTCCTGGGCTTGTGTCTCTTTCTCAGAAGACAACTTGAATGTTCATTTAGGGCTGGGGCAACCACTGAGAGGGAGGCTCTTTACTTGGTCATTTCTGGTCACCACTGAAGTAGAGTTGCCAGATTTAGCAAATTAGAATATGAGATGCCTAGTTACGTTTGAATTTCAGATAAGCAACGAATCATTTTTAGTGTAATATTTGTACAGTGCTTCCAGGCACCTTCAGCCATGGGAGTGTATAGTGAAATACATGTGTGCAAAGAGACTGTTAGATCTGGATCGACAAGGAGGTTATGGCAGAACCCCAAGGTCAAAAGGAATACAGCGTTGAAGAATTCTTTGAGTGACGACTTGGGAAGAGACCCTTGGTTATCATTGCCCAGAGCATTGCTCCCATCGTCTGCTGTGCTGTGCCACTGTGTGATGGTCAGGCCACACCCTCAGAATCCTATCGGCCTCCATTCTCTTCTTACCTGCTGACACCTACAAGCAAAAACGATAGAGGCAGGACTGAGCCCTGACATCCATCAGGAAACACTTTTTGAACATTCACAGCCTATAGAACACAGTCTCTGTGTTGGTGCTGGTGAGAAGTTTGTTTGCTGTCCAATTGTCCTCTGCATGGGGGATAAAGTAGTAATGAAGACCCCCCCCCCCGTGTCCAGACCTCTCCACCAGGCTCTGTGCTCATGGTGACTAAAGGAATGGAGAACACAGCCTTCACTGCTGAAGAGCACATGCGTATGCCCTCTTGGGACGGAGGAGAGCTTAGCTTTTATTAACTCAGACCTGAACTCCTCCTCAGTGGCCTCCCTCTGACCTTGTGGTGCACATGTCCCTTCCTGTGTGTATATGTAGGTACTGTGGCGGTCACCACCTGGGGTGCGAGGAGCCTCACACCCTGCTGGTCCTGGGAGTGACTGCTGTCAAGTCTGTAGGAGTTAGCAGTGTGTGGCCTTGGAATGAAGGAAGCCAAGTTCCCTGGCTTGTTTGGCGACCACACTCTGCAGCCTTGGTGTTTTTAGCAACTCACTGGACTAAGGAACAGTGGAGCTGCCTGGGACCGAGAAGACGCTGCCCGGCATCATGGCAGAGAGGGAAACGATTGGTTTTGATCTCACAGGCGAACTAACTTTAATGCCTCTTCTTGCCATTTATTAGAAATTTAATTTTGTTTTGACCTTCAGTTGCCTCCCCTATGAAGTGGAGTCGATAGTAATATCAGGATATTTGGGAGGATTTAATGAGATAACATATTAGAAAATGCTAGCAGATAGTAAGCTCTGTATTTGTCCACTGCAGTGTTTCCCATTCTCATAGCACTTTGTAAACACCTCTGTTCTGACACTCTTCACGGTGAATTATGATCATTTCATTTCCGTGTCTGTCTCCTTCCACTAGACTGAGGGCCAGGGTCTTTTCCTCTGGTTTACTTTCCCAGAGCCTCTCACGCAGGCCTGCTCCGGACAAGGCTTGGAGTTGTGCTGAGTTGGGTACTCTTCAGTACTTGGGTTTTGCTAGGAGGCAAGTCTCTGAATTTTGAGTCTTCCTCCTTCCTCCCTCCCTCTCTAACTCTCCCACTGAGGGCTGGGCGGATCCTGTCCTGTGGGATCTGTTTGAGAGCAGGAGTCTTAGCAGTACCTCAGAAGATCCTCATTAGACCCTACAGTGCTCGAGGCCAGATTTCCAGTGCACTCCTGTATGCTCACACAGGCGCGTGTTTGGGTAGCAAATCAGCCGTGCTATCCTAATCTTTTCATTGATAAGTTCTAGGGTTTCTGCAGTATGTCTGTCCATTTGGTCTCTGCATCAACACATTTATTACTTTTATCAGTGCAGTTTCGAGCATTTATTGAGCACCTCTTACTTGCCAGACCCTGGGCTAGGTGTGGGGCCTGTCGAGATGAGGAAGACAGTGTCTCCTGGTGAGCTGCTCTGGATCTCAGAGGGTAGACAGATGAGAACACAGAGACTTCCTTTGGGATGTGGTAAGGGCAGTGATGGCGGTGGGCACAGAATTTTATGGGAGCTCAGAATAGGGCCCTTTTCCTTAATTATCTTTTCCTCTAAGGATCCCATTGCTCCTGTTTCTGACAGGTGGATCAGGGAGCCGCATTGTGATTCCTGCCCTCAAAGACGATTTGAATACTAGCAGTCAGCCAGTGGCCAATGTACGGCAGCCAGAGGTTCAGTTGACAGCCTTCCTGCACTGGGTGAAAGAGAAGAAAATTCTGAGGGCCAGGGGAGCACAGGGCCACAGGCGCACAGCCCTGCCTGAAGTGTGATGGGGCTTTGGAGGACTGGGGAGAGGTTGGTTCAGCTGAGGGTAAAAACGGCCTGGACACATCTCGTGGCTGGCCCCGCGAGGCCCCTGCACCATATTTTTGCTTCTCTGACATTAATTTTACTTTTCTTCTCTTTCCCATGTCATCATCCCTGTTTCTCTGACATTTGCTTCTCCACCAGGTTTCATTTCTTCTTATTTCCCTTCTTGCTTTCATCTCCACATTTCCTTTGTTCACTTCCCATCCTCTCATTCTCCTTTCCCTCTACTGGTTTTTTTTTTTTTCTCTCTACACCTGTGCCTTCTTGCCCTTTAATGTCGTCCTTGGCCTCCTACCTCCGTGTTCTGAAATGTACCTTGTTCATCTCTGGGCTGGGGAGGAGATTTTCATTTTCAACAGCCCTTCTTATGATATGAAAGAGCATCTCACATGTATCTGGGTATCCTAGGAAACAGAACTCTGGTTTCTGAACGGGGCAGATTCTATCCACTGTGTTTGTAAGACAGCGAACCAGAGGGAAAGCAGCCTCCACGCATGCCCCTCCGAAGACTGAGAGTACAGTGCTCCTTCCCTTGTTACCAGAATCAGGGGAGCAATGACACCATTTTCCTGGGGTTCTGCTTCTCTATCACTATACCTATCCTTGAAGCTTCTCTTTCTCTCTTTCTTTGTTTTTTTTCTATTTCTGTCCTGTTTTTCACTCCTATTTTCCATGTTTCTCCTTGTTCTCTCTTCTCTTCAGTTTTTTCCTACTTACTAGAAATTACATCACTCCCCTCCCTAATGTTACTCTTTGGCCTTGGAAGATAGAGTCAAAAGCAGTGTCTCCTAAATTCCCTCCTTTTAAGATGAGAGGATGGAAGTTTGGGTTGGGAGAGACAAAGAAAACCTAGCTCCTGAGATGCTTTATGAGACTAAACTTTCTTTCTGGTTCTGATTTTGAGATTGGATCCATATAGAATTATAGAATCTTAAAGTTGAAAGAAATCTCTATTGGTCATTTAAATAACCTTCAACCCAATGTTGGAACCCTCTTATCTTCGTAAAAGAGAGTTCTTCTGTCTGTCCTTGAATACTTCGAATGTCGGGAAGTCACTACCATGTAAAGCAGCCCACTTGGCTGTTGGCCAGCACTGCTTGTATCAAAGTTACTGCTCGTGATTATAATCTGGATCTGCGTAATTTGTCTTTGTTGATCCTGTATCTGCTTTCTAGAGATAATAGAGCATAAACGTTTCGTTCACGTATTAAAGGGACTTCAAGGTATCTGGAATGTCAAATGTCAGAGAAACAGGATTGATGACATGGGAAAGAGAAGAAAAGTAAAGCTAACGTCAGAGAGAAGCAAAAATATGGTGCAGGGGCCTCGCGGGGCCAGCCACGAGATGTGTCCAGGCCCTTTTTACCCTCAGCTGAACCAACCTCTCCCCAGTCCTCCAAAGCCTCTTAAAATAATTAAATGAAATAAATCATTCTTGCCACCCTTTGACCATATAGAAAACTCAGTTTTCGGAATGAGTCATTCCCCAGTAGTTCCACATAGCTGAAATTGTCCTGGAGGTTGTAAGGAAGAAAAAGCAGCACCCTACAGAAAGAAGACTAAAACTAGACAAAGTTGTAAAGGCAATATTATTAACATTTGTGTTAGATATAATGTCTGTTTTGTACGTTATAGTTTACAGAACACTCATAACATTCAATTCCATGTAGTTTTATTTTTGTAACTAGGCCATGGTACTCCCCCAGTTGGTAGATAAGGGTAGTGTGGCTCATAGAGGTTGACTAGCCTCAAGGCACCCAGTTCACAAGTACATGAGTCAGGACTGAAATCCAGTTCTTCTGACTGTTAGTCTTCTGCTGTACCTGTCATAAGTACTTAAGTGTCTTTGTCTCTCCAAAGTACCTGCAGTGTCATGGGATTATATGAAATAAATTGTCTCCTCAAGGCAAGGTACTTGGTGTACACCATCTAATAGGATTGTTATGGATTTTTGGTGTGTGTGTGTGTGTGTGTTCCTGGGTATGGCTGTGGAAGTAGAAAAGTGGAAACAGAGAAACCAAATCCAGGTCACACAGTGATTTGGGGGCGATTATAAAAATACTGCATGGGGACCAGTGACGTTATTCCCTAAGTATAAGCATCAGAGTGATTGATTTTGTTTGGTAAAAATTCTAAGCGTCAAGGTAAAGAAGAGTGAATTACTCCTTTACTGCAGTTAATCCAGAGAAATTTCCTGAAGGCGATAGGAGACAGGAGAATCTAAGAAAAATTTAAAATAAAATATGTGAGGCCCTTGGTAGGTTGGAAAGAGGGGAAGGAAATTGGCAAGGGGCAAAGAGGAGGGTAAGGGACACGGTTTCAGGGCAGGAATGAGAGATGCTGGGGACCTTGTGTTTTACTAATGATTTGGAGCTAGGATTCCAATGTGATGATCAGTTTTCCTCCTTTTCGAAGTGAAATCCAGATGCGGCTAAATTTAATTCCACTCGGAATCACTGGTGATTCACCCAAGCTCAGGTGCGCCCACACGCAGCTGGCATCAGCTCTGTGTGCTTTCCAGGCTGATGATCCTTCTTTAACTCAGCTTCCCCCATGGAACAACAGGAGAAAGGCAAACTGTGGTAACCTTGACCTTCTATGTCTCCATCTGCAGCATCCTGGCCACTGCGGGAACCCACTTCAACACACATGTGGACCTGAGGACGCTCCGGGCTGTGCGTGTCCTAAGGCCCCTGAAGCTCGTGTCGGGGATACCTAGTGAGCACCTTTCTTCTCTCTCCTCTGCTGATAACTTTACTGATATGTCCTCAACCAGATCCAGGGTCGAAGAGAATTAGGGATAAACAAGAAATAATTTCTCCTGAGAAGAAGCCCCTGCAGTAATAAATAGAGTTCCTGCAGCAATCTGGCATCACCTTCCACTTTAAAATTTAGCAGATTTTTTTTCATATTTAAAAGATAATGAAAGATCTTTGTAAAAAATTGGGAAAGTAAAGGAAACAATACAAAATGAAAGTGAAGAGCACCCATTATCCTATCATTCAGAAATAACTTTTGTTAACATTTTAGCGTATTTTTTCATTCATTTTTTCCTGCGCATTTTAATGTGATTGGGATCATGCTGTAATTTTGGTATTGGATCCCATCATAAGCATTTGATTTTCCTGACATTAAAAATTCTTCAGGGCTTCCCTGGTGGTGCAGTGGTTGAGAGTCCGCCTGCCGATGCAGGGGACACGGGTTCATGTCCCGGTCCAGGAAGATCCCACGTGCCGCGGAGCGGCTAGGCCCGTGAGCCATGGCCACTGAGCCTGCACGTCCAGAGCCTGTGCTCCGCAACGGGAGAGGCCACAGCAGTGAGAGGCCCGCATACCGCAAAAAAAAAAAAAAAAAAAAAATCTTCAGAAATATGATTTTAAAATCTGTATTATAATCTGTCTTATACGGTCCCTGACTTGGGTAGTCATTTCTGTGTTGCTATTCATTTAGGTTATTTCCAGTTTTCTTTTTCTAACTAGAAATAGTGCTGCAACAAACATCTTTTTACTTAAAGATTATTCAAATCTCTGATTATTTTCTTAGGCTAGAATCCTGGAAGGACAATTTCTGGGTCAAAGGATATGGTGTTTCATGAACAGCGGTTGTACTAATTCTGCTTCTCCAATAGTGGGTGGGAGAGCTGGGTCTGAGATAGAGTTGTGGGGAAGATGAACTTTTTCCTTGTTCTTACAGACTTATAGCCTAGCAGGGCTGGACCTAATTCCCTTTAGGAAGAGGAATCCAGAAGACAGCATGGGTGCAGTGAATAAGGGAAGGGTGATAGGCATGTAAATGATCAGGGAATGGTGAAGAACAGGTAGCGAATGATCCCTAAGGGAGGAGGTGATGGCAGTCTTTGGCTTGACTTATCCTGGTTATCCCTTTGTGAATTGCTTTATCATTTCAGGATCAATGGTTCTTTTCCCTCAAAGACTTGCCCCTCTTCTCCCAGGAAGAAGTCAGCCTGCCGTATCAGGTGGTGCTAAGCGAGGGTTCCATTTATCATTCTCTTTCTTTCCTTCTAGGCCTGCAGATTGTGTTGAAGTCCATCATGAAGGCCATGGTGCCTCTTCTGCAGATTGGCCTTCTGCTCTTTTTTGCCATCCTGATGTTTGCTATCATTGGCTTGGAGTTCTACAGTGGGAAGTTGCACCGAGCTTGCTTCATGAACAATTCAGGTAGGGTCACTATTTTCTGACTTCTCCTTCTTCCTTCCTCTCTCTTCTGGTCATTGGGGTAATTTCAGGGCATTTGGAGGCTGGTTGGAAAAGTATGTCCTATCCCAACCCTAGAATTAGAATCAGAGACTTCCTTGTCAGCAGCTTTATGAGGCACAGCCAGCCTAAAGATCCCCATTGTGCATTGATATTGCAAAGCGAATAACCTCTTAGGTTTATAGTTTATTTCAATAGAAGGTCTCAGCTGCCCCATCCCTTGGTAGGAGGCTATCAGAATGCATGTCAAAAACCTTCTGCCTGAAGAATTACCCTTTGTGTATGGCCTCTTTGGCCCACAGCCAGAGAGACCAGGAGTCTGGAGTCAGATCTGGGGCCCTCCAGATCTTGGGGACATTTTCCATCCATGCTCAAGCTCATGACCTTCCCCCTCTCTGCTATGACCCACACATAGTGTGGAAGAACTGAGGGAGTTCTGAGCCTGACTTGGCAGGGGTACTTGGGAGATTAGCAGGGTACACAGATCTGGCATTCTTGTCTCCCTGTATCTTCTTTGTTCTTTTCAAGTTCAGTAGAGTGCTTTAGAAGGAAAGGGGGCAGGGGAGAGCTTGAAGGAGCCCAATTAGGTACCATGTTTTTATGAAAAGAATCTTCAAAAGGACACCTTTCATGTTGGATTTTTATTTTTTATTTTTGTCTTATTTAAGATGAGGAATTTAGGCCATAAAAACAAGGAGTTAAGATCCACGGAAGGGACTGTAGTTTATAATTGTTCCCAAGGAACCCAGAAAGAACTAAGAGTCTATCCTGGAGTCTGAAGTTAGAAAATCAGTAGGATTCTGCCTTCAGCTCAGACCTTTCTGGGTGACCCAGTCCTGTAAATTCCCGTGGGACTCAGGAAAAGGTAGAAGATGTGACCTGAGGAAAGAGGGGGTGGGGGGGGCATGTGGATGAGGCTTCATTTTCACAGGAGGTTGGGAAACATTGGGTTGAACACATGGTATGTGAGCTGTGAGGTGTAGAGATGCCAGAGAAGGGTAGGAGCCGGAGACAAAGAAGGACAAACCTTTCTGTGGGAAATAGAATTGCATGCTTATGGCCTCCTGGGATCATTTCCAGCTCATGCTAAGCATCGTGTGCTTTATCCCCCACCCTCCAAATGTGTCTGCAGGTATTCTAGAAGGATTTGACCCCCCTCACCCATGTGGTGTGCAGGGCTGCCCAGCTGGTTATGAATGCCGGGACTGGATCGGCCCCAATGATGGGATCACCCAGTTTGATAACATCCTCTTTGCCGTGCTGACTGTCTTCCAGTGCATCACCATGGAAGGGTGGACCACTGTGCTGTACAATGTGAGTAGAGCTGGCGAGGGGCTGGAGCAGGAGGGAAGGATCATGGAATGGGGCTTCTGGCATGGTTTGGGCTAGTTAGTCTGGGAAAAGGGAGGGCTGTGTGTGTGTGTGTAGACTCAACCATGGTTGCCCTCCCACAGGCTACCTTTACCGTTCCTTCTAACCTGATTCTGTCTGTATAAATAATGGGTGGAACATGGAGTAGCTTACAAAAAGCCCCCTTTAGAAGGACTTCTGGATGTAATCTATACTTAGCAGTTTATTTGCCTCTGTTTTGTGGCCTCTTGCTAAGTACACAGCTTCTTAATATAGTTAGGAAATTACATGCCATATTTGATGGGTGAACTGCTAGTTAAATCAGATCACCTCAGCCGTTTTGTTCTGCGACTGGTTCGACATGGTGCTGGGATTCAGTGAGGGGCACCAAGAGGTATAGATTTGTTGGTTGCTGTCTTCAAAGAGCTTACCACTGGTCTGGGAAGGTATTCCAGTAGTTCCCACCCGTGGCCGCAACTAGAATCAGCTGGGAGGGAGCTTGAAAAATTTACACCGCCTGGGCTGTACTCCAGACAACTTAAGTAGGAATAGCTAGGCGTAAAGACCTGTCATTGATTTTTGTTTTTAAAGCTTCCTAGCTGATTCTAATATGTAGCTTCCCTCAAGAACCATTGCATTACATGCACATAAGTAACATGCTTAATTGTAAGACTCACTAGGGATGCTTGTTGAAAATTCTGATTCACAGGCCCTTGGAGATTTTTATTTCATGTGGCTTTGAATAGTCGGTGAGCTGAGCTACATTTTTTACACGTGCCCCTGGTGATTCATGTGATCAGGCCTGTTGGGAAAGTTCTGAGTTGGTGTACAAGACAAGGCTATCTAACTGTCTGTGTGGGATGTTAGGGTGACCACTGAAGTGTCTTCCACCTCCCAGAGTCTGATCTCAACAAGTTATGAAAGGCATGGTGCAGAGTCTGAGTTCTAAAATGAAAGGGTGGGGAGGTGTGTGCTTTGATGCATAGGAGGCCAAGGGGGGGGCAAAGCAATTTGGGCAAATTGTCTTTGTAAACAGGTGCTCATAAAGGTCTGTACCCTCCTGTGCATACAGCCAGCCCACCCCAAGGCAGATCCCTTTGGAGCAATCATCCATCTTACTTGCCCTCCCACAGTCTACCTTTACCTTTCCTTCTAACCTGATTCCGTCTGTATAAATAATGGGTGGAACATGGGGTGGCTTACAAAAAGCCCCCTTTAGAAGGACTTCTGGACATAATCTGTACTGGAAGGCAAGGAAATGCTGTCTCAGGAGAGACTCAACCAGATTGTCGTGGAGGAAGAGCCAGGGTCTGCATGAAGCCCGTACAAGTAGGTACCTAGTAAATGTCCATCACTAACCTGCACCCATTCCCAAGCTCCCAGGCAGGTGGAGCTTTGCAGAAAAGAGCCACAGGCTATTATGCCAAAGCTCTGCAGGGCAGTGAAGAAGTCCCAAAGACCAGCATATGCCCAGAAAGCCCAGGGGTTATGTGTGACCTAGAAAACCCTTGAGGACACTCTGAGATCCTCACCAGTTGTGGGGTGGCAGGAAGGGAGGCAAGGTTGATGAGTCCAGTTGCTCCTCATTTGCGATGTGAGGGGTGTCTTGAAGCCGTGTCACTCAGATTAACCAGGCGCCTCTGGAAATGACAGCACTGGCCCCTTTGGGAGGGATGTATTTCAGTTATGTGTGTAGACTCACCTAAGTGATGTGGTAAATGCATTGCAAGCCTGAAGGGAGAAGTGTTGCATTGGAAGATAAAGGCGAGATCCTGTTGGTCCTCCGGAGCCAAGGCTCAGAAGGTACTGAGATAAACAGGCATCAGTCATCACTTACATTAGTTCCTTTGTTCATTCATCCATTCTTTCAACATATATTAGTGAGCATCCTTGATGTGTCAAGCAGTGTGCTAGGCACTGGGGAAACGGAGAAAAAATTGCCATGATCCCTGCTCTCCTGGTACTCTCTTTGAATTCCAGTCTCTCTCAGGTTATCTATCCAACATAGGTATGGAGGTCACACAGAGACAGTGAACTTGCTCGCCTCTCTAGGTGTGCTCTACCGAGGAAGCAGGGAGAAGAGGTCAAGCTGCGGATTCTCTGAAACCTTTGATTGCATGGGCTCCCAGGGCCACAGACTCACAGTACCTCTGACAATGACATTCGTCATTGAACTTCAGTTTACTGAAGGCCTCCTGCTATCCCTGTGCCTGGATCCAGACTTGAGGGAACTCCATGAGCTGTTCGGCTGATTTCCAAAAAGTGGCTGCTTATGGGGCAGAATGAACTCATGCCCACTTTGAGATGACATCACTTTCCAAAGCATTGGATCTAGGGGGAGGGCATGGAGCCAAGAGTCCACAGGCAGAAGTGATGGTCGTAGTTAGATGGTTAACTACCCCTGGATTCAGGAGAAGTTGGATGAAAAAGGCATCCAATTTTCAGCCAGTGGAACACAGACAAAGTCTGGCTCCTTAGGAAGAGAAGGAGCCATCAAAGTCTGGGCTTCCTTTGAGCAGGAAACTGGGGTGTAAAGCATGGCCCAGGCAGAGCTCTCTTGCAGGAGCTGGATGCACCTCCTGGAGTTAGGGTTTTCTGCTACTAGAGGAAGGTTCAGAGCTGTGGACTCTTCAGTCTGGTGGGCGTAGGGCTTGCAGTATATGGTGGAGTCACATCATACAAGCTTTTGTTAAAGAAACCAAAATTCAACTGAGTGAATTTCAAAGATGTTATTGACTTTATTCAACCATTCATGAATTGGACAGCATCCCATCTAGCAGCTGGAAAGGAGCTCTGAAGAGCTGTACAAAAAACGAAAGACTTTTATAGGCAGAAGGGCGCTGGACCAGGAAGTTAGTAAAAAGTGGATTAGTTGTGGCAAAGTCACTTTCCTTTGGGGTGTGCCAGGGTTTTATCAGGAAGATGCTGGTGCAGATGACTCTCCTGGTCACTAGTGCTGAACAGGTGATTCCTGATTGACTGGTTTAAGAGCCCATTTGTGGGAGAGGCTGACACTGAAATGAAGTTTTGGATTGGTGATATGGGGCTTAGCATAACCTGTTGTCTTGTTATAAACACTTTTAATTTATCCAAATTCAACCATTTAGCTTGGACAGGAAAGAGGATCCAGGATGGGGGAAAATAACAATTTAAATAGTACAGACTGGGCTTCCCTGGTAGTGCAGTGGTTAAGAATCCGCCTGCCAATGCAGGGGACATGGGTTTGAGCTCTGGTCCGGGAAGATCCCACATGCTGCGGAGCAACTAAGCCCGTGCGCCACAACTACTGAGCCTGCGCTCTAGAGCCCATGTGCCACAGCTACTGAGCCCGTGTGCTGCAACTACTGAAGCCCGTGCACCCAGAGCTCATGCTCCACTGCAATGAGAAGCCTGCGCACCTCAACGAAGAGTAGCCCCCGCTCACCTCAACTAGAGCAAGCCTGCACGCAGCAACGAAGACCCAACACGGCCAAAAATAAATTAAAAAAAATTTTTTTAAACAAATAGTACAGACTAATTCACCTACCACCCCTCTCCCGCTTATGCCCATTGAAAGTATGAGATTAGAGATGCCTAGGATCTTGGTTGAAAACGTGCAGATTCTGAAAGCCCATGTCAATGATACCTGAGTATTTATTTTTCTTCTCTTAATTTTAACTTAAGATTTTGTAATGACAAAACTTTACATATATATTAGAACTGGTTACACATCACTGAATTAACTATGAACAACTAGTCACCTGAGTACTCTAAATAGATGCATGTATATATGTATGTTTCTACATAGAGAAAAATTACCCACTATGCCTTTTATTATTACCACTGCTAATAAGACGCAGATATAACTGTGTTGATTTCCCTTTCCTACCACTATTCCTGGAAGGCCCAATTCACCCAGCCACTGTATTTCTTCACAAAGACCACAAAGTAAAGGGAGTCCCTATTTCCTCATCCAATGCCTCTTCTATTCAGTGGTTACAACAAATACGTTAAGATTTATTGGCGCCAGTTATAACCAAACCATTAGGAGAACCTTCAGGTTTACACTGTACGCAGAAGCTCTCTCAAACATGTGGACTCAGTTTAACCTTTTTCTATGTAACTTAAATGCTTCCCTGGTGCTTGCATCCCTTTTCTGCTGCACAGACCCGTCCTAAATGCCTCCTGTGACCTTGTATGGCTCTGCCATTGATTACCGTTGACTTCATTTGCATGTAGCTTTTCTCATGAGGATGCATGATTGTAAGGGTGGGGGAGAGTTCCCATTGTCAGGGCAACCTGGAGTCCTGCGTGCTGTGCTCAATTTAGTCTCTCCCAAAATTTCAACTCGGCTTGGTCACATTCCAACTGTATTCTTGGCTTCCCTCCCTCTTGTGGTAGAAAGATGCAAAGCAGTCTACGGTTCTGCTGGCTGCTTCTTCCTGTTTTGACTGTCTCTCCAAAGGTCTCCTCCATTTGCAGACTCTCCCCTCTTCTTACGAGTTTAATTCCTTTCATTTCTTCTAATCTGGATAGGTGTTGCTTCTCCAGGACAGCACCTTCTCCCTCAGTGCTGTCACTCCACAGATGTTACTGTGGCTCCATTATTGACTTCTGACCTTCTTCACCTGGGTGAGGTGTGGCTCTCAGATCTGGCTTTCTCCCGATTCTGGTCTGAGTCTGATTTCCCTGTTGTCATTCTGGTTTTATGTTCTCTGCTGTTTGTGGTACCAGGAATGTAATATACAGATTGCAGGGGTTCCCAATCGCTGTCTGCCGTTCCTCCAATCTGTGCTCTTCAAGTCCGGTAGTTTTGATCTGTATTTCTACATTTCATCTGTATTTTTCATCAAGCTATTTCTCTTCTCACCTGGTGTTGATAACACACAGATGCGGACGTTTCTTGGAGGCGTGCTGTTCTTCAGCTTTGCAGGTGCGCCAGCTGTATCTGTTTTGACTGCCTCGGTGCTCTATGCCGCTGTGGGGAAGATTTTTATACTCTTTCCTGGCTTTTGGAAAGAAGAGGCAACCTGTGGTCTGATGCTTTCTGAGAGTCTTCCTCACTCTCAGAAGTCCTTTGGTCTGTGACAGAGCCTGTGACGCTCCTTTAAGTTGCCTTCTCCCAGCTACACATAGTTAATATGTGCTAAATGGTTAACAGAGAATTCACTTTCTGCCTCGTTGCTGTTTTGCTTATGTATGTTGAAAGAATAATGCCATATCCGAGGGTTGGTGGAAAACTGCCATCTCCAGCTTCCTGAAGTTTCTCTGATTTTATAGTATCTGCAGAGAACGTGTTCGGTGCTGAGTTCCATGCGACTAGGGAATGTTGTCTACTCATCTCTGCTTTAGTTTTCATCAACACCTCCTCCACATGCTCTGGGAACAGAACATACTCAGAGCTCATTTGACAGATAGGGGCCAGGAACCTACCATCATCTTACGGTGTCAGAGTGATAAGGTGTACCAGCTGACCTAGGATAAGGTGTCTAGTTGGTAAAATTTGTAGACTCCTGTAACCGGTCAGTCATGCTCTGGAATAGGCTGTTTTTTCCCCCACATGCCTGTCTGCACGAGCCTGTTCCTGTGTCCTTGCAGTTGTCTGGGTCTCTGTAATACAGATGACACCTGGAATCTGATACCAGTGCCTGTTCACCTGTGACTTGTCTAATACACAAAGGGATAGTGGTTACCGGAAGTTAGTCTGCCCCTTTCCCATGAAGGTTGAGTAGATGGGGAGGAAGATAAAGAATTGAGTTTGGACATGAATGAAAAATTTGCATTGCTTATTTGATATGGTGGTGTAAGGAGAGAGCTGGGTAAATGAATTCAGGGTAGAAGCCTAGGCTGGAGATAATAAATTTGGGAGTTTTCTGTGTATAGAATGGTATTTAAAGTCCAAAGTCTGGATAAACCATCAAGGAAGGGAATATCTAACTATAGAGAAGAGGTTCCAGAACTAAGTCCCAGTGTTAAGATGTGGGTGAGTTAAGGAGTTAGCAAGAAGACTGAGAAGGAGCGTAGGGGGGCATGGTGTCCTATAGGCCAAGGGAAGAGAGTGCTTCAGGAAGGAGGAAGTAACAGTGATCAGCTGAGTCAAATGCTGCCTAGAGATGGGTCAAGGGAGATAAGGGCTAAGAATTAATCATCAGAGGCCAGGAGGGGAAAGTGGGAGGGGCGAAAACTCGATTGGAGAAGGTTTAAGAGAGGTTTGGAGACAGCCATACAGACCGTCGTGTTGAGTTTTGTTGAAAGAGAAGCAGAGAGAGTGGGGCAGGTAGAAGAAACACCATTTGCTTTTTGGCAAGAATGAGTCATTCAAGGTAAAAATCATTGCTGCTGGAGAGAGAGGACAGTTGGTGGAGCAGCCTTCTAAAGCAGGTGAGAGGGGGTGGACTCCTAGCCCATCAGAGCACAGGTGGAGGGCCAGGCTTGGAGCCCAACTTCATGGTTCATCCATAGTCCTAGGAGGGAGCCTGAAGAGGCTGGGATGGGGGTAGACGTGGTGACAAAAGCATGTAGAAATTCCCCTATTGCTTCTATTGTCTCGATGAAATAGAAAGTCAGGTCATCAGCAGAAGGTGGGAGGAGGGAAATGCTGGAAGTCTGAGTGAGGGACTAAGTGCAGTGGGGATCTGATTGCCGGGCAGCATTCAGGACCCACTCGGGGTTAATGGTGCTGGGGTGAAAGTGAGACCAGTGAATGTGTTGTGTTTTCCTGTAGTCACATTTGGCCTCTGAGGTTCAGGCAAGGAAGTAGGTGGAGAGTTGGCTTTCACCAGCATAGTTCTAACTGGTGAGCACAATAAAATGAGAATCAAGAGAGGTGGAATTTGAGCTGGGTAGGGAAGAAAGAGGTGAGGAGGCGGGGGGAGACTGTGAAAAGGGAGTAAATGGATTATAGACCTTTTTTCAAATGTTACTCTGGAATCTCCTGGACAAATTCAGTCTATGGAATGAATTTGAGAAACCTGTCTCAAATAGAAGAAGTAGGAAGTGAGCTTTAAAACCAGCTGTTCTGATTTCTAATTCGGTGCTTGAACTGCCCCCCAGTAGAGGGAGAGTGAGTGAGTGAGGGGTGTGTGTCCCTGTGAGCAGAGTAAGCTGTGACAGAAGGTGTGGCACACCTCCTGGGCCCTCCCAGACTTCACCCCTGGGCACCTCGCCCCGCGTCAGCCCAATTCAGAGCATTGACTGGGGAAACTTTGGGGGACTGAAACCTACCAGGCCCGCCCACCTTCCTCACTAGCATTGTACTCTGTAATCCTGTTTTCTTCCTCAGAGTGTCTCTCTTTTTTTTTTTTTTTTACGGTACGCGGGCCTCTCACTGCTGTGGCCTCTCCCGTTGCGGAGCACAGGCTCCGGACGCGCAGGCTCAGCGGCCATGGCTCACGGGCCCAGCCGCTCCGCGGTATGTGGGATCCTCCTGGACCGGGGCATGAACCTGTGTCCCCTGCATCGGCAGGCGGACTCTCAACCATGCGCCACCAGGGAAGCCCCAGAGTGTCTCTTTTTAAAAACACATTGAGGTGGATGGACCTAGAGTCTGTCATACAGAGTGAAGTAAGTCAGAAAGAGAAAAACAAATGCCGTATGCTAACACATATATATGGAATCTAAAAAAAAAAAAAAAGGTTCTAAAGAACCTGGGGGCAGGACAGGAATAAAGACACAGACGTAGAGAATGGACTTGAGGACACGGGGAAGGGTAAGGGTAAGCTGGGACGAAGTGAGAGAGTGGCATGGACATATGTACACTACCAAATGTAGAACAGATAGCTAATGGAAAGCAGCCACATAGCACAGGGAGATCAGCTCGGTGCTATGTGACCACCTAGAGGGGTGGGATAGGGAGGGTGGGAAGGAGGGAGACACAAGAGAGAAGAGATATGGGAACATGTGTATATGTATAGCTGATTCAATTTGTTATAAAGCAGAAACTAACACACAGTTGTAAAGCAATTATACTCCAATAAAGATGTTTAAAAAAAAGATATCGGCTTTTCAGGTGGAAAAAAAAAAACATTCATGTTTGTAGCTTCTGCTGCTGCTTTTGGCAGCCTGTTCTCCATGTGAATCACGTGTCCTCCCTCTAAACCCTGCAATGCCTTTCTTCTTGCTCCCTGCCCGCTGGGCTGGAGCCCGGGGTCCACAGTTTCCAGTCCCTGGCTCCCTCCGTGGGATAAAAAAAAAAAAAACGCAGTTTGCTTTCTTTCTCCTTCCCATCCATAGCTGCTTCTACCCTGAAATTATTCCTACTCTTTCATATCCATTTTGATTTCTTAATAACTTGTCAAACCAGAGATGTCATCGTGTTTAGGGTTGATTCCAAATATGCGAAGTTTGCCTCCTGATCAGGTGCCTGAATTTCACACCACGCACGCACCAGGCCAGTCTCCAGATCTTTCGTCTGTGCAGAACCATTAAGCTGGCTCAGGGCTCTTTGCCTTTGTTTTAGCCCACTCTAATACACGGTTTAATTTCTGATCCGTGGCCAGAGGCCTCAGGTACCGGGTGTGTCATGCAGCCTTAGGCTATGATCTCTCTGTTCTGAGGCAACCCCAGGCCTTAGGACTAAGGGGCAGAAATTAACTGGGGGTGGTGTGTTGGTGACTCAGTGGCCGTTTCAGGTACTTTCAACTGGCTCACTCTGGAGGCCAAATCCTTACGGAATCCCAGCCAAACTGGATGGCACAGTGCCAGCCTCTGGCACTAGGCAGCCAAAAGGTCTCTATTCATTTTTCCCTCAATTTATCATTCACTAGAAAAATATTTATTGAGGACTTTCTTTCAGTGCCCCTCAGAGTGTGGGCCATCTTAGAATTGCCTGGGGACAATTAATGTAATTTCAGATTCCTGGGCTCTTCCTGGGTCTAATGAACTGGCAGCTACAGAGCTAGGAAGAAGGAATCTGTATTTTTAACAAGCTCCCTTGTGATTCTAGGCCACAGTGAAGTGTGACAGTGACAGTTCCGTGTGGTTGTAATAACTGAGCCCGGGGAGGGTGAAGTGGGAGCATACTAAAGAGAAAGCCTTCAGAAAGCCCGTCTCCCCCACTACATAGATTTCTACAAGGTCCTACTTTAACCAAAATTTGGGCTTCCCTGGTGGCGCAGTGGTTGAGAGTCTGCCTGCCGATGCAGGGGACATGGGTTCGTGCCCTGGTCTGGGAAGATCCCACATGCTGCGGAGCGGCTGGGCCCGTGAGCCATGGCCGCTGAGCCTGCGCGTCCGGAAGCTGTGCTCCACAACGGGAGAGGCCACAGCAGTGAGAGGCCCGTGTACCGCAAAAAAAAAAAAAAAAAAAAAAAAAAGTCTATTTAGGTCTTCCACCCATTTTTTGACTGGGTTGTTTGTAAGCTGTTTGTGTGTTTTGGAAATTAATCCCTTGTCAGTTGCATCATTTGCAAATATTTTCTCCTATTCCGTGGTTTGTCTTTTCGTTTTGTTTATAGTTAAAATATATATTTTAACTGTCACATTTCCTTGAATACAAGATACGTACCGTTGATTATAAGATCTACTAAAAAGTTAATAATGGCATTTCGGGGGGGAACCCCTACTACATTCTGTATGTTACAAATTCGTATATCCTTAGTTCTAAAACCTTTGTCTGCAAAGAAAGGTGTATCTTAGAATCGAGGAAGTAGAAAATGATGAAAAAAAACTAATTTAAAAAGCCACACGTAATCAGTGTGTTCGAGACCAAATCTTCATACTTGGAGACTGCTCATGATCGCCCTGGCTTATTTGTGCAGCCCTTGGAGTAAAGCTCCCTTTGCCATCTCTGTGTTCGTTTGAACTTTGTGTAAATGTACTATTAGAAGGCTGGTAGTTCTGTGTTAGTCTTTTTAAAAAATTCAGGCCTGAGCTTGTTTGCTCACAGACAGTGATATAAGTGAGCACACTATTACTTTTCTGTATGATTCAGGATTTTCTCAGTACTATGAAACTAAAACAAAATACAGAAATAAACTGGATGTCAAAGCTGATTGAAGACTGCAGCAGTCATCCTACCCCTGGCTTTAGTGCTCATCTTCCCCAAAACCACCTTATGTTTTGAGTGATTGATTCTACATTACTTACATGTTTTTGTATTATAAATGCATATACATATATATTAAATAGCAAAAATACATTTATGCCAAAGGTGTTCCTTTCTGTAAGTTTTCTGCATTGATGTTCTGATGATCTTGTTTGAAACAATGATTTCTGTTACTAGACGCGGTATAACAGTGGTTAGGAATCCTGGTCCCACCCTTACTACCTGTGGGACCTGGACAACTTAACCTCTATGCCTTATTGTCCTTAACTGTAATGTGAGGATAATTTCAGTACCCCCCTCACAGAGTTGTAGTAAGAATTAAATGAAATATCTTGGATAAAGCCCTTGACGTGTGCCTAGCACATAGGAAGCACTAATGGTGTTAAATAATTATTTAGAACATTTTGTGGAAACCACTCATATAGGGGAGACAAGCAGAACATCTTCTTCCACTGCCCACTCGCTGTCCAGATCTTCTCCTCTCCGACTGGTCCTTTCCTAGCTCTCAGCCTAGCCACTTAGTACCTTTCATATGCATCTTTGCCAATCTTACATTCATGTTTTTTGAATTAGTTTTTCCGCCAAAACATTGGCCACCTCCTCCACAGAGCCTTCTCTGACCAGCCCTGAAAACTCAAAGGAAAAGAGATCTTTCCTCTAAGCCCTCTCCCCCAGACCTAAACGTCAGTAGCATCAGCTGGTGCTTTTCCCAGGTTCCCCTATCAGGAGTTGTCTTTTAGGCGCCTCTGTCCCTTTTCCCTTTCAAAACGCCATTCTGTCTTCTGGCATCAACCACAGTTCCCCAGACATGATTATGTATTCAGTAAATATCCATCAATAGGCTAATTTCACAGAGAGGCTCTGTGAACCCACCCAGGCTGCCCTGGCTTCCAGGCCGCCTGGCTGTCAGCATATGCAGCATAGGGTCTAGGTTCAGATGAAGGAGCTGCTGTCGGGAAGGACACCACTAATGCTGGATGGTGGGCTGTCCCCACTGTTACTGCCGTCTGCTTTCCCCGCTGTGCTCCAGCTCAGCGCCATGCTCCCTTCTCCTGTGACAGGTAGAGACACACACAAACAAACCCAACTAGTGAAAAGTAGGGGGACTGTAATTTATTGGAAGGTTTACACAGGGTTTGTGTGTAATTAGTAGTTAATTTCTGTGACACAGTTGGCCTTCCTGGCTTGGAACCTGGCTCTGAAATGCCCTTAAAGAGACCCAGACCTAAGAGATGGCAATCTGAGACATGGTTAGGGTTTGGGAACAGAACAAAGAGAAAGTATGCCCTGTTTTCTGTGATGAAACGTGACCAGGAGCAGCCCCAAATTGAAGACTACACACACACACACACACACACACACACACACACACACACACACACACACACACACACACACTTTCTGGGATCACTTTCTGTGGCTGAATCCACCTTTTACAAGTTCCATTTTTTACCTTTGTGAACATCAGCTTGGGATTTGATACTTACACTGAGAATAGGGGGACAGCCACTGGACCCCTTTCTGCCATGAGCCCTGTGATCGCAGGCAAAACACTTATGTCTCTTTGTAAGTGTCAGATGAATAAATAAACATGTGTTAGTCTTCTCATTAGTAATACGCGGGTAATACCACCAGCTGTTCCTAACCTCAAGAGTCTTGTAGCAATTACATGAGATAAAACATATGAAAGTGCTTTGAAAAAGACCCTCATTCTTTGCTTTATGAGTGCTTTTTTTTTCAACATCTTTATTGGTGTATAATTGCTTTACAATGGTGTGTTAGTTTCTGCTGTATAACAAAATGAATCAGCTATACATATACATATATCCCCATATCTCCTCCCTCTTGCGTCTCCCTCCTTTTTGCTTATAAGGGCTGTGTACTTATAAACTCGATTTTGCTAAGTGAGCTTTTTTTTGTTGTTTTTTGTTTTGCTTATTCGAATAGAGTATCTGATTGCTGCTGGGGGCATGTAAGGCAAATTCTCCCATCATGTTTCCTTTTCCTTAGCTTCCATTTGCTCTATGTATTGGGAGCTCTCACGGCCTGTGCTTTTGCTTTTGAAGTGTAGTGTTATTTATATTATGTGCATGTTGAAAAACATACCTGTAGTTGATGCTAAAATGGCTTCTGAACACATTTTAGGTATTCATACCAGTTCTTACTAACTTGAATAACCTCTGGATAACTGGCGAAATGCTGATGTTACAGCTGCTCTCAAATTCTAACACACTTCAGGACTTTCTACGCTTTGTGTTAGGGCAGACCTGATGTTTATCTCCAGCAGTGTTCCTGAATGGGCGGGGACTGAGCCCTTGATGAAGTTTTTAGCAGTCTGGAATAATGAGAAAATAATAGCAATACAGTTTTTTTGGAAGCTAAATTTGTTCAGCTTGAAGTTGAATTTTCAAAGTTAATATCTTTTCTTGGCAGAAGTAAAAGTTAACAACTGTGTGGCAAGCCCATATTCTTTTGTATTTGTTTTGTGAAAATTCTCTGATCTGTGAAAGTTGAAAAAAAAAACTATGGTTATATAGATTTTATCTATATAATAGATTAATCTATTAATATAATTACACTGATGTAAATAATTTACTTGTGAATGCACAATATTGCTATTAGCAGCTTGGCATGTGAGTTTTTTGTTTGTTTGTTTGTTTTTCCCCGTTCTGGTGACAGTGAGCTTTTTACATTAATTTTAATAGGAATTAGTAGTTGCTTATGTGACTTGTCGCCAAAGAACAAATATTTTAGAAAACCAGTTAGGCTGGCATAGCGAATACCATAAGGAATAGGTAGTATTCAACATTGGGTTGTACTCAGAAGATCTGGGTTCAAGTTCAGGTTTTATTTTCTGTCTATACTCCCCCCTCCCCCATACCATGATCTTAGGCAAGTCACATGACCTCAGTGAGACTCATCTTCCTCTTCCCATTAAATTGGAACACTTAGTTCATATTATGGTTGTAAGAATTAGATCAGAATGTATGTATGAAAGGGCTTTGTGCACCCAGATATGCTTTATAAATTAAAGGTATTGTTAAAATAGTTTAAGGTTATGAACAGTGATGTTTAGAGGATTTCTGTTTTTGAGCTTCACAATAATCGATTTTTCACGTATCATCTTTAAATGTGTTTTGGCAGATATGGTCAGTGGGATCCCTAGGAAATAAGGCAGAATATATATTCAAAATATCGTTAGGATCTTTCTCTTTCCTTTGTGCACAAAACACAGTACCGTGACCTTTTCCAGCTGTTTCCTTGATGATGTAAAACAGAGCCACCACTCCCGGAGTCTTTTGTATAAAAAGAGCAGGTTCCTAGATGAAGCAGAAAAGAAAGGGAGTGTGGGAACATGAGTAAGGGGACCTCACCTTGATCTGAATGACTGAGGTGTGCCTCCACCTGCCTTCGGGGGTGCTGCTCGTTACAGCTGTGCCATTGAATCAGAGAGGCTGCTCTTCCTGATTTGGAAGGAAAGGCAGGATTGAAAGGGCAGCAGGCACGCGCACACCCAGGTGATCACGCCTCCCTCACCGCCAGTCGTGATCACATTCGAGCTCTTGGCAACGTGTCCCCCAAACCCAGGTGGGGCTGGGGTGGTTCACCAGGCTGGCGCATCTCTGTTACAGCCTCCCTTTCTCCCAGGGTTTCCAATCAGGGCTCGCTCTCTCTCTCTCTCTCTCTCTCTCTCTCTCTCTCTCTCTCTTTCTCTCTCTCTCTCTCTCTCTCTCTCTTTCTCTTTCTCTCTCTCTCCGTCTTCCTTCCCTTCCCCAGGTCTCCCACTCTCCTCTCTCTCTGTGACAGGTTCCTCTTCCTTAGCAGGTGGCATTGGAGTGGCATGACACAGCCCCTCAGGGAGCGTGCCACCTGAATGGCTTGGGAAGAGCAGAGTGGCACCCATGGCTAATAACTAAGTCACCAAGGTCACGCTCCCCAAAGAGTGGGCAGCGGGGTTCCAGTCCTGGGAATTACAGACTCTGTGGCCTCGTTGGGCCAGCAGTCTTGGTCTACCCTCCAGGACCCCAGTCTACCCGGGAACACGAACCTTGCCTGTCATCCTGCATTACTAGAAGCAGCTGTGACTGTCGGCCCACTGAGCCTGGGAAAGGTTACCGTGGAGAGTACCCGCCCCTACTGAGTCTGTGTGCACGTGTGTGACAGAGTGAGAGGGAGGACGCGTGCCTCTCTTTTGTACCCAAGTTATTTATTGCATTTGTCTTACGACTTCCATTTAGAGCTAAATAAACTGCAAAGTGGGTTATTTAGCCAGATCTCGGGCGTCTTCAGCAAGTGGGGAAGTGGGCGGTGAGGAGGGAGAAAGATGGGAGCTTGGGCAGAGGAGATTCAGAGAAAGGGGCCAAGAGGAACAAGAGGTGGCTTTTCCCCTCCCTTCAGATGGGTAAGGCATGCGTGTGCTGTGGCTTGTCCAGAGGGAGCCCCTTTGCTGGAGGACCTTGAAGCGCTTTCTCTGTCTCAGGCATTTGGGAAGCAGCCTCCTGTGGACATTATCTTGAGTTACAATTTATGGATTAAAAAAAAAAACGAAGGCATGCCCTGCAGACTGCATGAAGTCTGCAGTGAGCTACCCTACCTGGTAAGGCAGCTCCCCACCTCTGTGCCCGCCTGACATGATCACATCTCTTCCCTACGTGCCCTGGTCTTAAGCAGCCTCACAGAGGGGACACACGCAAGGGAGAGTGTCCTTAGAACATATTATAGCCACCGAATCCCAATGAGGTCTCATCTCCACAGCACAGTGTCCCTCCCTACCACCATGTGCCTGTCTGTGTGCCTATCAAGCTCGAACTCCCCGCAGGCCCGGGGAACTCTTTGTCATTTCAGGAGACTGTTCGTCGATCAGAATCACTCATGAATTCTCTTTTGCACAGATTTGATAAAGGGTCTTTCTTGAGTACCAGAAGTACTGTACATAATTCATAACATGAAGCAAGATGCAGTAGAAAGAGTGAGAAAAGATAATAAAACCTGGGAATTAAAAGTTTTAAGCTTTGTTACAAGCCAGGAGAATGAGTCAACAGCCCATATGTCTTGAGGGAGAGCTTTGTGCCGAGCTGGGTTTGGGGTAGGGGCCAGGGGTTCCAGAACGGAGGAAGAAGATTGCCCAGGAGTCAGAAGGTAGGGGGTGTACAGGGAGACGGCCGAGGGGCGGGGGGGAAAGGGGCAGATTGTGAGTGGGGGTGAATCCTAGCTCGGCCCTGCCTCTTCCCCTCGCCTCTAAGGAAGGAGATATCCTGGGGCCTTAATCATCTCCCTATCTCTCATTTCTCTCCTGGTTTAATTAAATTCCTGTTCTAATTTGGAAGAGCTTGCATATCCTTTTCTGCTGTGGCAACCAATCTCTTTTTATGAGACCCACCCTGGCGCTCAGGCACTGAGACCTCAGCGGGGACTTGGGTCCTCTGTGGCTTTTGAGGTCATGGACAGTTCAGAAGTGGGCAGAGGTTGGCTGGAGAGGAAAAGGGGCTTAGCTTGCTGTTGTCAGTCATCTTGTTTCCCGTGGCCTCAGTCTGCGACCTCCCCTTCCACCACCTGGAGTGAAGCCTCTCCTCCCATCCGTACATCTTGATGTCTTTCTCATTGTGTTACTTCTCCTCTCGAAGGACAAAACATGCTTTGTTGGAATCTCTGGACGTTCAGTAATGCCGTAAAGAGAGATGAAAGACAAGACATATGTGGATAATAATACTAGCTACCATTTATCATATACCTACTGTGTGCCAGGCACTGTGCCGGGTCCTTTACCTGTGTGGCTTCTAGTTCTTACAGTAGCCTTGAAGTTGAATCTGATCATTCCTTGTTTTACAAATGAGGCAACTGAGGCACAGAGAGGTTAAGTGACCTGCCCAGGGTTGTTCAGTTATTAAGGTAGAAAGCCTGGATTGGAACCTAGTGTTGTGTCACTAGAAAAGCCCAGGCTCTTTCCACTACTCCCTGCTGCCATCAGTTAGAACAGATTGGCAGAGGAGATGGTGGATGATTGGGCCATTCAGTTCAACTTAATTTACAACAAACTTTAGGCAACCTCCTCATTGCCGGGATGGTAGAAGGTATTTTGTGGCTCCTTTTGAGGAGAGAAGACAGACTTGTGTTCAGTGGATGCCATGATGAAGTGTTATCATCCCTTCCACCCTTGTGGACTGAGTGCTGTGAGGACAACCAGACGATGGCCGTATTCTATCTGAGGTGGTCAAGAAAGGCTTCGCAGAGAAACCTCACAGTGGCTTGCTTGGCACGATGATTGTTTGGTGGGTTCAAGGAACAACAGGAAGGCAGGAGCACTCCAGAAGGGCATGGAGGGAAGAGGGATCAGAAAGCCAGTCGGGGCCAGATCCCACTGGGCCTCATTGGGTTTTATTTCACGTTCGATGGGAAGTCTTTGAAGTATTTTGAGCGGATGGGTGGTGTGACTTGATATATATTGAAAGATCACTCTGGCTGCTGTGTGGAGAACTGGCCATGGTGGGCAAGGGTGGAGGTAATAGAAGGTGATGGTGGTGAAGTCTGGGATGGTCACGCTGGCAGTGATGAACGGTGGTCAGATTGGGCTGTATTTTGAAGGTAGAGTTGGTAGGACTTGCCGATGGATTGAGAGAGAAAGGTGGGGACCAATGATGGCTCTTCAGCTACATTAGTGTATTAACAGTGGTACCATTTCCTGAGACAGGGAAGCTTAGAGAAGGGGCAGGTTGATTGACCAGGGTCAAGAGTTCAGTTGGGGGTATGTTAAATTGGAGATGCCTATTTGATGCATCTTAGGTATCCAAGTTAGTGGTGTCACGATGAGTGAGTAGTTAGATACATAAGCCTGGAGCTCAGAGGAGAGGGCAGAGCAGGAGATACACATTTGAGAAGCATCAACTTATTAATGGTTTTAGAGTTATGGGCTTGATTGGCTGGTGCCGCATAGGGAGAAGGTATAGATAGAAAAGAGGATTAAGGACTGAGCTCCGAGGAACTACAACTCAATGTGTATTCGCCCAGCAGTGGCCCTATTATTAAGGCCCTAAGAACTTCGGGGTTTTCTCTCAGAGCTATTTCTTTTGGAATTTAGCCCAAATGTAATATTATTAATTCTCCTAGGACATTAGCAGGATAATAACATGCTCTAGGGCCAGTTTGTCGATTATGGCAGGGACTTGTTTACTATAGGGAAGGCAGATAGGAGTTCCCACCACCAGCCAATGAGTTGGTTTAGGACACATACAGTTTCAGGTGTGGAGAAAGCTCTTCAGTCCAAGTCTGTTCTGGTTTGGTTCTTTTTCCTTTTGTCTGCTCCTCTTCTATAAAAATTATATTTTCCCTCAAGATGATATTGCTTGTTAAGCTTGGTTTTTATTTGTGTACCTGTACTCCTTTACATTCAAGACATTTATCGGGGGCCTACTCTGTGCTAGACACTGGGCTCAGTGCTGGAATGCTCCTTTTCCAACACAGGGCTCCTCTGAAAATTTCTTTACTGCTCGGTCATCTGCTCTCTCCCAGCTGGTCTCGATTTGTTTGCACTCCTTGTATTATTCACCTGTACACCATTATTCAAAGCTGTTACATCATTGATTTTTTAGATACCGTAGCTACCAAACCTCAGAACCATTCTTCTGGTTTTTTTCTCATACCGCACATTTAATTCATTGCTAACTCCCGTCAGCTCCACAGTCCCTATTTATCCAGACTCTGACCACCAGTCTGACCTGCAGCACTGCACCCTGGCCCAAGCCACCACATCTCTTGCCTGAGTTACTGCAGTGTCTCCCTGAGTGCATCACTGCCCCACTTCAATCTGGCCTTTTGGGACTTCCCTGCTAGTCCAGTGGTTAAGACACCGGGCTCCCAATGCAGGGGGCGTGGGTTCGATCCCTGGTCAGGGAACCAAGATCCCACATGCCATGTGGCGCAGCCAAAAAAAAAAACCAAAACGAAAAAGTCTGGCCTTGTGACCCTGGTACATGTAAGTCAGCGCACGTCTCTCCTGCGGGGAACCCTCCAGCGGCTCCTCCTCTCTCGCTGAGTGAAAGCCGGGAAGCCACAGGACCCTGTACCATCTGCCCCTCCCCCCTTCTGCCCCTCTCCCCTTCTCCCCTCACTCATCTCCTCCAGCCACAGCGGTCTTCTTGCAGTAGACACACCAGGCACGTTCCTGCCTCGGAGCCTTGCAATTGTGCTGTCCTGCTGGAATGTGCTTCCCCAGAGATCAGAGTGGGCTCACCCTTTCCCCTCCTCAGGTCTTTACTCAGTGCATCCTTTCATGCTCACCCTGTTTAAGGTTGAATTTCCCCTTCCCAGTAGTCTCTATCCCCCTTCCTGCTTGCTTTCTTTCTTTCCAGAGCACTTAACCTTTTACCACAGTGTATATTTTAACCATTTATTTGTTTGAAGACTAACTCATCCCATTACAATAAGCCTCGGGAGGCAGGAATTCTGTCTTACTCACTGCTTTGAACAGTTGCTGCTCAGATCAATACCAGGCACGAGATAAGTTTTTAATAACTATTTGCTGAATGAATAAATGACAGAATACGAGCCCACAAGGGAGGTGTTGTGGTCAATGCACCGTATCTGTTATAGTTACTGTTACTCCCCTGGCTATTGCACCAGAACCTCTGCTGATGGGTGGAGTGCATTTGTGAGATGGTTGGCTGCCATAAGGGACCTAATCTGTGCTCTCAGAACAGCATTCCCATTCGAGAAGCCAGCTGGCTGCCACGGGGGGCGTGTGTGTGTGTGTGTGTGTGTGCGTGTGTGTGTGTGCACGTGCGCGCACGCGTGCGTGAGCCATTCACCCAGCTGTCCTTAGCAGCAAACTGACCATCCCAGGTATGAGGTTAGATAAATCCACGCAGGGGCTCACTGAGGTCATATTCACAAAAGCAAGTCATTCTTTTGAAGGTTCACGAGATCTAATTTTATGCATGAAGATAACTGTGAGATCTCTGGCTGGGAGATGGGGGAGGTGATCCAAATTCCCGAGGGAGCCCTCCTGACGCCTTCATCCAGGTGCTACAGCAAGCCTCCAGCCCCACTGAATAGAGTTTGAATCTGTGAATGAAGTGGAGGTCAGTGAACCTTAAAACCAGGAAGGAAAACCTACTGGCCGTAAGTCCTGGGAGACCTCTTGTTTATATCCTTGGGGGTATTTAGTGTCGTGAAAGGCCCAGGGTGAGGCATCACGGCAGACAATTATATAGCATATATTGTACGCCAGGCACTGTTCTATGTACTTGATCGGTATAAATCCACTTGATAGTCTCCACAGCCCTTTCAGATAGGACTGTTACACCCCCATTGTACAGTTGGGAAGACAAGGCCATCTGCTCCCAGAGTCTGTGCCCTTAATCATTATACCAACTGTCTCAAAATAAGTGTGGCTAACTGGCCATTTAGGAGAATAGAGAGGTTGTTTAATACGCTTACATGTTATGTTTTGACTTGTGATGTTATTGTGGGGAGTAGCTGTGTGTGAAAACGGATGTTTTTATGAGGCATGCATATGTGAACACTGTAATCAGTATTTCCAAGAGAGAACAGGTATTTTTCCCCCACTGCGCCTAGCTGGAGACTTTGCTTAGGACACCTTTTTTTTTTTTTTTTTTTTGAATTTTCATAAGAGAGAATGTTAAAGTAGGGCTGTCCTTTCGATGAAAGTCCTGGAGGGTTTGGGACCCTTGAAGACTGGTTAGATGCTATTAAGCATTTTTCCCCTTTGATCCTCTGTACTAAGAAATTCTTGATTACCCAGGAAGGATTCTCTAGTGATTAGAGGAGCCGGTTTCTTGTCCTCTCCTGTTTTTGCCTCTGCCCAACTGTCTTCCATCCCTGATGATGGACGTGTGCTGACTCACCATCAGGTGTCCGGGGCTAGGGGGTCAGGTTTTCAGCAGCCCACCTGTGGACCTCTGAGGGCACTTCAGACGGAGAGTGATGGTAGAAGATGAGCGACACTTGGTGGTAATGCAGCTTGGGGATTGACCTCTGCCCCACCCCCCTCTACACTTTGCCCTGCCCTGTGGGTAACAGAGCTGTGGGTAACAGAGCTGGCCAGCTCTTCTTACTCTATTGGGTTGGCCAAAAAGTTTGCTTGAGTTTTTCCGTAACATCTTAATAGAAGCACTGATTTTAAGAGAATGGCCAGGCTTCTTGTGTTTGCTGGACTCATCCTGATTTGAAAGGAAGGTCCTTGTGACTCCCATGAATGGTACCCTGACGTCCAGTCTTCAAGTACCATTGCCTTCTGAGGCCTGAGCAGATGTGGAGTTCCACCTTGACCCTGTCTCAGACTGGGGTCCCATCTGCCACCAGAGTGTGGGCCCTTGGGGAACCTGCCCCACCTTAGTCAGCCTTCCTTTTGGGGGAGTAATCAGGAGCCTCACACCCCACTACCTTCCACACAACACAAGCACATCCCACCCATCTTGCAGGCAGCCTTGAGTAACGCCTCTCGTGGAGTGGGCAGCCGTGGAATCGTTTGGGAAAAGGAGCCGAGGTTGGCTCCCCTCTCCTTGGGTTGAGATTGGGAAGGGAGAAGGGATGGACCGGTTGGGCGTGGCCCTGGGGGCAGTAGCTACATCAGGACCAGTAGGTTCTGTCTGCACGGCACCAGCCTCACGCTCGTGTGATTAGGTTCCTGCTGCCACTTTCTACTGACAAGGGTGAGGCTGCTACCAAGTCACTGGAGATGAAATTGGGTCACCTGTCGCGATTCCTGTGGGATGAGGCAGAACTGTGCTTACTACACACCTTGCCCTACTTTAACCTCCGGCTGGATCTGATCCCACATCCCGACTGGAGGGAGGAGAGGAGACCTCCCAGGGCCACTCTGATCTCCTCGGGGTGGAGGCTTGGCCCAGGCTGCGTCCCTTCACCTAGCACAGGGGCTCTTAACAGAGGTCAGAGTGAATCTTTTCTCTTTTTCTAAGTCCAATTTGTAGAACAAGGGGAGAACAGTGCCCCTGAACCCCTCCTGGTGTGGGAGAGATGAGAATGGCCCCATTTGTCAATCCAAGCGTGGAGGAAGGCACGGGCGATTATTTGTCTTCTCTCAGAGAACCGCAATCTCTAGAGTTCTTCTCTGAAAATGGAAATAAGGAGAGCTGTCCGGAGACTAAGCGAGCAAGGGAGGACAGGGAGAGAAAAGAACCTCATTTTGCTTGTGTTGTGTGCACACTTCAACATCGTGGATTTAAACTTAGGAGGCGGGCTTCCCTGGTGGCGCAGTGGTTGAGAGTCCGCCTGCTGATGCCGGGGACGTGGGTTCGTGCCCCGGTCTGGGAAGATCCCACATGCCGCGGAGCGGCTGGGCCTGTGAGCCATGGCGGCTGAGCCTGCGCATCCGGAGCCTGTGCTCCGCAGTGGGAGAGGCCACAGCAGGGAGAGGCCCACGTACCGCAAAAAAAAACCCAAACTTAGGAGGCAATTGAGGGGAAAACAGAGAGAGAGAAATGAGAACAAGTTGGAAGAACACTGAGGTGGGGGAGAAGGAGGCATCACATGGACAAGAGGACAGAGAAGAGGCTGCTTGAAGAGGCAGTGAAAGGGAGAGGTAAAGAAGGGAGTGAGGAGCAGGGGCAGCGGGCAGAGAGGGGAGCTGGGAGGTGGGGAGCCTGCGCTGCTTCCCAGATGCTGACACAGCTCTTCCTGGAAGCCAGACTGATGCCCCAGGCAGCACTCAAACCTCAAGCCAAAACTCATGCAAGAAAAGAACCTCTTTTATTGTGTTTTCTTTAGGTTTTGGAAACAGAATAACCACCAAAAACAAAACACAGGGGGAAAAAGGAGACGGGGGTGGGGGCAGGGGGCGGAATCTGTCACGGAGGTATGAAAATTTAATCAACACTCAGTGTTCTTAGCAGTTCGGAGCGGGCACAGATCTTATTATCTATACAGCTATTTCCGGCCCCTCCCAGGGGCCCTCGGAGCAACACCCACCAGGGCCCAGCGCCTGGGACTCATTGTCCTGGTCTTTGTCCTGGGTGGGAGAAGAGACCGTGATCTTGGGAAGCTTTCAGCAGAGGGAGGTTTCAGGCTTTACCTAGTAGGTATTTATGTACGTGGAGATTTTAGCATAGACTTTTTTCCTGCGGTATAGATATAAACATGAGGTCATTTGAACATTTAAAAACCCAGTCATGTTACCTTTGGTGTGTGGCTCTGGACCAGTATATCCTGGTTTATGGGATGCTCCTTCCCTATAGCTTTAGAGCCATCACACTGACCTGTTCCCTTCCGTCTTTCTGGTTGCTTCTTCTCCTTGGGGCCCTCATTTCTTCTCACACACTCTTTCCCTGGGAGGTATTGTTGAAAGTCCCTTGACAATCCTCTGATGACTGGAATTTATATTTCTAGCCCAGAACTCTCTTCTGAGCTCCAGGCGTATATATCTAATTACCTACTGCCTGCACCATCCTGAAATACCTCAGAATAATGAGCCTGAAACTAAACTCTTGATCCGCTGCCATCCTCTTGCTCCGGTCTCCCCCATCCCAGTACAAAAGCCCCAGCACCTCTTTTTTTTTTTTTGCAGTACGCGGGCCTCTCACTGCTGTGGCCTCTCCCGTTGCGGAGCACAGGCTCCAGATGCGCAGGCTCAGCGGCCATGGCTCACGGGCCCAGCCGCTCTGCGGCATGTGGGATCCTCCCGGACTGGGGCACGAACCCGTGTCCCCTGCATCGGCAGGCGGACTCTCAACCACTGCGCCACCAGGGAAGCCCCCTACCACCTCTTTAGTGGCATGAGCAGAAGCCTCCTGTCTCCTTGTTTCCTCCCACTCCTTCACCTTCTGTCTCCCATCAAACCCAAATCCTATGGATTCTACCCTCAAAATGCATTCCAGTCCCCCGTCTCCATCTCCACTACAGCCCCTCTGGTCCAGCTGCCGTGCTCTTTCCCCGCATTGCTGCTGTCGCCTCCTGCCTTCCCAGTTTTCTCTCTTGTGCCTCTTCAATCCATTCTCTACTCTGCAGCTGGAATGATTTTTAAACAATGCACGTCTCCCACGTCACTTCCCTTTCCCTTTATTTGGTTCCTGTTGCACTTGAAATACAGACAGAAATCTTTAACGTGATCTGTGAGGGATGTGGCCCCTGTGAGCCTTTCTAGCTTCGCTGGCCCTTGCTTTTTGTACTGTGGCCACGCTGGCCTTTGTCAGAACCACACAGCCCCCAGCTGCACCAGCCTCAGGACCTTTGGACATGCTGTTCTGCACGTAATGGAATTTCTTCCCTCGGAGCCCCTTCCCTTGCTGGTCAACTCCTGCTCGTCTTTTAGATCTCAGTTTTAAGGACATACTCTCAGGGAAATGCTCCCTTGGTACGACCCTAAACAAAGTCAGCTCTCCCCAGAAATCTCAGTCGTGACTCTTTCCTGTTTTTCTTTGGAGTGCTTACCAATATTGTGCTATTCCGGTCATTTTGTAATGTTTTAAGTAATGCCATACCTCCTAATAAGTGCAAGCTCGACAAGAGCAGGGCCCTGTCTGTCCTGTTCACTGTGGTGTCTCCGGAATACGACACCCTGCCTGGCGCATTGTAGAGGCTGAACAAATGAATGAATCTGCCCTGAACACCTCTGTGTCTGGGGCTTTGATTCAAGCACAGGGTAGGGGTGGGGCAGGACATTCAGAAAGGGATTACCAAGAGTCCTTGGCCTAAGGCCCCTTCCCACCCGGCCCTAATCTGTTTTGTGTCATCAACTTGTGCATGCACATATGCATGTTTCCAAATAGAGGTTTGTACTCCTTGAGGACTGTGTCTTAAACTCTGTGGACACACGTTCACTGGGTTTTGTTTTCTTGGATGTTGTATATACACAGAGACCCTTCCAGCCCCTGTCTTCCAAGATGTATCCTTCCTCCCCTTTCCCACTGGCCTTGTATCCCTGGGAACCCAGAAGGTCCTGTGGCCCAAACCACCGCGTTAAGACAACCGAATAGCTGCGTGTTCTCAGCCATGGCGCTTATTCTCTAGAAGCTTCAGCTCTCTGCAAAATGCGAATGAGATTATTAATGGTAATAATACCTTGTCTATCTTTCAGGGTTGTTGTGAGGAAAAGATGAGTTCATTTATGTCAAATACTTTGAAAACCGTACAGCTCCATAAGAGTGTTGGAATTAAGTAAGGATGCTGGGGAGTGACGAGAGATGAGCCGTCACTCAACTGCAGTGGAAAAGAACGTTTCTTGGAGGGGGTGGGATTGAGATTGAGGCTGGAAAGATGGTATTTCAGGCAGGATCCTGACAGGAAACAGAAGGTACCTTCAGCTGGGGTAGGGAGAGATTTCATGAAGGGAGTGTTTAAGAGATGTGGGCAGAGCCAGCCAGTGATGTTTAGACTCCAGGGACAGCTTCAGTGAAAGGCCATTTCCACTGTTGGGTCCAGAGGAGCGAGGCAAGTTTGGGCGTGGGGTGAACAGAGCCCAGTGAGAGCTGGGAGCAGGGAAGAGGGACTGCCAGACTGCGATCAGACTGGACAGAGGGACCTGGTCCAACCATAGTCCCACAACAAAGTCCAAGGGAGTTGGGAAAGACATACCTCCAGCTCTCTCCTCCTGCTGGTGCCTCTGTGAGAAGTGAGAAGGCTAGGGAGCCACATGATGAAGTTCGAAGGGGCTAGCTCTCAGGGCACAGAGAAGGGCAGGGAATGCATGGGGGAGGGGCAGGCAAATGGAGAATAACCAGCACAGGTGGGTATAATTTGGGAAGACAGGCACAAGGAGCGGCAAAAATGAGGATAATGGTGTAAGAAAAAGAGCAGAAAGGCTGGAGAGTATTTAGGGATCAGCTGAAGAAATCAACAGAAAATAGGATTTAAGAAGTAGATAGCGTCAACCAAACCACTGTTGACTGTTACGCTTGGAAGGTTGGGTTTTATCCTGCGAACAAGGGAAGTTATCGATGTTTCAACAGAGAAGACCCATTAGGAAACCTGTGTTTAGAAGAATGTTTTAGGCAGAAGTATGTGGGTGGAGGGAAGCAAGGAGTGACTGGAAGACTGTTGTAAGGGGGCCTGATGTGAGGGGCTAGGGGGCCTGGACTGAATGGCAGCTGAATGAGAGTGGAAAGCGCGGGATGAACACAGGGACCGCTGGGTATGGATGAGATCTGGATGTGGAGGTTATCAGCCACCATGTATGTCCGCAGGAGACCCAGGGGCACAAAGAGGCCCCCAGTCCTGCCATTTCTGGGCGAGATTGCTTCACTTTCCCCTGTACCTCCCTCCCCTCTGTCTAGTCCCATGCCAGGGGTCTTTGTGATGCGTGCTTTTCTCTTCTCTTCCTTGGGACGTCTCTGCTACAGCTGCCTGGCCCTCTTCCACATTCCTGAGTCCCAATGGACTTACTTACTTACTGTAAGACTCAGGAATGATGGACGGAGGCTTCTGAGCCTGTGGGGCTGGGGCCGTGGTGTCTCCTGACTGTGTTTCAACCCTTCGGCCGCAGCCTGGACCACGCAGGCAGCTTTAGACTCCGAGGAGAGCCCCAGGGTCTGCAAAGGGCATTAATCTTGGGAAGATGAAATGAAGAGAGGGCACTTCTTCCCCCTGGCTTTTTCCGTACACCTGACGGAATGAATGCTTTACCTAGCAGGGCCACCTCCTGCCCATCTATCCAGTGCCATTTCTTTGTATAATGCCAATTCTTATTTAACATCTGCCAAGCACAAAAGGTGCATCAGGGCCACATGGAAACAAAGCGAAATGCTAGTGGTGCTCCCTGAGCTTAGACCTGAAATAAGACGAACAAGAAAATAAAACATCACCCCAGGAGATGAGGGCCCTGGGAGAGAGAATGGCCGTGGGGCTCGCTTGCTTGCTTTCTGGTTGTCTGGCCCCCTCTTCTACTCTCCCTTCCTTTACAACCTCTTATTTAAAAGATGTTTGTATTTTTTTAATTTCTTTATTTGCTTTTGTTTGTTTGGTCAGTGGTAAGAGAATGGAGGCGAGCTGTTTGGAAAGGATGCATTCTTAGCGGTGGCAGGGATGGGGTGGTGTCAGGTGTGATGGGGAAGCAAGCGTTAGGAATAGTAGCCCCAAGTGTGGCCGAATAGAAATAGGAAGAGAACAGAGGGGGCAGGTGACCGGGGCACACCAGACTCGGTGAGGTAGAAGGAGCTCTGGGTCAGGATGGGGAGTCGGTGAGGGATTTGCCTGGGTGCTTGTGTGCAAGTTGTAAGAAAACTTGCTAATGAGCCAATACAAATCATCATAATCATTTATTCATCATGTCATGAAGCACTGTATTTAGCTCCCTTATGCATAATCGTATTTAATTCTCACAACAGTTCTATGAGATGAACTACTATTAGCTTCAGCTTAGAGATGGCAAGGCTGAGTGAGTAGCTTGTCTAAGGTCACACAGCTGGTAAGTGGCACAGCTGGTAAGTGGCACAGGTTTATCCCAAACTCAAAGGGGCAAAGCCAGGATTGTCGAGGGATTGTTCCACCTGGACCTAGGTCCTTAGCAAGAACTCTTAACTGGGTGAATGGAGTTAGGGAAGAGTTGCCAGGACAGAGCACATCTCCACCCATACCCCACCCCCCAGCCCCCCACGTTCTGGGAGCTGGCCGAGAGACGCACCAACACAAGCATTCATTTGATGGATGGTCACGAAAGGCTGGGGAAAGCCCCGTCACTTTGGTGTGTAGTAGGCACCTTCCTGAGCTGGAGCAGATCTTCTTAGTCTAAAAGCCATGATGGTTTGTTCCCCATGTTGTACGAGAAGAGGGGGCAAGCCTTTTGCCTCCAGTACTGCAAAGAGGGTCTGTGGCCTGAGCAGACTGCCTGAAGGTCAGCCCTCTTAGAGTCCCTGCATATAGTACCAATTGGATAATTTTTCCAGCCATTCCTCTTACCCCTATCTCAAATCATAGACCAGTAACCTAAACATATAAGCTTGAGAAGTCTCCTTCCAAACATGTCTTTGTGTAATTGGGGGATTAGCAAAGCGAATATGAGGAGTTGTGTTGGGATATACCCAAGAGCATACCGTTTTCTACAGCACTTTTCTACCTTGCTTGTTCTGTAACAAAGCCAGGCACAGAGTACAGTATTGTGCATCTAAGGTTTTTAGGTTTAAGATGCCAAATATTCTTAATCATTCTTTGTAACAGAGTGAAAAGTTCTGATCCATAGCTACTATCATCTACAGCGCCAAGTAAGATACCTCCTCATTCACTTCTTGAGTATACACAAAACTGCCAGGTTGACTGAGGAACTTTTCCAACCTCAAGGTCATGAAGATATTTTCCTGTCTTATTTTCTGGAAGTTTTATTGGTTTATTTTTCATATTTAGTTTTCATTTCACCCAGAATTGATTTTTAGGTATGTTGTGAGTGGGAGTTAAGATTCATTTTTTTGCATAATGGATTTCCAGTTGACCTAGCAGTATTTACTGAAAAGACTATCCTTACTTTATTACTCTCTTTGTCACCTTTATCATAAACCAAGTGACCATATGTGTATGAGTCTGTTTCTGGATTCTCTCTTCTGTTCCATTGTGTCTCTTTGTCTTTGTTCCAAATACCAGTTTCTTAATAATTGTTGCTTTATAATAAATTTTGATATGTGGTAATGTAATTTCTCCAAATTTGTTCTCCCTTTTCAGGTTTGTCTTAGCTATTATTTTTTTCTCCTAGCATTTCCATACATATTTTAGAATTAGCTTATCAATTTTCATAAAAAATTTCTACTGGGGTTTTGACTGAGACTGTATGAAATCTGTAGATTACTGGAAAGAATTGATATCGTTACAATACTGAGCCATCTCATTCATGAACATAGTATTTATTATATCTAATTTTTCTCAGTAATGTTTTATAGTATGTTGTGTATAGGTCTGATGCATCTTTTCTTAACCAATGTGTTTGATGTTTTGTTTGTGATTAGTATTATTTTTATAGTTTGTTTTCTAATATTTTGTTGCTAATATATCAATGCACAAATGAATTTTGTTTATTGAACTCATGTCCAGCTATCTTGCTAAATTCACTTGTTTATTTTAATAGTGTATCTGAAGATCCTTTCGGATTTTTTCCATACATACTCATGCCATCATGCAAATAAGAATAGTTTTATTTCTTCCTTTCTAATCCTTATACCTTTTGTTTCTTATTGCACTGGCTAGGACCTATAGTACAAATAGAAGTGATAAAAAATGGATTTTTTTTTCTTATTCACAATCTCAGTGGAAAAACTTTCAGTATTTCCTCATTAAATATGATGATTGCTGTAGGTTTCTCATATATACCACTTTTCAGGCTAGGAAAGTTCTATTCCTAAATTGCTAAAGTTTTGTTTTGTTTTTCATTTTAGCATGAACAGAGGTTGAACTTCCTTAAATTCATTCTGTACTTACTGCAGTGATCACATGATTTTTCTCCTATATTCTTTTCTTTTCTTTTTTTTTTACATAATTTTCCACTTTTAGGTTGTGCATTTTTTTCAGTCAACAACACTGACTTTTTTTTTTAAATAAATTTATTTTCTTTATTTATTTTTGGCTGCATTGAATCTTTTTTTTTTTTTTTTTTTGCTGTACGCGGGCCTCTCACTGCTGTGGCCTCTCCCGTTGCGGAGCACAGGCTCCGGACACACAGGCTCCGCGGCCATGGCTCGCGGGCCCAGCCGCTCCGCGGCATGTGGGATCTTCCGGGATCGGGGCACGAACCCGTGTCCCCTGCATCGGCAGGCGGACTCTCAACCACTGCGCCACCAGGGAAGCCCAGGTTTTTGTACTTTTTAAAGTTTTGTTTTGGCTTTATCCAAGTTGCAAGTTTGTTTGTTTAGCAGTGGAAAAGTCAATCAGTGTAATTCACTATATTAAAAGAATGAAAGAGAAAAATTGTGATCAATGCAAACATGACCAATATAGAAAAAGAATTTAGTAAAGTTCAAGTTTTATTTTGTTTAGTGATTTTTTAAATTACAGATTTAATTTCTTTGCTAGGCATCAGATTATAAACTTTCCTACTGTCAATTATTTTGTCATGTTTTTCAAATAATTTATCCATTGCATCTTTATTTTTTTATTTTTATTTTTTTGATTGGGGTATAGTTGTTTTACAATGTTGTGTTAGTTTCTACTGTACAGCAAAGTGAAGTAGAGTTCCCTGTGCTATACGGCAGGTTCTCATTAGTTATCTGTTTTATACGTATTACTGTATATGTGTTAGTCCCAATCTCCCAACTCATCCCAACCCCCTCTTTCCCCCCTTGGTGTCCATACGTTTGTTCTCTACATCTGTGTCTCTATTTCTGACTTGCAAACCAGTTCATCTGTACCATTTTTCTAGACTCCACAAATAATTGCATCTTAATTTAAAATTTAGTTGCATAAAGTTGTTAATCATACATTATTATGTTATTTGATGTTCGTAGGATCTGTAGTGATGTTGTCTTTTTTTTTTCCCTTTCCCGATATTAGTAATCTCTGCTTTCCCTCTTCTATTTACTTATTTTTTGATCAGTTTTGCTAGAGGTTTATCAATTTTATTAATCTTCTCAAAGAACCAATTCTTGGTTTTGTTGATTTTCTGTATTGCAAATTTATTTTTATTTCACTTTCTGTTCTTTATTATTTTCTTCAAATTTGGGGAGTGGTTTAATATGCTATTCAGTTTCAACCTTTCTGTGCATCTTTATATCTAAGGTGTGTTTTTTTGTAAGTAATTTTTCTCTTTTAATAAGCGTCTTTAGTGTCTGTTTGTTCACCATGGTAAATTGCACCTGGAATAGTACCTGGCACATTCTTAGTGTTCCACGAGAGAATGTTGAATGAATGAGTGAAAAGCACTGACTCATTGTTAAGAGCAGGAGATTTGGACAGAGGTAGTCGGAAATCCGAGTTTGTTCAGCCGCCAGTGAATAGTGCAACTCCCTTGGGCACCTTTGTCTTCTGTTTAGTTGCCTCTGATTTAGGCGGCTCTCATGCTGATCTGTTTCCTAGCAGTCCCCCTATCAAGGACTTCTACTTCCCCTCTCCCCCACCCCCGTCACTAACAATGAAAGCAGTGAGAAGTGCTTCAGACTTAAGTATATCTCCTGTTCTTTGCCGACAGCCCCTCCTTTTCAATGTTCCCCCAAGGAAGGATTGCCTCCCACCCCTCTCTGCATTACAAAAGAGCCCAAATGACTCGGGGTATTTTAAGGGGCACAGCTTTGTGACAGTGACAGAGTGATATGGTATCAGCACAGTGAGTCTGTTGGAAGTGCCATTAGGGCTTTTCATGTCATCTGGATGACTGCTGCTTTGTCCACATTTAGCTGGGTGAGTCCTAGAACTGAGGGAGTTTATTTTCAGTGTGGAAAGAAAGGCTTCTTGGATCTGCATGGCAGCTCCTCTTTTTTTTTTTTTTTTTTTTCTCATTTAAGACTCCAAACTCGATATGGCTTGTCCCCACTGCCTTGCTCCAGAGACCCAAAGTTATAGACAGTGAGTCCCTGCATGACATTTAATTTGCCTGCAGTGGTGTTTCGAATGTTTTAGAAAAACCAACTATGAAGTGACTGTGTGTCTGTATTAATGTGGATATGTGAGATAAGGGGCTAGATGAGCCAGAGGGAAATATTCTTGGGAAGAATAGGAAGATACCAGAGAAGGGATGATAGTGGGCATGGCAGATTAGATTCATGATAGTAGAAGAGACATCAAAAATCATCTGGTTGAGTCTTCTGTTCTTGGGTAGGTGAAGTATCCTCATCCATATTTTATAGACAACACAGTTGATGTTCAGAGATGTTTCATTACTTGGTAAAGAAGTTAAACTTTGATTCTGCTAGCTTATAAATTTCAAAGGTCAAAGACTATATTTGCCTTGATCACTGTTGTATCTCCAGCACCTATTTCAATACCTAGCACAGGGTAGGTGCTCAATAAATGTTTGTTGAATGAACACCAAATACTTAGCTGCTGCTAGTAAAAATTCCTTCAAGGCTACTCTTTAAGATATTCTTCAGAGTATCTGATTAATCTGGTCCTAAAGTATTTACCTCAAAGATTATCAAATTTTTGATTCATAGGTACACAGTAGTAATGGGTAAAATAAGTGAATTTCAGTTTACTGAATTAGATTTATTAAATTATGTAGCACATTTTCATTGAGCATCTGTTATGTACCAGGCACTGGTCTAGGTAATGGGAAGATAGCAAGGAGCAAAACAATCCAAATCCCTGCCGTCATGGAACTTAACATTCTAAACAATTTAAAAAGTAAAATAAATAAGTAATATTAGTCATGTTAGTATTAAGTAATACATAGTGTGATAGAAAGGGGTACACTCTGAGGAGGCATGGGCAGTTTTGGTAGGAGGGCCTGAGGTTGTCATTTTATATAGGATAGGTATGAAAGGCCTCAAAGAGAAGTTGGCTTTTGAATAAAGACCTGAAGAAAGCTAGGAATTAAGACACATGGATATCTGGGCAACAAGCATTCTGAGAAGAATAGTACATGTGAAAGCCCTGAGGTAGGAATAGGTCTGCAGAGGTTGAGGAAGAGCGAAGAGGACAGTGTGGGTAGAGCTTAGCAACAAGAGAGCAATCTAGGAGATGGGGTGAGATCTGGGGACCCAGGTCATGGAGGGTCCTTGTGGGTCATGATGAGGCTTTGACTTTTACCTGGAGTGAGCTCGGAAGCCTTTAGAGAGCTTAGAAGAAGTCAATGCCATGAGTCAGCTTATGTTTTAACAGGGTCACACTGTTAAATGTTAAATGCAACATGCTGACTGCTGTGTTGAGAATAGACTGAAAGAGGCTCTAAGCCCAGTAACACATCGTGGTGGCTTAGCCCAGGGTGGTCAGAGAATGGGAGGAGAAGGAGTAAAATTCTGGATGAGTTTTGAAGGAAAGGGCTGATGGATTTCTTGATGGACCAGAAGTTGGATGTGAGAGACAGAGGGGAGTTAAGGGTGATTTGAAGGGTTTTGGCCTGAACAACTAGTAGAATGGCATTTTAACTAACTAAAATGGGGAAAATTGTAGGAGAAACAGACTTGTGAGGGGCATATCAGGAACTCAGTTTTAGACATGTGAAGTTTGAGATGGCTGTTGGACCTCCACGGAGGATCTGGAATAGGCAGCTGGACATATGACTCTGGAGTTCAGAGGAGAGGTTTGTGGTGAACCTTTATATTTCTGGGTTATTATAGTATATAGAAAAAGTTTCTATTATATATTTTTTGTTATTTTGTTTTATTGTTATTTATACATATTTTATATTTAGTATCACATTATTATTATAGCATATAGATGGCCATGAAAATTCGATGAGAACAAAGCCGATGTCATGTGTTCCATTAGTATGTGACCCAAATAGGTCTTTCTACTGGGGGGCCATTGATTAGTTTCAGAGCCACTAGCCCAAGCTAGCTGTATAGTGCACGTGCGCATCAAGTCTACAGGTGAGCCTGGGGAGAGTAGGGGGATGGATCAGCATCAGCCAGCCTCACTACTGGGAAAGCAGCCTCACTGGGGTGAGTCAGCATGTCATCATCCTTGCTGTGAAGGGTAGCACGTCCTGATTGCTTTGACAGATATGCAGATACAAGTCACCTGGAGAATGTCATTTCACCATGCTGACACCCCTCATCCATATGTTGAGTCATGGGCTGACATGTGCAGTTGAATTCATTTCTGATTTTTCTTAGGGTTCATTCATCTCAGGGTGAGACTTTGAGGTAGAGTTGACAAATGGGCCAGAGATAACATGGATCAGAGCATGCTTAGGACTGGTCGACACTGGATAGCTCATGAATCTGAGAAGACAGATGCTCCCAGCTTGTTGTCCTCTTCCTAGGAGTTCCAAGTGGATTGCACTACATTCAAAGCAATGTGGTGGGTGCAAAGAGGTAGAAGACTTAAAGAGTTTCCTGAAGGGACTTATTATCTGGTGGACTTACATCCACTGTGTAGTTCAAATAATAATGCAAGATGGAGGGTGCTAGAAGGCAAGGGCATGGTGAAGGAAATATGTGTCATGAGGAATGCAGAGAAGAAAGAAACTCCTGGGTACCATGGAGTCAGAAAAGGCTCATTCTCACAGCAGGTGAGGATTGAACCAGCCTTTGAGAAATGGAGGGACTTAAATAAGTAAAAGAAAGAGGGGGAAGGCTCCTCTTTGTGGTTGTGCAGGAAATACCTACACAACTTCATACAGCACCATATATATCCTAATCATGTGCCTTATGTGCCTAATCAGTGGCCCCAGAACAGACACTCCAGGAGGGAGGAAGAGCATGGACAAAAACAGGAGGTAGAATCAGCCATGATACGGTCCATCTACGTATGCAGCAAATATTGTGTGTCACCAGTGAACAGGCCACATTGACCATAGCGGAAGATTCATGACAAATATGTGTGATTGGTGCTACATTATGTAAGGCTTTGACTGTCAAGCTAAAGAGTTAGAACTTCACCATATTGGCAGTTATCAGCTGACTAGAAGTTCTTGGATAAGAGATTGAATGTTTTAAAAATGTGTTCTAGACAGATCTCTTGATAGACTGAAGGCAGGCTGGGGTCATGAGATGTCTGGTGGTGGTGAAGTGAAGGAAGAGAATAGGCTAGAAGGAGAATTGAGAGTGTTAAAACAATGTTGTTAGGGTTAACGGAAAGACACAGAACCATTTCCAAGCATGTACCACAGGCCTGACTGTACATTAACCAAATAGGTGCATGATAAGTGCTCACCATGTCCGTAGCTTTCTAATACATGTAGATGGGAGACAGGGAAAAAAATTGAACACATGGCTTCCTCCCTCAATCGCTCAAAGTCTAACTAAATATAAAATGCATGTCCACATTGCAAGTCAACTAGCCAATAAAAGAGGACAGAACTTAGATAAGCAGGAAGAGCTATGGTAAGGAAATTTAATAATTGTCAGTTCAGCTAGCATTTGTGGAGCTCCATAATGGCTTAAAACATGACCATATATTATCACACCTGATTCTCACTACAACCCTGTGAGATTGGTATTATCAACCCTATCTGCCAGGGAGGTAACGAAGATACTGAAAGGCTGAATGACCTATTAAGTCACCCAGTCTGGCAGTGGCAGGGCATGTCTCAAACTCTTGACTGCTGATTCCAGAAATGCTTTTTTTACTCCCATAATGCCTTGTGCTACATTTTGTGTATCTCCTTTACAGCCATGGAAGACCCTGCAGAAAGTGTAGGTAGGATTGTATACGTGTAAGGAGGGGAGGGGAACTTTCTCTACTACTAGCTCTGTTTTTCTCCACTACTGGCCAGAGTTTTTGCCTGTATCAAGCTTAGTCTCCCTACAATGCATAGGTAAGGGAGTATCTACTCACAGAACCAGCTTTGTCAGCTGTGGTGTGGGTCTTGCCCAACCCCGTCATGAGTGTATCCCCTCCTTAAAGGGCATATAAGACCCTGCTGAGCTAAGGCATCCAGTACAGGGCCTCTCTCACTGCCCAGGATGTCCCTGCCCTAATAGTGTCCTTGAGTAGCAGAGTCCCTACTCCTTTCTCCTGGATGAGTTAGGTCAACCAGAGCTCCACCACCTCTCCTTGGCACTGATCCATCAGAGCTGCCTCTGGCCCATTTCTATTATCAGGTAATGCTTGGCATATCCAAGGTGAGCTCCTCCGTTTCCTTCCCCTGAGAGTCTTTCACAATCATTTAGATCTTTTTGAAAGCCAGCTCTTGGCTTAGTAGAGGGCTGCTCTTTCAAGGAGTCAAGTTTCATTGTTGAACCTTCTCTGATGAGGAAGAGTAGTTATGTTAGAGTAGTTGGTAGGTATATTAGTTTGCTAGGGAAACCAAAATATACCACAGGCTATGTGGCTCAAACAATAGAAATATATTTTCCCACAGCTCCGGAGGCTGAAATTCCAAGATCAAGGTGTCAGCAGGTTTGGTTTCTCCTGAGACATCTTCCTTGGCTTGTTGATGGCCACCTTCTTGCCATGTCCTCATATGGTCTTTCCTCTGTGTGTGCATCCCTGGTGTTGCTTCATGTGTCTGTTATTTCTCCTCTTATGAAGACATCTGTCAGATTTAATTAAGGCCCACCCTAATGGCCTAATTTTAAGGTAATCACCACTTTAAAGGCCCTATCTCCAAGTATAGTCACATGCTAGGGTACTGGGAGCTAGGACTTCCACATATGAATTTTGGAGGGCACAAAGAAGCCCATAACAGTGGGGAAGCTCTTCCTTACTCCACACTTCATCCGTCTGTTGTCTCCACTCCCCGCAACCCCTTTTCTGGGAGTCCATTTAGGCTGTTTCCAGAGGATAAAAGGGTGGGATCTGAAGTGGTTGCTTAGAAACCCTACCTAATAAGTTCTTCCAGGACAAGGATCACTCCTTATATATTTTTTTCTGCCAGAGTTTAGCAGAGAGTAGACACAGAGCAGGTTCTCAAATGTTTGCTGGATGATGACATGATTACAGGACTTGTCTGAAGCAGTGGTATTTCTTCGGGTCCATAAACTTAGAAATGTCTGTTTAATCAAATGTAGTGCTTAATAGGCTGGTGTATAGATTTTTCAAATTATGAACTTTGAAAAAATCAAATTGCAATAAAATTATTTTAAATTAAAACCATACAGGTCTCATCTCGTCTTTCTTAGATGGGTGACATAAAGCAAAGGACAGTAGAGGCAAGTTGGAGAGTTCTTCCTCTTGCTCTGCCCCTCATGGGCTTTTGGACCTTGGGAAGTTACTCAGTCTCTCTCAAGACCTTTACCATGTGCAGAATGAGTGGATGGAATCTCAGGTGACAACTGGGTTTCACATTGCATGCAGTTTTCACCCAATGGATATGATTTCCTAGAGGATTCTGAGATCATGTCCAAACCCATCTTTGAAGAGTATCTTAAATGATTAGCCATGTCTACCAAATGCACAGGAGGGAGGAGAGGTGGTGTTAATGGAGATGTTTTCTGAGGTCACTCTGAGCAGTAAAGTTCTATGAATGTATGATTTGGGAGAAAGTACTTCAGAGACTTGCATCACCAAGAACATTTGCTTGCATTGTACTATTGATATGTAGGAGTGCTCATTGGCAGAGACTTCTGGTCAACCAAATGCTGGGTGAGTACATAGTATGTGACCTGATCTAAATTCAGGAAAAGAGGCACAGAGCGTAGGACTTCCATATGTAAATTTGTTAAATTGCATGGATGTAAAATGTGCAATTAAGAGAGTAATGAGAGTGGTTATCTCTAGGTGATGATTATGGGTAATTTTTGCTTTCCTGTTTCTGCTTTTTTGTACTTTTCAAATGTTCATGTATTACTTTCATAAGCAGAAGAACAAAATTTTATTTTAAAAAATCCTAGCAGGGTAAAAGAACAATGAAAAATTTCAAAGTTCAGTTCATTTCAACAAACACCCGTATCATTCAATAAATATTTATTTAACCTTTATAATATTACAAGCACTGTGAGGGTTACAAATAATTATGATTCAAGATGGAGAGCTGGTCACAGGATGAATGTTTCACAGAAGAGAAAGCTGTTGAACTAGGCCTCATGGGAAGAGTTAGCAATTGATAGAATATGGAAAGTAGATCTCTCTGTCAAAGCAAACAACACCTGTATCTGGAAAATGTAGTGTGTTATCAAGGAACTGTGAAAGGTCAGGTTTAGGTATGTGGGAGGGATCGTATCTGGGAGGGGGGTATGAGTCTAACAGACAGATTGGGCCCAGCTCGTTGCACTCATGGCCTCTAGTTGGTGAACAGAGTGTAGCCAGTGCAGAGTCCTGAACAGAGGAAGGCTGTAATAAAGCAGTGTGTTGGCTGCTGAGTGGGTTGGAGGGGAATCATCAGGCCAGCAGAGTAATTCAGCTATAAGGGAATGTCTAGGGATCCTAGTTTTTGAGAAAGACCTTTCAAGATGGTAGATACTTCTGTGAGCACCAGGCTTCTCCCCACTGTCCTTAATTATTACAAATTAGGGAGAATAAGGTTTAAGTTGTGTCACTAAAATGCTTATCCAGTGGGTGAGGCTAAAGGTTGCTAAACTTTTTGGAATTGTGATACAATAATTTCATTGTTTTAATGTCATGTCTTGTCAACCCACCTCTGCTTTCTCTGTCTAGCCTTCTTCCATCCCGTTATTGACATTTAGTTCGTATTCACTTTAGTTCTCAAGTGAGCTAAATTACTTCTCTATTAGGCAATTCATGTTTAGATCGTTAGAAATTTTCTGTAATGCTGTAAGCTAGAATCATGGGACTGTGTAAACATACTTTGAAGAAAGAAAAAAACCACCAAGAAGCTAGATGGTATGATGAGGGGTTGAGATGGTCTGTGTGTCCCTTAAGTAACTGGCCAGTGTCAGCAACCTTTGAACCCCATCCTAGGTGAAAAGCTCAACTGTCTTACTGCAAACGCATGTGTCAAGCTCTGATCACTGTGGGTGTCTCAGGAGCCTTCCATTTTCTTAGCTTCTTCAGCATTCCTCAGGAATGGAAGTACTCACTCTCAGGGCATACATGAGGCCAAGTCAGAGAGTAAATGTCCATAGCACTTACAGAGAGGAAGACAGGACTCTATTTCTAAAGGAGGAATCTGTATAACCAGATTATCTTTCCTCTATTAAAAATTTGAAATCCATTCTCCCAGGAGCTCATTGCTGGTGGCCTTCTTTGTAGTCTGATAGTCAATTCAAAAACATGTCACTTCTGCTTCTGGAAGATTCAAGCTTGATTGTGTGAACACTATCACGTGAATCATTTTTTATCATAGAAAAGGCTTTAGGTGGGGTATTGATGTCAAGATTAACTCAGAGAAAATTGGCTGCAGTTAGGGCTGAATGATAGTGATCATTCTAAAAACTCATTAAGAGTCTGAAAAATGAATATTTAGACTTTATCCTTGACCAAAACCCATCCATCCCAGAGTGAAACATGGTAGCTGGAGAATGGCAGCTCAGCAAGCCTGAAGTGTAGGCGGGCTTCTCTTTATGAACCAGGCTTGTTCTTGAAATTTTGTGTGTCAATCAGCTTTTTGTAAATGGAATCTTTTTTTTTATTATTATTAACTTACCCTGTAATTCCAGCAATGTTTAAGATTCATTCCTGATTGATCTTGAGTTGGCAGTTAACTGCGAACCTTCAGCTTTGGATTTTAGTGCTTCTTCCTCAGTTTCGTGCTTTGTCTTTGCTCCCTTTCTTTCACCAGCTACTTAAGGAGCAAATACTGTGTGTTAGGCACAGTAATAGGTGTTGGGGATATAAATAAGGATGACAGGTAAATAATTACCAAACGAGAGGTTAGTGTAATATACCAAGGAGTGCGGGGAGGCCCGTTAATTAGATCAGAGTCCCTTGGCCTGGGGCGGTGAGGGAAGGTATAGCTGTTGCCAGAGCTGAGTGCTCAAGGAGATGAAAATGTGAGGAGGAGCTTGCTTGGGTGATGGCCTCCCACCACCCCCCAAGATGGCCAGGATCAGAGGCATGGTGGACTTCGGTGTTGAGTGGTTCAGGTGTCAGGACAAGCAATCAGCAGTTGATGGTCTTTGCCTAGCCTTCTACGTGGAGTGAATTTTGGTGAAAAGTTGTTCACAACGTTTGCTTCCCTAATCATCAGGAGAGGTTATTTTACTATTTTTCTCTCAACTTTTCTGTCAAGTATACTTGTGGAGTTTGTACTATGAACTGCCTTATTCAGTCTGTAAGTTCAGTCTTTAAGACTGAAACCTTATTATTCATGAAGCAGGACACCCCCAAACAAGACTAAGAGAAAAAAGAACATGAATGTTTTAATTTCCAGTGGGAACTCTAATATTTGACTCAGCAACCTTATAAGAAATTACAAGTTTTCTGTGGCAAAGGACACCTTAGGTAATGTCAAAGGACAATTGATAGATTGAGAAAAATGACATAAAGCAAATTCTAATGTAACTGATATACAAAGAGCCCCAACAAATTTATAAGAAAAAGGATAACCACATTAAGAAAGAAAGAACAAAGGGTATGAGTAAGCAGTTCAAAGAAAAGGCAATCTAAATGGCTACTAAACACCTGAAATGATGCTGAGACCTCTGAAAGATGCAAAATAAAGTATTAAAGAAAACCCATTTTTCATCCATCAGATTGACCAACTTTTAAGGGTCATAACATCCAGTACCTGTGAGGATGTGGAGTAAGAGGCATTCATGAATTTTGATGGAGTATTTGGTGTATTGCTACAACCTTTAGGGGAATTAATACTGAAAATATGTATTGCCTTTGACCCTGTAAGCCCAATTGTTGAGACACGCACCTACTGAAATGAAAAGACCAGTCAATATGGGTATCATATGCAAGAGAGAGTATTCAGCCTTATTTTACAGCACCCAAAGCAAAAGCAAACAAACAGCAGTAGGGAGATCTGTGTGGACTGTCACATAGCTGTGGTTCTGTGTATGTCTGTGCCCATGTGGTGTGTGTATGGCGTGTTTTAATGAGTTTGATCTATGTGTTTGTCCTGGAGGGACATTCCTAACGTGTTTTACATAAGATAAGCAAGTTACAGAGTAATGTGTATAGTGTGATCCCATTAAAAGAATAAACAAATAGCAAAGGGCTATATGTTAGTTTGAATGTGCATGGAGATAGGAGGGGAGGTATACACATCAGGCCATGGACATGGTGTAAACACAGTGGGATGGGGTGGAGGTGAGGGGAAACTAAAGCTTTCTTTATACCTCTTTGTATTGTTTATTACTTATTCCTAAGGCACATTGCTCTTGTAATTTAAAATTTCACAAGTACTTAAATATTAAGAACTGATTAGGATGGTTTTTCTGTTCCCATCTGCTCCCGTCTGGCCATTCGGTTGTTCAAACCAGCTAGAAAACAGCTACATGATGCTAAGTGAGGTGAGCGTCCTTCCTCCTGCTGGGGACTTTAATATCATGCCTAGAACAGAGTGGTGTAATTGACACTACCCACTACACCTGTTTTATTTTAGCCTCTCCATTTTGAGGCCCTATCGTTCATTCATTCATTTATCAATTTCTTACCTTAGTTATAATTTAAAAATACACACACACACACACACACACACACACACACACACACACACACACACACACACACACACACACACACACACACACGTACATGCACAATTGCCTACTCTATGCCAGACTTTCCGCTTATACTGACTCTGAGCCCTGCTCACCTTCCAAGTGTTAGTGTTGTTTTTTCCAACTCTGACCTGATTCCTCTCAGGCCAGGCAGGCTAGCATCTTCTGGAATTGTCCTTAGGTAGCCAGAAGACCTGGCTGGAAGGAGCCTGGCTTGTCACCCTCAGCTGGGAGGTGCTCCTTGGAGGCCTACCCTCCAAGAGCAAACAAACCCAGCCTGACACCACATCACAGGGGCGCTTTCTCAGGCTCGGTGCCCAGGGCGGCCGAGTTGCCAGCCAGGTGCGTGATGCTCGGTTAATTAGGTGATTATATTGCTGTCCCGGCCCGGGCTGGGTGCTAATGAGTCTGGGCTGATGTGGAGACCTCTGGCCGAGAATGGACGTCCTCTGCAGAGAGCTCTCATGTTTCAGGTCCCAGGATGACTTTTCTTTTGAGAACGTCTTATAGGACCCCTCAGGCCCTCAGACCCTATTTCCCTCTCTGAGTGTCTTTTTTTTGTTGTTGTTGTTGTATCATTTGTTTGGCCTTGGTTGGTTGCACTTTCCAGTCTCCCTGACTGCATCTTAGGCTGCCTGAGGTCCAGGACTGTCTCGAACAATTTACTCCCCCAGCATAGTGCTTTGGGCATACGTAGTGCTCAGTAAGCCCAGAGATACCTGGAGTGTGTGAGGATTCCGGGGAGTCCCTGGAGCTGTATTCCCAGGGACCTGTGGCAGCAGGCAGGGCAGCAGGGAAGGATCTTTCATCGCGGGACCTCCTGCTGGCCCCTCATCTGGATGCTGCCCGTCAGAGTGAAGGGAACCCCCGAGCAGCTGAGGGGAAGAGGGAACACGCCCCCGAACCTGCACTCCAAGGGAAGAGGAGAAGGAGAAGCTCGCTCCTCGGCTTCCAGGGAACATGCCGAAAGCTCACCTGTTAAAATGCCTATTTTCCTGTCTCTCGTTGCAAGCTGAAGGGAAAGTTGAGGAACCCTTGGTTTGACCACTTTTTCTGATGGATGGCTCTGGCTGGGCCCCAGGGAAGCCACACGATCAACACGGCCTTTCTGAGGGCCTCCTGTCTGGCTCCACAAGCCCAGGGAGATGAGATTCAGCCCAGGCTTCGTGTAGTGACAGGAATACTGCTCCATGGATCTCAAGACCCCACCCACCAGAACTCAGATAGATGTAAAGAGCAGCAAGTCTGTCTGGGAGTCCTGAGGAAAGAACTCATCCCTGTGTAGCCCCACGGACTTCAGACCCAACTAGAGCCACCTTGAACTGAATGAGCTGATGCAATGTTGGTAGCTACACAGTCTCTGCCTGAGATGTCTTTTCTCAGCCTCTCTCCACCCTGCAGCTAACACATGGACATCACTGAGGAATATCAACAGCAGGGGGTTAACCTGTTTCACGGCACCAAAAGAGCAAGTTTGTGCATTTCCCCTTTTCTCTTATACCTACGTTTCCAGAGGAGCAAATTATAGACGGTATAGTGTAACCCAAGAATACAGGTTTGGGAATAGGGGAACTAGTTTCTATTCCAAGCACTGTCACTGGCTTTCTGTGTCACCTTGGTAGGAGGCAGGGTAGAAGGAGACTTGTGCTGGGATCGGCTGTCCCCCAAGGAGCTTATGTCTCTCTCTCAGGGAGGCTGGAGGGTCAGGTCAGGAACACCTATCTTTACAGATGTGAACTTTGTTTAATATTTAATTTTTCAAGAACTAATAATAGTAGTTCATATAACCTACTTCCCTTGTTTGATTTGTGTGGCCCATTTTTACAAAGTTATTCCGTCAGAGGGATTTCATTTATAAAGTTCCTTACTGCTGAGACTCTGCATGCCCTGGTTATGAACCATGTATGTCAATGCTGTGGAAATGAAATTTGTACCCCCTGGACCCATGAAGATGGATTTGATTCTGGGCTGAATAGAATTATAGCCTGTGTGAGTCAAATATGTTTCTAGAGGATGTGCTGTCTTGAGGGTGCTTGAAGGAAACAAAGACATTCAAGACACAGTCCTGCTTCTTAAAGAATGTACAGTCCGGCCAATAATTCTATAAAGCTTCTAGGAGTCACATGTACAGTATCCTAGCCTTTAGAGTTTGAAGACTTCATAATTGCTGTTATCAGTTACTCTTTGCTGAGCACTGAGATATAGAGCATATAGATTAGATTGGGGTTTCTGGAAAACAACTCTGCCCTGGAGGATTGTGTGCAGAGTGTTGATCGGGGTGTGCTTTTGGGAGATACACCTGAGGAAGTGAGGAGACCAAAGTCGGACAGAGGAGAGGCTGACCCACACCAGCTGAGCTAGGTGCCCCTTCAGAGGTACAGGGCAATGCCCAGTGAGGGATGCAGCTGTGAGCTGTCAGAGACAGATGGTCCCAGCAGCTGTGGGATGGGCTTGTGCTCTCCAAGGAAGAGAGCTGGCTAGAAGTAGAACACATGGCATCCCCTTATCACATGCTTTCTGCGTGCCATGCCATGCCTTGAGCTGAGTGTTTTAGCTGCATTATTCCTAGTCCAACCGGTTTAGAGATGAGGCAGTTGAGGGGCAGAGAAGCTAAGTAACGTACCTAAGATCCCACAGCTAATACATGGGGGGGGTGGGGGGTGTTAACTATCACACTATATTTCTCATTTAATCTTCCCAGCACTGCTTCATGAGAGAGATTATCACCCACATTATTCAAGTTGAGAAGCTGAGGCACTAAGTGTTTAAATGACTTGCGCACTGTCACAGAACTGATGAGAGGTGAGGCTAGTGTTTTCCCATTACACTATAGCATCTCACAGGAATAACCTGTCCAGTGAGAGACACCCCGTTCTGGCTGGAATAGCACACAGCCCTTGGGTAACATATGGACCACCAGTTCTCCCCACCTCCATTTCTGTGGACAGAATTGTGCCCTTTGTTGTGGGTAAAGGAGCATGGTCTTTGAAGTCAGGCAGAGGTAAGTTGGAACCCCAGTCTTTGTTTTATGACCTGCAGGCTCCTTGACTTCTCTGGGCTCAGTGTCCCCATCCATAAAAATGGGAGGTGCAGTGATGATTTCATTGGGTTGTTAATGCGGATTAGAAGGAATCCGATGGGAGAAATCTCTGCATATTCTCCCCTAGTCCCCCTCTCCCCCTCCAAAAAAAGGGTTCAGGGCTTCACAGGGGTTTTCAGAGGGTGGATACCTTGAACATAGTGGTGGTTTATTGATTCATCTTTTTCTCACCTTCTTTCTTCTCTCACGCGGAGACAAAGCGAGACTAAGTCTTCCATGCACTTCGCTCAGAATTCTAACACTAGCCTGTTAGTCTAATCATAACACAGTTCTTCTTGGAAACAAACATAGCAACAGCAATTATATCTTACTTTTAATGTCTAATTGGCTGTAAACTCACTTTCCCGGAGTTATTTCCATCGAGCATATGGAGCACTGTGCGTTTTGCTTATCTCAGTGTCCTCCTGCAGCCCCTGTCTTGCCTTTATTAGGGAAGCCAGTCGGATGTGCGTTTGCCTTGTGGGTGCCCTGGAAGCTCCAGCCATTCCCAGCAAAGGGCCGAGATGCTCTCGAGGGCCTTCTGCTCCTCACTACCCCTTTGCTCTCACCCCCTGAGCCCCTTGAATCTTCACGCAAGCTCCGCTGCTCTTCTCCCTCTCCATTTGGCCTCCCGCCCTGGCTTCTGGAGTAATCCATCCCTGGTCTCCGAGCCCTGTCTCCTTAGGCCCTCCTCTGCTTCCACCCCTGCAGCATGGTGGGCTCTCTCCCTCTCCTCTTAAGCCACTCATCCTTTCTCACAGTGAGTTCTGCAGGGCAGCAGAGCCCTCCTAGCCAGGCTGTGAGCTGGGCTGCAGAGGAGCAAACCCACGTGGCTGTGTCTTCACCGCCTCTTGGGACGGATCACTGACCTTGGGAAGAACCGACCTTTCCAGGAGTGCACCTGGGGGCCAGAGCCTGTGTGGGGAGCCACTTCTATAAGCTTTCCCCTCACTGTGCTTTTCCAACTGGCTGAAGCTGAAATCTTTCTGCAGGGCTCAGGCCTCAGCGTAGGTGTGTCTAATGCCTGGTCATCCTGGGGAGGGGGTGGGGGAGGTGCTGGACCTGTTGCTGTGGCAACATGCTGCTGAGATCATGAACCCATTTCATTCCCAGGAGATGAATTTCTCCTTCTCACCCACCCTCTTTCTCCTCCCTCTCCATCTCTCCCCACACCCTTCTGTCATCTTCCCTCCTCCCCACTCAACCTCAGACTTTCTCCTTCCTCAGATCTGTCTTTTGCACTCCTGGATACAACAGCATAGCAACTGAGGCTACCATGGCAGACTTATTTTTTTCCCTAGACCATTAGTTCTCAAGCTTTAGCAGGCATCACCTGAAGAGCTTGTTAAAACACAGATGGCAGAGTGCTGAGCTTCATCCCGAGAGTTCTGATCCGAAGGTCTCTACTGGTACCTTCGGATCAGTGCATTTCCAACAAGGCCCCCAAAGCTGCTGATGCTGGGGGACCAGGGACCGCCTTTGAGAACCACTGTTCTAGACTGTGTTCGTCCAATTTGAACTAGTTATGGCTGGAATATTCCTTTACATTTCGATTCTAAAGGATTTGATTAGCTCATTCACCCTTTCGTGCAACAGATGTTAATTGAGCAGTATTCAGGGTACTATAGCAGGTACGCTATACAACGAAACACAAAACCCTGTCCTCCAAGATTTCACAGGTTTGTACAGGGGACTGACAAGTAAATAATCATTGTTTGGTGTGATAAATATTATAATCACCTGTAAATGATAAGAGGCTTAGAAGTAGACACTAATCTCCTTGCACAAGGCAAGCAAAATATTTAGATGAGATGGTAAAACAATGAAATTAGAACACTTCCTAACACCATACACAAAAATAAACTCAAAATGGATTAAAGACCTAAATGTAAGGCCAGACACTATAAAACTCTTAGAGGAAAACATAGGCAACACACTCTATGACATAAGTCACAGCAAGATCCTTTTTGACCCACCTCCTAGAGAAATGGAAATAAAAACAAAAATAAACAAATGGGACCTAATGGAAATTAAAAGCTTTTGCACAGCAAAGGAAACCATAAACAAGACAACCCTCAGAATGGGAGAAAATATTTGCAAATGGAGCAACTGAACAAAGGATTAATCTCCAAAATTTACAAGCAGCTCATGCAGCTCAATATCAAAAAAACAAATAACCCAATCCAAAAATGGGCAGAAGACCTAAATAGATATTTCTCCAAAGAAGACATACAGATTGCCAACAAACACGTGAAAGGATGCTCAACATCACTAATCATTGGAGAAATGCAGATCAAAACCACAATGAGATATCACCTCCCACTGGTCAGAATGGCCATCATCAAAAAACCTACAAACAATAAATGCTGGAGAGGGTGTGGAGAAGAGGGAACACTCTTGCACTGTTGGTGGGAATGTAAATTGATACAGTCACTATGGATAACAGTATGGTGGTTTTTTAAAAAACTAAAAATAGAACTACCATATGACCCAGCAATCCCACTACTGGGCATATACCCTGAGAAAACCATAATTCAAAAAAAGACATGTACCACAATGTTCACTGCAGCACTATTTACAGTATCCAGGACATGGAAGCAACCTAAGTGTCCACTGACAGATGAATGGATAAAGAAGATGTGGCACATATATACAATGGAATATTACTCAGCCATGAAAAGAAATGAAATTGAGTTATTTGTAGTGAGGTGGATGGACCTAGGGTCTGTCCTACAGAGTGAAGTAAGTCAGAAAGAGAAAAACAAATACCATATGCTAACACATTTTTGTGAAATCTAAAAAAGAAAAAAAGAAAAACGAAAAGCTTCTGAAGAACCTAGGGACAGGACAGGAATAAAGACGCAGACGTAGTGAATGGAGTTGAGGACACAGTGCGGGGGAAGGGTAAGCTGGGACAAAGTGTGAGAGTAACACTGACATATATGCACTACCAAATGTAAAATAGATAGCTAGTGGGAAGCAGCTGCATAGCACAGGGAGATCAGCTCAGTGCTTTGTGACCACCTAGAGGGGTGGGATAGGGAGGGTGAGAGGGAGACACAAGAGGGAGGGGATATGGGGATATATGTATACATATAGCTGATTCACTTTGTTATGCAGCAGAAACTAACACAACAAGATGAAGCAATTATACTCCAATAAAGATGTTAAAAAAATAATAGTGCTTCATCCATTCTTTTTTTCCCCCTTTTTCAAGGGTTAAAGGGAACTGAGCTTAACCTATTTAAATAATATTAATATGTAATGTGTGTGGAGCATTTTCTATATTTCAGTTCTCAGACTGCTGGCTGTAGTCCTAGTCCTGTCACTTACTGTCTGTGCAACCTCAGGCAGGTTAGCTAACCACTCTGTGCCTCAGTTTCCTCATTGGAGAAAAAGGCTATGGTACTACTATCAGGTTTAAAGCATTCTTGAAAAGATTAAATGTGCAAATGTGGGCAAAATGTACATAGTAATTTCTCCAAAAAGTGTTGACTTTTATTGATATTGTGTGACCTCATGTTGAATATCAGGAGAGTTTGCCTAGAGAAGTTTATACTCTTCAGACTAGATAAATCACCAGGGTTTAGCCAAGAGAATGGTTTGGGGCTGGCTCTGAATGTGAGAGTTAGAGGATCTCCGAACAAGTCCAAAAAGCCCCTGGGGCACCAGAGGGCCCTGGCTGGGTGATCAGGGCCTCATTTCATCCAGATGGAGTATAACAAAGGCCTTGAAGGATGGCCAGGATTTTTGACAAAGCATTTCTTATTTCTGAGAGGATGAGTGGCGGTTTTAGATGGAGGCTTAAAAGAATTCCCAGCTGAAAGAACATATGTATATGTATAACTGATTTACTTTGTTATAAAGCAGAAACTAACACACCATTGTAAAGCAATTATTCTCTAATAAAGATGTTAAAAAAGAACATCTCTACCTCGCAAAGCTTAAGAGGACAGAACACAGAGCCCTCCGGCTGGGATCTAGAAAGTTTCAAGTTTACCTTTGACATTGAGAGAACCAGGGTCACCTTCCCTGAGACATACTTTCTTCCCCATCACCTTCGTGCCCAGAGGCCACAGCAAAGAGGCTGCATTTTTTGCTGCTTTCCCAAAGGGACTGCTCTCTCCCCTCTTGGTTACCTCCCCCTACTCCACCCCACACTGTCTGCTGAGAGATGAGTTTCACTATTCTAGTTCCGAGATTAGGGAGAGTTCCCCTAATCTCTGCCTGGGGCCCTGCAGGAACCACTGTCCACACTGTATTGAGAATCAAGTCTATTTTCTGCCTCCCTCAAACCCAGCTTTACAGCTGAAACTGTAGCTGGATGAAGTGGCAGAAGCTACCAGTTTTGTTTTTAGTTCTTTCCTGAGCTCATCAGAGATGAGTGATAAAGCCTTTCATCTTCCAGAGAGGATTAGAGGATGAAGTCCTTCGGTAGCAAAATACACCTGGGAAGGGCTTACTAAGTGATAATTCCTGATAAACCCCCTCTAATCATCCAGTGACTCTGCCCTCTTAGTGATAAAAGAAACCTCTAGGCATTTAATTAACTCTTTAAGAAATCTTTTCTCATCACCTTTTCTTTCTTTTGCTTGTCTTAGATTTAATCAGAGCCATACATTCAGCTTATTAACTTATTCATTTATCTATTCACTCAATGAACACTTGCTGAGCACCTGCTGAGAGCTAACTTGGGTTCTGGGGCAGATAGAAAAATAAGACCTCCTCCTTGTTTTTGTGGGGTGTCAAGTCTTGTAGAGAAAGACATAACAGCAAGCCATGATTACAGTAGAGTTGAGTGGCGTGGTAGCCATAAGTGCAGAGGGTGAAGAGAGCAACCAACTCTGGGAAGGCTTCCTGGAAGAAGTAACCTTTAATCAGGGCCTGCGTAGAGGATTTCCAGGTGAAAGAGGCAGAGAAGGTATCCTAGGAAGTGGGAACAACATGAGCAGAAGCGTACAGCTGTGAAAGAACATGGCATGAAGTGGGGTGTGGCCACTCGACTTGCTATACGAGGAGGCGGGGGCTGTGAGGTGAGCCAGAGAGGTTGGGCTGGGGTCGCACGTGGTAGGGGATTTGGCAAGGGCAGCCTTTGGAGGGTTTTAAGCAGAAGAGAGACAAGGTGAGAGATGCTGGTGAGAAATGACATCTTTCCCCTGCTCTGAAGACTGAAGCCAACCGTGGCTGGGAATCACTCGTCCCACTTTACAAGATCACCCTGGCAACAGAGTGACTGTTGCACTACTAGCCAGGGAACTTGCTATGACAAGTTCTTCCAATCTTATCAGACATCGAGGGCAGAGAAGAAACCACTGCGTTAAGGTGTAGACATCAAAGGAGTTGAAACGACATAACATTCAGATGGGATTGCAGTATGCAATTGGTCAGAAACTATTTCTTCTGCTGGCACTGCTATTGTAAATACCTGCGCCCATAACTCTGTTCTCAGATATGTTCCATGTTAAAACAACATTTTTATTTCTGTCTCTCTCCCCCTTTCCCACCATACAAGAGGCAACACAATGTCATGTCTTAAGAGGAAGTCAGACATGGGTTTGGATTTGGGTTCTGTAACGTACTGACTATGGGGCCTTGAGCAAGTCCTCAGGTTTTCTGAGCCTGGATTTTGTTGTTATTTGTTTTTAACATGTGAAATTACAGTTGCACCTCTCTTACACATGGTTGTTATGCGCCTGGCTCATTGTTCAGCGTAGACTAGATGCTTAACGAATGGAAACCATGATTCTTTCTCCTTCTCAATTACACCGGAGCCTTAGGGTATAAGTCAAAGGAAAATGTGGAGATAAAAATGTTTTAATCAGGTCTTCTTAGTACTTCCAGAAATAGGTCTGACTGGCTCCGTGTTGGATTTGCCATCCAACAGTTTATATGCAGTCCTGTATTAGTCACCCATCGTGGTGGCTCTCAGTACATTCCACCCTAAGGAACAGGAATGGAAGTTGTACAAAGAATGGGAAAGGCCAAAAGAGATTTTTCTTTCCAATGGTTCCCAGATTGGGGAAGCAGTGAACATTATTACTTTATTATCTGTATTTTGTTTCAACTTTGTTATGCCCCCAAACCAATGGGAGAGCTCAGTTGGGGCATGCACTCTGTGTATCTTAGGGGAAAGAAGGAGAACCAAGGTGAATTACTAGGAGGGCAGCAGCAGAGTGAACAAGTCAGGAGAAATCAGGAGATGAGAAAAGAGAAGGTTTTGAGGGAGTGGTAGAATTGCAACCAGAGAATTCGAGTCCATGAGATAGAGGAGAAGCACAGTGAGGAATCTGGGTCTGAGTGGGAAGGGACCCCACATCTGTTGTCTGATGTAGGCACCTACTCAGGCGAGGAATTCCCTCTTCAGTGTCCCTGACAGATGGTCGTCTGGCACAGTGATTCCCATTTTTTTTCACATCATGGAACAAATAGAAAATAACATTTGTCTAACGCTGGGGTGAGTGGACAAAGCTGTTCACAAGTGGAGGTGACTGCCTTGGGGACTCTGGCTGAGCCAGGCTCTGCCAGCGGCCGTGAGAGTTGAGTGGAGTGATGTTTTGGGCACTTGTGTTTCTCCAAGCCCGGTGTGCTTAGAGAAACTCTGATCCAGCAGGACCAGAGTGAAGAGCCTCACCCAGGTACTCTCAGACCCTCAGGTGATAAATAGGCATGTGGGACTGGGCGTTTCATTATCACCAATTGTCAGTACCAGTGCAGATTAATTGAGCATGTTTTCTTGAAATCTGAAGATATAAAGACTTCAAAGCCCTGGTTTCTTGCTTTCAAGCTGTTCTTACCAAGGAGTAAGAGTGGCTCCTGTGGCCACAAAATAAATGAAACTAACTGGCCTGGGGCTTCTTCAGGGAACCAGCTGCACTTACCAGCCTTACCTAGTGTTTGACACGCAATCGTTAATTAAAACGGGGCTGTTCAGTGATAAATTAATTCACCTGCTCTTTGTGGAGAGAATGAAAGCCAAGAAAAATGATGACCTGAAGCTCTTTTCTTGAGTGTCTGCTCTTATATGCTGTGCTGAGTATTTGAGTTAGCTAAGTGTTCTTGCTCTATGTCAACAGAGATGCCATTTTACAAGTGATATATTTATTTCCAGAGAAGGAAACTCATGCAGGCCTGTGAAGCAGAAGAATGGTAGTGGTGTTAACAATCTCCTGGTCGTCAACAACGTTACTGAGAATCTCTTGTTTGTAGAATATTCTAGGCACTAGAGAGTGAACAGAGAAATAAAAGATGCAGTTCTGTCTTTAAGAACCAGTCAACCCTGATGGAAAGGGAGGACCAATATGTGAAAGAGACAGAATACATCTAAAGAGGGCCTGTAAATAAGTACAAATAAAAACCCAAGTGCAGCACTTAATGTTTTGGTTTCAATTATAGGCATTTATACTCATGACTTCTAAGCCTTCTTACGGATACCAAGGCCCTTAAGGACTGTTTTCCTTTCTCATTCATCTTGTACAGAGTACACACTCAAAAATGTTGAATGAATATATATGCTGCTATGGGGTACGCCTAGGCGCTGGGAAATTCTGGAGAGAAGCAGAGTGATACCCCTTGGGGAAGCGCTCCAGAGACTGAGCAGTGTTCTCCAGTATGAGGGAACTCATGGCTTGGCACAGAGAGGAGAGGGTAGAAGGAAGGAAGAGCTCTTGGGGAGTAAGCAAATCCAAACATTTAGACCACCATTCAGGGTCCTCCAGGACCTGCTCCTCTTCATCTTGCCTTCCTCGCTACTGCCCACAGCCACTCTTTGTGGCCTCATCATTCCCACTTCCTTCCCTCTCTTGGACTCTCTTCCTCCATTGATGGGCCAATCTACATCCTACTCCTACTTCAAGTCCAGGTGAAGGCACAGCCCCAGGAAACCTTCCAGGATATCTCTAGCCTCACTCCTTTCTTTATGAAATCAGATAGCCATGTTCATAGCTCCGTGCTCCAAACCTTCAGAAGAAGTAAGACACATCGCCGTGGTCTTCACCTTCAGGTAACTTCCAAGGGAAAGCATGAAGCTAGACTACTACATACAAAATAACCAGAGAGAGCAGGGCCATACATATTTATCAGTACTAAATGATATGGTAGAGAATACAAGGGCTATACAGAGTAGCCTGGGGATCAGAAGTCCTAGTTCTGCTTCTGTAATCAACTAGTGGAGTATCTTTCAGCAGTCACTTAACGTTTGACCCTTGGTTCTTCATCCATAAAATGAGGGGTTTGCGCAAGATGCTGTGATTCCTCCTAGCTCTGTATACTGCAAGATGATGAAAGTTACAGTATTCATGTTAGATGAATGGGAAATAGTGATTGGTTAGCTGGAGGGGACCGGGGACTCATGGAAATGCAGTAAATGATGGTAACCAGAAGGACTGACCCCCAAGGACTGTAGGATAGAGCCGAGAACCAGCTGGGGACTGGTTGAAGATCTGGTGTCATCAGCACAGTCTTTCTAGAATACAGTGGACCCTACACAAAGCTCTCACAGGGCAGAGGATCTGTCAAGCCTTGTGCACCCTTTGTCCCTGGCCCTCAAAGGAAGGGTCTTTTGAGACTCGTGTCTTCTCTCATTCTCTGAGCTCTTTCTGGTGCTTGACTTTCTTGCAAAAATACATTCAGTCTCTAGTCAGCCTGCCGTGTAGAAGGGTGATGTGTGTTAGCTGATCATCATAGGAAGCATCCTCTTTAAGTGGCCTACTTTGGCCAGCGGGCATATGGCAGCATCAGAACAACACACTCGCCTTTTCCCAGAGCAGTGCAGCATCCTGGCCTGGATGGCTCACTGTATGGTCAACTGTCCGGCTTCCCAGTGGCCCCAGGAACGTCAGCCTCCTCAGCACCCTGCTGCAGTCGCTGGGCAGGAGGACCTCCTCTTTGGCTTTTTTTTCCCCCTATATGTTTTCTCTGACCATGAAAACAAACAAAACAAAAACCACTTAGTTACTGCAGAAAAGTTGCAAAGTATAGGAAAAGTATAAAAAGATTTTTAAACAAAATCACTAATTTCTACCCACCCCCAGTTATCATAAAATCCACATATGACCCTGAACCATATAAATAACCTATACAGTTTTATTTGGGGAAAATTTTAAACCCTCTATTGTAGAAAATTTCAAGCATATACACAAGTAGAGAGAATAGAATATTGAGCCTCTGTGTAACCCAAACCCAGCTTCAACAGTTAAAAGATCTTGAAAGGATCTCTCATCTCCATTTTGGGCTTCCGGGCCAGGGCTCAGAAAGGGAGGTGACATAACAATGATATTGGAATAATTGGGATATTGGACTTATTAGGATTTAACCAAAGAGTTTTTAGGCACAGCAGGGCTCCGAGCTCCGTGGGTTTTGAGGCTCTCACTTGCGTGGACAACGTCATGGCAGCCTTTCTGGTCAGATGTGGCACTGCTCATCCTCCCTCACTTTGACATTTATTCTTGAGT